>NW_016690232.1:2881008-2971303 GCF_001604755.1 Lepidothrix coronata
CACACTGCAGTGTGGGGCTTCTGGGGCCTGGGACAGGCAGCAGCCCTCCTGTGCAGGTACCTTTCCCTACCCCTGCTCACCTGAGCACTCAGGGCTGTCAGCTTTGGCATGTGGTTTTCCTGAGGCCTCTGTGCTGATTTCTGTTGATCTCCTTGTGTTGCAGCTGTGAGGTGTGAGGCTGTAAGCTGGCCAGAAGAAGGCTCTGTGACCTGTGATCCTGCAGATCTCACCTATGGCTCACGCTGTGAGTTCCACTGCAATGAGGGCTACGTTGTGGATGGCCCATCCAGCACTGAGTGCACGGCACAGGGACAGTGGTCAGAGCCAACACCAAAATGCAAAGGTGAGACTTACTGGGTTGACAAATGGCAGTTTGCTGGTCACTGGGGAACACATTGAAATCCATATTCCTTTGGGGTCCTGGCTCCAGACTAAATTATGCTCCCATGTTTTCAGCTGTGAGTTGCCCTGCCTTAGAAATGCCTGCTCACAGTTCTGTGAACTGCTCCCATCCCAAAATCAAAAGAATTTGAAAATAAAGAGTACATCTACCAGTGCAAACAATAGTGCCAAAGGCAGGGAATTCCTTAATGACACTTAGCCATTTCTTTCTGTGTTTCAGTTGTACACTGTGAACCACTGAGCTCTCCTGAGAAAGGCTCTATGGATTGCTCACATGGTGCTGGGATGTTCACATACAACACCTCCTGCCACTTCAGCTGTCTTGAGGGATGGAATCTCAATGGCTCTCATGTTCTGGAGTGCAGTCACTCAGGAGCCTGGAGTGCCAGCCTGCCCACATGTGAAGGTATATTACCCGTGACTAACCACAGAGAGGTGGCACTGGGTTTCTAGTTAGATGAGGTGGGGAGGGGTGGTGGTGGTAATACCAGCCAGTGAGCCAGAACATCTAGTGAAGTCCATGAATTGAAGAAAATAGAGGAGGGGAAAAATACTAAAAGATCTTGATGAAAAATGTCGATTTCTTATCCAAAACCCAAAAGCTGCAACCTGATTTCAGGTTGTTTTGTTTGTTTTTTCATTAAAATATTTCTCATGTTGAGCTTTTTTCATATGAATAAAGACAAAGGCTTTTCTAGAGAAACGGAACCTTGTGGGAAACTCTGCATTCATCTGGTTTTCTGTGGAAAAGTTTATAGGTTTTTTAATTTAGTGTGATAGTTTCTTGGATGAACTCCTCAGCCAAAAGACCTCACAGAGCTTTTCTGTCAGGCTGCAGGTTCAAAGGACAGGAGGCTCAGCCTTGCCTTCTCATTCAAGGAAGTAAGAGCTCTGTCACTGTCCTCAGTGAGAACACCCTGAGCCTGCCTGAAATGCCTGAGGTCCTAAAACCTCAACTCCACTTACATTTGCTTGAGCAGAATTTAGATCCTTGAATAATTTCATTATCTCAACAGTACTGGTCAAAGAGGAAGATGGCACACAGGGAGTTGAAATATGAACTGAAACATGAAAAATAAAATGAGCACAAATTGCCATGTGAAGCTGGAGGTTAGACAGACCCTGGTGTAGGAGCTTGTTGCCTTGCCATTGCTTTGCAAATGGGTGGGTTAGTTTTTAGTATGCAGCTTTTTACCTTGTGTACAGGATATGTCCTGTCTCGTCAAGAGAAAACTTAAGGGTTACAAGCTGCAATTCTGATTCCTCTTGAAGAGCACAAGAAAAGGGAAGAAGTAGTAGAGAGGGCTTCAAAAACCACACAGGTCTCTTGATCTCACTGAAACCTTTTCATCCTTTCAGCTCCTGAGCTAGTCAGCTACTTTTCTGTGGGCATAGCAGCCACATCTGCCTCCCTGCTGTCCACGGCATCATTCCTCCTTTGGCTTGCAAAGCGCTTCCGAAGAAAAGGTGAGCAGTTGATCCGGGGCCACTGGTTTTATTTACCTTCCTGTGAAGTTTTCAGGGGAGAAAAAGGAATCAAAAAACCAAAAACTCCAAAGCCCTATACCTTGCTTTTTGAAAAAGTGTTAATTCCCGTCCTTTGACAAGTTCCAAATTTGTTTTCAAAGACCCACACGTGCCATGCCTGGCTTTTGGATGAACATCTGAAAAAGTGAAAAAATAGTAAAACACAAATGTGTAGAAAACAAGAATTAGATGAAAAAAGCAGCACTTTATTTATTGGTAACTGCTTCCAGGGAAAGTGAATGAGAATTTGAGATGGGGCTAATGGCACATTAATAACTGCCTGTGAGATTTATTGATAGATAATGACATTTTTTGAGATATTCAGAGTTTTTTAATAGAAGAAAATGTTTGCATGAGGGGGCTTTTGTCTTGAAATCTAATACCTTTTCTTATTCTTCTTGCAGCAAAGAAATTTATTCCCTTCAGGTAAGTTGTGTCTCAAAAAGCTACATGAAAAACAGTGCCATCCCTTTGCTAAAATCCGTTTGATATAAATCTGTTGTCATTAAAGTACTTTTCGTTCTGTATTTTACAGTAACCAGCATGAAACAGCCACTGAAGGTATTTTCCAAAGTGCTGGCCAGAATGTCTAGCTCAGGTGTTTCAGGTAAGTGCATGAGAAGGCTGCACTCCCAAATTCTCTTCCTTTTTATCACACAAGCAATCAGAGCTGCTAATTGCTATACCATTGCTGAAACAGCAATATGTGCTTTGGGGTACCTAATATGCATCTTGGCATTGCATGGAAATTCCTAACAAGACTGATGGATTTATTGCATTAGAAATAGTTATTCAGCTCCTTAAGGATGATTGTGCTTGGGGTTCTGTCCAGCTGCATATAGTATTAGTAACATTTTTGTGCAGTTTTGCTACCTGCTGCATACAAAATTCCTCTGAAATGAGAGCAAATACAAGTCTATGCCAATTTTCTGATTTATGGAGGAATTTTATTCTCTCTGCAGGAATGGAAGCCACCTTTGTCTCAGATTTCTGGAAAATGAAGCTGCATGCAAATCAGCAGCTGTCCAGATGTTTTTACCTCTTGCGATACAAAAGACCTTGTGTATTTGCTCAGAAATTTTGAGCTCAAGCTGTCGGGTATTTCCTCTGAAGACAAGCAGAGAGTAAAACTCTGGCCTTCTGGCAAAATACTGTCTACATTCAGTCATGTAGTTATGATAACTGGGAGCTTGCCATGTCCTGTCCAGATGGTGAGCAAAGAGTGTGCTGCTGCCTAAAGAGGAGGCTGGTTCCTCCTCTGCTCCACTCAAAGGTACCGAGGTGAAGTGAAGACATGCGTTATTTCACATCACTTACTACACTGCTGGAGGTGTCTTCTCTGGAGTCATATGGGTTATGCTGGCAGAAACAGAATAATCAGTATGAAAAAGTATTCATTGAATGGCTTTGAAACCATTGATCCTGGTTTTTGGAAGTCAGTTTTAGAGGATGTCCCAGTCAATAAATGTACCTGTGCAGACACTGGCAGTTATTTGGGTTTCTGCTGCATATCCCAAAAAACTTAGAGACTTTAAACCCACTGGTTTGGTTTTTTTGGTTTTTCTAATAATAGCACTAGGAACCATAGTGCTTATACAAGGTACTCTGGTTTCTGAAGGCAGCAGGTAGATCTGAAATTATCTCATCCCTGTGGGATTATGCACTGTAATACATGTATATACATATGTATTTAATTTTTAACTTTTACTGAGGATGTTTCTGTGCTGTTAACTGTAATGTAAAATACTTGTTCTTGAGTAGGTCTGTGGCCATTGATCTTGGCCCAAGTAATTTTAAAATAAATTGGAGGTGTTTGTATGGATTTCATGCCTGCATACTATTTGCAAATAAAATGGGAGCCTGAGATTTGTATGTCTAGAAAGTCTTTCTTAAATTATGTTTAAGTTATGATTATAAATTAAAAATCTCTGATTTAATCTGATATGTATTGTCCTGTTTGTAACATTATTTAATAAAATATTTTCAACGTAATGTTCCCTTTTTGGAAACGTGCATCATTTAAATGGTTTGGGTCAGCCCTGTGACTATGGCTTCAACTGCAGAATGTGAGGGCTGGGAGAAGACTGGCTAAACGTGGGGCTGTCCCTAATGGAGCTTTCCATGTTTCCATAGCGGTCAAGGACAGAGCAGCCAGCAGATGGAGCTGAGTGCCTGGAACTAGCACAGCCAGAGCTGGATCCCAAACCGGCATCCTCAGTCCTGAAAGGAAGAAGGCTCAGCAGTGTGTCCCATGAAGCTGTTGTCTGGACCAGCAGTGAGCTCTGAGAGGCGTATTCAGGAGGCAGAGGAGAGCAGAAGGAGAAGCAAGTAGGTGATGTCGTATAGGTAACAGTACAACCCCTCAGCCCATGCAGGTTTTTGCAGCCCTTTCTGCTGGGAAGTTGGCTGAGTGTGGGGGTCGTGGGCTGGGAGGTGAAAGCACAGCTCTGGGGATTAGTGTGACCTGCACTCCCACCCTGGCTGGGGCTGTAGCCAAAGACTCTGCCGTGAGCTATTGCTGAGTAGGTATCAGTGATGGCCAGACACTGCTGTGTGAGGTAGCCAAGGAAGCTGCACTGTGGCTCTCTGTAGCTGCTGCCAGGAGCCAACCCTTGATGACAAGCCATGAGGTGCATTCCTGCCCTAGGCAAGGCTCAAGAGAAGCCATTGGGCCTGTGAACAAGGGACTCAGTGGACTCACTGAGAGGTGCTGCACCACAGTGGACAGGGCCCATTGCTGCTTATCTCAAACCGATTATGGAACTGAGAGTGGCTGTCAGCACCTCCCCTGCCTTGATAAGGTGGGGCCCGACCCTGTGAGCAGATGTAGGGCAGTAATCCTCAGGTTCCCTGAGGGGACGCAGAGATTAGCCCGGAACGCCCTGTTCTGAATCCCTGCAGGAGCTGTTTTGAGAGCTAAACCACCACATGGATCCCCCAGCCTGTCCTTGTTGTTGTCCTCTATATGCATTGATTGCATGTAGCATCCTCTGGAGAGAGCTGTTTAGGCCAGCATGGCTCCCACAGTGATGCCCAAAGCAGTACAGCTTCTCCTTTCCTGACCGGAGTTGGTGCTTCTAGCAGTTTTCCCTGGGATTTACAGGGCCTTCATTGCCAGAAAAGAGACCATAAAATTATCCCCTCTCTTTCTCCAAGCCTTCATCCCTTGTGACTTCTAGAGGCAACATGAGTGAGACCACAACTGGGTGGGATTAGTCCTCTACTTCTCCCATGTATCCCCTAGGCCAGACAAAGACTCTCTGAAAGGGGTCTCCTTCCTTGCAGTGACTTTCAGGTTACATCTATCCTCAGCCTATGCCTGTCCAGAATGCTTGATTCTTTATATCCTCCTGGCACAGTTTTTCCTGCTTCAGGATATGATTTACCAGTTAGGATGGCCTGGTATGTCCAGGAGCTTCAGGAAGTCATTATATTGGAGTGGATGCATCTCTGTTGCAGTGCCTGGGAACACAGCTCTTGTTTGCTCTCTGCATAGTTCCCGTGCTGGCAACAATGGCCCTGGGAATGCTGGCTGCCAGGCAGTCCTTTAGTCACTCCATTGTGTCACTCCTCTGTGTGGTGCAGTGCTGAGCGACCACCGATGGGCCACAGGGTCTTTGCTGGAGGGACTTTCCTTATTTCATGTTGTTCCACTTCCCTTAAATTCCTCATCTCTCCCTGGGCCCACAGCATTGTTCAGAATGGGATCCGTGCTTTGCCTGGCATCTTATTTTGGAGCGGATGTGTGCTTGTGCTGTGACCTATGGAAGCTGTGAAGGTGACATTAACTGGGAGGCACGCATGTCCTTTCACAGCTCTGTGTGTTTGCTGCTTGGCAGCAAAGGGATGGTTTTTGTGTTATAACTTAACACATTCCTGATGAACTGAGCTACACAGGGTGGCTTTAGCTTTTTGCTTCTGCAGTGTGACAGAAGGGGAGTTAGAAACTTAGAAATTTTGCTAAAAGTCTCTCAGACAGGTAGCTTTTGACTTGAGGTGGATGTTTCTGTGGGCTTTGGTGATATAAGACCTGCACAGATTGAGTTTGTCCCTTCTGTTTTCATAAGCAATTAGCCATCAGTCACTCACTAGGGCCTGGCTGAAGTTGCCTTCCAAAACTCCAGTTTTCAAGGATTGGACTGGACCCAGCATTTGGCCAGCACTTCTGTCGAGAAGATAAGTCACTGCTCCAGGCCCCAGGGGCTGCCCATCCTTGCAGCTCCTTGCGTGCCTTGCTGGGGCCTGGCAGTGGGGACTCTGGAGCAGCAGGTCCCGCAGGAGTTGGTGTCGTGATCAAGTCACTGACCTGCTCAGCTCCTGCTCTGGGAGCTGTCAGAGGATATTAGGGCCAGGAGACCAGACTGTGTCTGTGCAATGCAATGTGCTCAAGCCTCTGTGAGTCTGGTTTCTGTCCTGAGTCTTGCTCCTGTTTGGATTCCTCTGGTTCTTGCAGGGGGCTGGCTCCCTCCTCTTGGCTTGAGCATGCTGCTCATGTGTGGCTGGTGGTGAGTGTTTGGTGAGGGGTCTTCAGTGCATAGACTTAGAGGAGAAAATTGTTTTTGTGAGCTCTTGGTCAAGGACAGACAAGTCCACAAGATCACTGCTCCCTGGGAGCCATAACTCACATCAAATGAGAAATATAGCCTGGGCTTGCCCATGGACAGGCAGACCAGGCTCCTGTTGGTAGTGGGCAGCAGGAGCTGAGTGGAGGGCAGAAAAGCGGGTACCAGAGCCCAACTTGTCACCACATTTGTGGAGTTGTACTATGGAGTTCCCTAGCCTGGTTTATGGCCTCACTTCTGCACACCTCTAGGGAGAAACAATCCAAATTGCACGTTAGATTTGACTAGTGGAGTCAAAACCTGCTGGATGGTTTTTGCAACTCACCTGGCTCTATTAAATCTCACCTAGAAGGGGGGCAGACTTGGCTAACACAGTTCAGCTGTGGCTCCACAGAAAGAAATCCACAGGCCAGAAAGTGTTTCTGCAGCCGATGATGGCTAATGCTTTTTCCAGCTCAGGAAACCTGCTGCCAAGAACAGGACAGTGTGCAAAAAGCACAAATGCCTCCTCAGGCAGGCAGCAGATGCCCCCGGGCAGCTGCCAGCAGGTTTTCTACCTGCCTTCCTACTTCAGGAAAGGACATTCCCTGAAAAGCCCAACAGTTGCTTTGACTTTCAGCCTGGGCCAAGTGGGACCTTCATCAGCTTCTCGCCTCGCCAGCTGCCATGAAAGCAGCGATGGCAGGTGTGAAATTGCAGGTGACTTGCTTGCTTCTGGCACTCCAGTGCTGTCATTTTTGGCTTTTGATGGTCTCTGAGTGGGCAGGACGAGGGAATTGCACTGAATTAGTGCCTTCTGGAGCAGGCCTTGGGTCACAGAGCACTTGGGTGAAAGGAAAGGCGTTAAAGGGGATATAGGAAACAGTTTGTTCAGGGCTTATTCCATAAGATGATTTCTGGAAAAGGAAGGGCTGCAATCAGGCAGGATGTATTCACTTTGGGATCTTGGAAAATCAAGCTCAGCCTGGCCCAAACCAAGAGGGAAGTATAGCACAGCCCACAGAGCGTGAAACAGTGATGTCCCCACTTTACCTCATCCTGAGTCAGTGCAAACGCTCCAGGATGTAAATGTAAAAATTATTTTTTAACACATGGTGCAATGCTGAGCTCACATGAACAACCAAGATATCCCACAGGGAAATGATACAATTTGAGCAGAAAGACAGTAGGAATAGTTCTGAAAAGTCCTATGCTAAGATAGAGAGAAAGGGTCCTCTCTGTTCCTCACTGTATTTCCTCCTCCTCCCTTGCCCCCGTTGGTAACAGGGTCCCAAGTCGGGCCCTGGGTGGAAAGCATGGCAGGCTGTTTGCCACAGGCTCTTTCCAGACTGGAGTCTGATCTGGATGGACCTTGAAGGCATCAGAGGAAAGCTCTGCAGATGAGTTAGGAGCTGCTGGGTCATTGTCAGAGAAAGAAAATCTTTACTACTTCACAGCAAATCACATTTGACCAATGCAACCCCTGCAAACAACCAGGTGTGGCTGAGGTTCTTTTATTCTGTTAAAGGCACTTGTGGAGAAAAACTCACCTGTGTTAGTAACCTGCTGCAGCTAAAGGCAGGGGATTTGGCTGGAACATTTGACAGAGATGCCATGGAGTCTTACATGAGGGAGCAGATAGACAGCCCGTGTTCCCCACTGCTCTCCCTCCTTTCCTGCAGGGAAGAACATCTCCTCCTCTGTTTTGCAAGACCCTTCTTGCTTGCCACTTGTGCTTTGCTCTCTGACTTTTTTTGTGGGTACAGCAATTGGGGTAGGGGTGAAAGACCCTTGCCACAGGACCATGGAGGGAAGAGTGGCAGTTTGCATTGTGGGGGTGATCGGTAAAGCCATGGTGAATTTTGCATGCACTGCTCAGACACACAGAGTTTGCTCAGGCTGCTGGTTTATTTGCACTAAAGGCAGGCCAGCCATTCACCTGAATGCATTTGTCACTCTGCTCTTTTGAACTGGGACAGCTGAATATTACTGCTGAGGGCAGTACAGTTCAATCTGTTCCATTTCCCTTTCCCTCTATTAGCTCTTTCCTCAGGAATATTCAGCATCCTGTTTAATTTGCCATGCCTCTAGAAGGTTTTGCTTCTGTTAAAAAAACCCAGCTGACACACCAGGAGGATAGCACTGAGAATGTTAAAAAATCCATGCCTTTCCTACAACTGAGTTTAAAGTCTGCATTTTAATTACATACTGGACATAAAAAGTTTCTGGTAAAGTAACTTTAATTACTTATAAACAAGCATCTAGCTCACTAAAGTCATATACGTGCTGCAAAGATGTCAGACACAGATCCCCATTTTCTCCAGACTGCAATTCATTCAGTTTGGATGCATTCAATTCAGAATTGGTTCCTTTAGGTGCTGACAAACGTGTTTCAAGTGCTGCCAGACAAAGCTAATAACACACACATGCACCCACACACTCACAATGGATCAGTCAGTGCTTTTGTAACTTTTTCTTCCTGTTTCCTTGTACACACACAGGGCAGATTTTGGTTCTCAGCCCATTAAATGGTGAATTATGCCTCACAGCATCCTTCCCTGTTTCCTTAGTGAGAGAAAGTCTTGCGAGTCAGCCTTTTGGTCATAGTAATGGGTGATGGAGATTCCATGGGCTTTAAAAGAACTTTATTAGTGTTCCTGCATAAGCAGGAGAAATGGAGATGGCTGCACACAGCAGATACTCAGCTTCCATGTCAACATCGAAGTGTAACTCCAGAAAGTGATTCTGCCTCAGAGAAATGCACCGTGCAATCCATGCCTCTACCTCGTGTCTAAAAGCAAATCATAGAATTGTAGCATCTTTTAGGTTGGGAAAGACCCTTGTGGTCATTGAGTCCAACCATAAACCAAACACTGTCAAGTCCCACTAAACCATATCCCTAAGTGTCACGTCTACACATCTTGTAAATACCTCCAGGAATGGTGTCCAAATGATACTGGACTCTTTAGAGAACAGCTTTGGGACCTCCTTGAGGAGAACAGAGGACCTGTACCAGGGGAATGAGATGTCCTATTCTTATCATTCTGACTGCTCTATCTGCTGCTGGATATGAGGCCAAGCAGGCCTTGCTCTGATCTGGGACAGACGTCCTTCTGTTCTCATGTCTGGAGTGGGAAAATCTAAGCCTTAGGGGTGCTGGGATGCTGTGGGAACAGGTGCAATAGGGGACCTAAAAAACAACAGATCAGAAAACATATGGGCCCACCCCAGCTCTTAATTAACCTAATTGCTGTAGCTTCCACAAGGGTCTGTGTGTTATCCTAGAGTGTTGTTTCCGGTGCAGGCAAGCCCCAGGCCCTGTGATAGAGAGCAGACACAGTAATGCTATCAGCAGCTCCTTCCTTCCCAGAAGGGGCCCAGCAGGACAGACCACCTTCATAAAATCCATCTGGTGGGCCCAGAGTGCAGGTCTTTCTGCCTAGATGTACAGCTCACCCCGCCAAAGAGGTGCTGTAGGCTTCTCTGGAGAGAGAGAGTGGGGGCAAGGAATAGGTTTGGAAAGCTAACAAGGGTTATTACAGCCCAGTGGTTTGGCTTATCTGACTGTCCTGTCAGAGGAGGTTACTGCTCATTGCTGCTCCAGGGGCAATGAGTCACTCAGACTGCACTGGTTGGCTGATAAAGTATCGAGCCAGCTCACCTGTGTGTTCAATGGCACAGGAAAACCACTGGATATTTTTAGAAAGGAATTGCGTTCCAACCGGTGCAAAGAGAACACGAACTGCTCCTTGGTTAAAGAGCACAACTGGGCTGTAGTCCTTTCTCCAGGGCTTCAGACCAAGAGAAAGGATAGTCAAGAATCTTTACTAACCTCTTTTGATGCTCAGACAACAGCAAGTTTTTTTCACTTCAGAGTCACTCTTCTTCACTGGAAGTATTTGGAGAACAAAGTCACTCCCGGTTTAGTTAAACATTTGTCTTTTCATGGCACTGAATTGTAAATAAAGCTGTTGTCCTAAAAATACTGCAGATAACTCAAAGTTTCCTGGGGTTCAAAGATGTCCTCTAACAACAATCCTTGTGTTGTGCTGCAAAGTGAAATGTGAAGTCGGTTGTCCAGATGTCTGGTACAGAGCAGCCCAGCCAGCCTGCTCTTTTTGCAAGGGAGCAGTTATCCCCACTGATGTGTTTCACTCCAGCAGAGCCTCGATCTCTCTGAAGCTCAGAGGCTGGAGATGTGAAGCACAGCAGAAGGAGCTGCCTTGAGAGGCACAGAGATGCCAGTGAGAGAGGAGGGAGTGTGCAGTGTCTGATGTGGGCACATCTTGTCTGGCCAGCCAAGCCAAATGTTTATCACCTTTGGATTCACCATCCTGCCCAGAAAGCAAAACAGACATGTAGTAGTGTTGGCAATCTCTGTAGGAACCTCCTGTCTGCCAGATTCTCTCTCCCTGCCCTCCCAGCAGGTGCCAGCTGGGTTTTTGCTTTCTTTCATCCTATGATCGTGTTTCATCAAAGCAAGCACAATCAGGGGACGCAGAGCCCAAAGGCTTACTAAAATTAGGCCTGATCTTTGGTCCTGTTTGCAAGTCATTTCTAGGCACAGTGATGTCTGACATACAAACTGGCCTAAAATCAGGGTTTGCAAGTCCTAAGTGCAGCTATGTTTGCATTATTGTTTGGAAAGTCCTTCAGAACAGCTGTGTGCCTGCTAGAACAGACCAGCAGCACACAGGCTCAGATCAAAGAGCCCCAGTGAAATAAATTTCAACAGACAAGCAGCCTACACTCTCCAAGTACCTGGGAAAGGAGGATCCTGGGAGAAGCACGGCAGCTGCAATTTTGACAGAATCCAACCACGATCACACAGTCCCCATGACTCAGTGCTGGAGTCACACATGTTCACTGTGGAGATCTCTGGGTCTTCTGCAAGAGCAAGGAATGAACAAGATGTTAAGTCCCAATTAAGTTAATGGGGCTTAAACAAATCTTTCAAGTTGAACATAGTGGTTTGTGTTTTAGTGGATCTGGATCCTGCTTAAGCTTCCCTTCCCCCTTCTTCCCATAGAGCTTCTTAAATTAAGGAGGAATTATGAACAGCAGTTCAAACCCTAAAGTGCAACCAGAATAGGTGTTTAGATCCTGTTCAAAATACCTTCAAAGAGGTGATGAATAAGAAACAGAGGTGAGGAGATAAAGCAAAAAGTGTGGTTTGTGCCTGTTTTTACACTTAGCTCGTGGTAGTTTTCAAATGAAATGTGGATGTTGGGTCTCTGTTTTGGCTGATTGCCTAACATGCCATGGAAATCAGTGCACGTTGGTAGCGCTGCCCTGGGCTAGAAGAGCATTCAGTTGGGGCTGGATCTGAAACAACAAATTATCCCAACTCTGGTCTGAGTTTTGGGCAACAAATTTGGTCCAGTTCAGGTCTTCATGAAGACCTGGATGGTCAGCAGCACTCTGCCAGGCCTGTGCTCACCTGCCTGCTGCAAAATGGCCTTCTAAATGGCATGAACCAAGGTGAAGCCAATCTCACTTTGCAGCAGCCTGGGTACACCCATGATACTCCTCTGGTGCAGAGCTCTCTGTTTTCCTTTTCACTGCTACAGGGTGTCCCCATATCCTGCAGCCCCAGGACAGGGATGGAGCACTGGTTTAAGGACTTACTCAAGGGAGCTGAAGGGATGCAAGTTCAAAATAAATAAAAAGAAGCAAATCTCCACTCTTCATTCACTTGTCCTGGAGACTGATGTCCCAGCAGCTCCCTCTGTGCTCCAGGGAGAGAAAAGGGAGATCCTTGTGTCAGCTATGGCTTGGGGTAAGGGGCAGCTTCTGAAATGGGCTGCTCCTAGACTGTTAGAGGCTTTACAGGACACCTTAAACTTCTCCTGAAAACAAATGGGCAATCAGGCCTGATGAACACTCTTCCAGGAAGCTTTGCAAGGCGGGCTTTTGTTGAGACTCTGACTATAAAGGTCTACAGCCTCCCATTTGATGAACAGACAACAGCATTTTTTTCCCCTCCTAACAAGGTTTCCTTAGAAATGGATCCACTGCTGAATCCTGAGTCTGCCTGGCATATTCCGGGGGACATCTGGCGTAAATTCTTCATTATTAGATTACATTAGTTGCAGCAATAATCATTCACATGGGATTATTACATCCAAGCTTGTCTCATCGCCTTTATCCTTTCACACATTGTCTTTCCTGGTTCCCCTTCAAAGGGCTGTTGTGAGTCTGTGTCGGAGCAAGAAATTAACTTGTTAGTAATTTATGCATCATTTCCTCCAGCCACATGTATTTAGGGCAAGATCAATAAAATATAATAAGGAAGCGGGTGGCTATTGTCACCATGGGGCTGAAATAATTCCTTTGGTATCACTGTAAATCCTTCCCTCACATATGAAAACCTGCAGTGCTGTCCATCATTAGTTTATTTTGCTAGACTCTATCAACAGGGCATTTGATTCGGCTCTTTTATGTGCTTGGAGAGCTCATGTCCTGCTACTTCTGCTCGCAGCCACACAAAGTGCCTCAAGTGGAGGTTTAAGTTTTTGAGAGAGCAGTGTTTCACAGCCTTTCTTCTGGCTCCTGTTGTGTAATTAAAGCTGTGCCATGTCACACTGGAGATTCATTTCTGGAGTGGCTCCATGCTCTGACAGCTGCTGAGATATGTTAGGTCTGAGAAAGGGAAAGGGATAGGAAGAAGGATCCAAGCACCACAGCTCAGGGCACAGAAATCTTGCTGTTTGTGGGAACTGGGAAGACAAACCTGAGTGTGTCTGAAAGGTCACTGGCAGATTCCAGGGAGTCTGGAGTCCCTGAGTAGTGATCTGACTGCTGGGCAGCCCTTCCTGGGTAAAAATAAAAGAAAAGAAAAAAAAGGAGATTGGATCCATCTTACCCAGAGCAGGGGCAATGCCTGTGGAGGGAAGAGACAGCAGACAGAGCACGCTGGATTTCTATGTCTCCTAAAGAGGATTCTCTTTGCTCACCTCCTGGCTTCAATCCAGACTACCCTGCAGGGTTTCAGCTGCATGAGAACTTGAATTTGAGGAATTTGTTGCAGTTTCAGATTAAGAATTTTCTAAAAGTGCAAGCAAAATCAAACCAGCAATTTGGCAGCCTTGCTAGCTCTGCCTGCCTGGACTCCCTGTGGCTGCTTCTCCTGCAGGAAATGTCCCAGCAATTGTCACTGATGAGGAGGGGGCTGCATGTCCCACCTTGGCTTTGGCAATGCTCTGTCTGCTGATCTCAGCAGAGCAGAGGCTCCAATTCCTGAAAGTCTCTGGAAGGCGAAGTCTTGAGATCACTCTGCACTTTGGGACCTGCATGTTTTGTTGCTGTAAATGTGGAGAAATCTAGGAGAGGGAGTTGGTTGAAACCTCCTGCTAGGTCTGACTCATCCCAGAGGAATAGTCCATGTGGGGTTGTTCTGGGCTGAGCAGCACACAGTGTACAGGATGGGGCAGCGGAGGCAGAGCAGTCCTGCCCTCCACAACCCCAGCAGTGTTGACACAGCCTGAAGGGGAGAGCAGAGGAGATGAGATCCTGAGATTATCAGTGCAGACGGGGGAGAGGAATGTTGTTTGCTTGTAGCTCTTCTCCATCAAGACTGGCAAAATCCAAACACGAGGGAGGATGCAGGCAGATGCCTATGCGTGGTTTGAGAATGTAACAGAGATAAGCAAGCCCAGGAACAAAGCCAGGGGCTTTAACTTCAGCACAAGAAAAACCGGTCACAGCACAGGCTGGTCTTCTGAAAGCCTTCTGGAGACAGGGGTCTGTCCAGGTCACCTGCAAGCCACCAGTGGCACTGCCTAGGAATGTGTACAAAACATTGCTGCCTTCACACCTGCCCCCACCATCCTCAGACAGCTTCGGTGAGGCAAAAGCCAGTTATGCCTGGTCTCCACTGGAGTCCAGTGGTGCTGTGACCAACACTGCCACCCTCTCATCGGCAGAGTTTGTTGCCAGATAGAGTGGGTGCAGATGAGAGAGAAAAAAAGACAACTGGCAGAGGGAAGCAGGAAAGCAGAACTGAGGCTGATGCTCAGACCTGATGGCAGTTGTTTGCTTGGTTTTGTTCCTTTAGGAGCTGGGATTAGGAAAGAAATCATTTCCAGGAGACACTTTCTCAGCAGAGCCACTTCGGACTGACTCCTTTGCGCCGCAGGGCCTTCCCCAGGCAGCCTGTGCAGCCAGCCCTCCCCCCGGCATTGCAACATCTCCCGCTTTCCAAAGAGACAGGAGCAAACACAGGAAACCCCAGCCCGGTCAAGGTCTGGGAGGTAAATTTGTAACTTAGGACAGACTGTGAGGATGCTGCTCTGTAATATGTAAACACTCCTTTCTTTCTCCAAGAGCCCAGCGCCGCTGAGAGAGCTGATCCCAAACCTCCCTTCATGGTTGAGTCTGCTGAAGAGACGGGACGCAGGTTGGAAATGCAGCCGGGCACACAGGTTCCTTATTCCCTGGAGATGGGCTCCTTCCCTCACTTCTGTAAGTCCTTGTCCTGACCCTGTGCAAATCAGCTATGTGGGCTCAGTTCTGGGTTGGGAGGCTGTGCAGGACACCACTGAGAGGTGTGGGGTTTGCCCAGCCTCCTGGGCATGCTGCTCCTGTAGCCATCTGAACAGAGCCTTTATGGGACTTTAATTTGGCTGCAGGTCTTGGGAAGAAACCCTCGTAGCACTGAGTTGCACTCTCCATTGAAGGAGTTTAGACATTGGGAAAATATAATTTAACAGGAGTGGTGGAGGTGTGATGGGACAGATGGGCTGGGGAAGGAGGTGGCAGCTCTGTCCCCAAAGATGTCTGGTCTGATTTGGGATAGGAAAATGGGTGAGATGAGCTTGTGTTCCTCTGTGTCTCTTCCAGACCTGTGAGTCTGTGCTTTCCTCCTGCAATAGAGGGAAAGAAAAATGTTCAAGGTGTGGAAGGGGATACGGTATTTACAGGTGAGGGCTGTGATGGTTTATGCTAAAGGAGTTTTGGGGATCAGCTCATACAGGTTAAAAAAGAACAGGTGGAAGCTACATGTAAAGCTAGTCAAGAATTTTCCATGAGGATAATACTTTTAACAAAGTGATGCTTCTCTAAAAAATGAAGCTCTTCCTGGATAAATATTGATTTTGTCAAATATATTAAATATGTGTGTGTATGTACACAGAGAGAGAGAATTGCACTGGGAAAAAGTCTGAATGGCCTAATTAATTTCAGATCCCTTTGAACCTGGTTTGGGTTTTGACCTGACTCAATGTGTTTCGCTAACTCTGCTGCAGATGAGCTCTTTGCAATATACATGTAACAATATTCTGACCAAAAAGAATATTTACTTGCCTTTATATATTTCCAAGTCACATAAAATTTAAACCAGCAACTTCTCTTGCTGCTTTACTAGTAAATATGTCACATATCCATATCAATATTAAGTTTACTTAGCATCAGCAGGTACACTATTTGTCTGATTCCTGTATATGAGGTAAACCAGTTGTACAATGCTGGAATTGATCCGGTCAGATGCAAAGTAACCTTTGCATCAATTCTGAACTCTGGGAATCAAAACTAACCTGTGTTGGGCAGATGTGCATGTAAGTAAAGGACAGAGAGAAAATTATGTTCTAGTCTCTGAGCTTTAAAAACTGTCATGAGAGCCAGGAAGGCATCCATCCCACCAGCCTACTCTCACCCCTCAGCATAAAGGGAGGCTGCACAAGATCCCTGCTTGATGCTCAGCCCCAGTCTCAGTTTCAGGCTTAGTCCCCAGACCCTGTTATCTGGGAGTGATCCACAAAGGATTTGTCACCAGCTGCAGCCACCAGAGCCCAGAGTTGAAGTCTAGCGTGTGCTGCCAAAACCAGCTTGCAGGTACTCACAGGTTGGCCCCTTCTGCTCTGCATCTGTCAATAAAGCGAACATCCTTCCCATCCTGACTTTGCCCAGCTGACCTTTTTAAACACGGTTGTGGGTTCTGCCCGATCTTCCCTTTGACAGCTCTGAAGATTCATTCTGAGCGTTGCAGAGGCAGTTGGTTTAGGGGACAGATCAACAACCTTTCATGGGTGCAGGGCTGGCCTGCCTCTCCCTTCCCCGAAGACCAGCTCACGCACACCTGAGAACACTCATGGGGAGCTGGGAGATGCTGCCGTTACAATGGACCAGACGGTCCCCTTCAGACAGCGAGCTCGGAGCTGGCTTTTGCAGGAGAAAGAAATGTCTGTATGAAGTCAGAGAGCTGGGAAATCACAGGTCACTGGACAACAGGAACAAATCCTACTGTAACTTTCATGAAACACCAGTGACCTCCTAGGGAGAACAGTTTTATTACTGGGCTACTCCTTGCAGCAGAGTGGGGACAGTAGAAGCCCTTTAATTAGCTGATGAGGAGGTTTCTCCTAGGCTAGACCTAGACTGTTGTGTTATATGTATAATGTTGAGTAGCATTACAATATCACTGATTTTATAATATCATTGTTATTATAATACCACTGCAGGCATGGTTACAGAGATAGCAGTAGAGGAAAGGGTGGGTATGTGTTTGTTGCAGATGTTTTGAGTCTCCTATTGATCTGCTTCAGCTGAAGAATCTAAATGGGCTGGCCTAAAGGTTTTTTTACCTGGAGAATGAAGTGAGAGGGTGGGTTGAAGTTAGATTTTTTTTGCTGTGATCTTGCTGCTGCTGCAGTAGCTTGCTGGGGTGATTCAGAAGCTGAGCTGAAAGTCCTCACCGTGTGCCTTGTGTGCCCTCTGGCTCTGCTGCTCCTGTAAGTCCCTTGCTTGGGCTAAGCACTATCCTACTGCCCAGAAGGTGCTGCCTCACTGGAGGGGGGTGTTGGGCTGCCCTTGGGAAAGGGAGAGACATGAGCTGCCTAGAGGAGGTTCCTCTGTGGTCTCTCCTGTGACCAAGGAGCAGTGCAGTAGCTCTGAAGTCCTAATATGCCAATGCCTGCTCTGTCCTTGCTGTTGGTGGCTGCTGAGAAAAGCTCTCTCCTCAGATGGGCCCTGCTGCCCTGTGGGTTTTCTGCAATGCTCTTATTTGCTTCTTTCTTGTTACAGCTTTTAATGGGAAGCCTTTGACATGGTTCTGGCAGAAATTGCTCTCATCTTGGCCTGCTTCTTCTGAGTTTTTTTCCAGAAACATTGCTGGATCCTGAACAAGACATTTTGGGGCCAGGTTTTGGATGGTTACCTACCTGTGAGAGGTGGTGGACATGGTAGCTGCATTGTGAGGAGGCCAGGCAGCCTCCACTCCCAACTGGCAGAAGTCCTGTGCTGTCTGGAGTTTTACAAGGGTTTTTGTCTGTACTTTTTGGTATAGCTTATATTACTGTGGTTATTTATGTGTTTATTACTAGAGTAAAGCCTCTGTTCTCAGTGTTTTGAGGAAGAAAAGCATTACACTGCAAATCCAGCTGAAGAAGTTGCATTCAGAGACTGAGACAGACTTGGGGGTGGATTCTTCTGTTGGCACCAACCCTGCTGGGCTTGAGGGCACAAAGTCGAAGTGCACAAGGAATCTTGGTCTCCTTCTAAAAACAAACAAAATCTGAGTTTGCCATCCCTCAGCACCCTGGGGAGTAGGTGGTGTGTCTGCTGCAAACCCAGAGCAGATGAAGTTGCCTGGGGAGTTTGGCTGTTTTGAGGTGGAGGCTCACTCCACTTGAGTCCATCTCTTTGAGAACCCAGCTGAAAGGAAGGCATGAGAGCAAAGATGTCTGGATGGGGTGCTGAGGGCTGTGCTTGCTGGTCCTTGGCATAGGATCCAGCAGGGTTACAGGAGGATACAGCAGTGTTTTGGGAAGAAGGCTGCCTCGGTGTCTGGCTGGCCCTGGGGGCAGCGAAGGGGTTAAAGCTCAGCCGTTCTGCCCAATCAGTCTGGCTTGCCTGTAATAACCAATTAACGAAGTGTAATTGTGCAAATCCATATGTGGCAGTAATTACCAGAGAGATTAATGGATTCCTTCCTTTCTAAGCGGACCCCACCGCAGCTTGCCAGCGTCCCCCCGCCACCTGAAAGGATTCGGAGAGGGGGGAAAGCGGGAGCCGCTCTACCCTGGACACTCTGTGATGAAGCCAAGCGGATGGGGAGGCCCTGTGGGGACTGCCCGGTGCTTGTTTAAATAACCCTTTTCATCTCCCTGCGTTTCCTTATGTACAGCTCGCTGCTCCCTGGCTTGGACCCGGCCTCTTGAGGACAGTTCGTGCCCAGCCTGTCGGGGCCTGGGCTGCCATGTCCCTGCCCTCCCCATTGTCCATTCATTCCCTGCTCCCCGTTCCCCTGTTTAGCCCTAATTGCTGCAGAATATCACGTCTGTTTGCCCTCTTCTTTTGTAGCTTTGTTATTTTAGTTGCAATGGGTAATCCAGCAAACTGTTAAAGGCATACACGAGGCGAGGAGGGGACACCAGGGCGCCTGGGGCAGGTTTTCAGGCCAGGCAATGGGGTTGTGTTTGGGGGATGGCAGCTTGCAATCAGGCTGGGCCTGAGACATCCTCTAGGATGGGTTTTCTTAGGGATATATGACCACAGAAGTCAAGAGGGACTCTGAGGCAGGTGAATACTTCCCCTCCAAATGCTCTGGGTTGTGAAAGAGGGCACTGAGTCTTGCTGAGGGAGAAGGGGGTGCATTTGCAGACCTGTCCCCTGACAGGCCACCACCTGGGCAGCAGGGGCTCCTCCCCAGTTGCACCAGCACCTTGGGCACTTGAGGTGCAAAACTGCCCATCCCACTCAGCAGAGCTGGCCAGCCTTGCTTCCACATCACACACATGGAGCTGTCTGAGCCCTGCTGACCCATGGTGGGGGGGAGCTGGGAAGAGCTCAGCCCTGTTTCTGTGCTAGGCGATGATCCCTGCCCCTGACAGGTATCTCGTGCAGAGAGTCAGCCCGTGGGGAGGGCTGATGTGCCGGCTGGGGAGCCGTCCCTCGCTGGCTGCACGCACAGGGCTGCAGGTGCCCTGGGGGTGGCTGTGCCTGCTCAGCAGGGGATGGGGCAGGTGGCCGGGGAGACAAGAGCCCTTTAGAGCCTGGGATGGCAGGGAGTGGTCACATCTCATCTCGCATCAAGCGTCCTTGCATCCTCACTGCCTTCCTCTTCAGGCTGAAAAGGGGATGCTGTGGTTTGAATCTGGGCCTGTGATGTTTATTTATTTACCCTCTGTGTGTAGCTGGGACTTGGACTTGGGGTAGGTCGGAGCTGTGTGGGCCTGGTGAGAGCATCTTGTGCGTGTGAAAAGCAGTCAGACAGGCCAAAGGTCCATCCATCTTGCAAATGATGGATGCTTCAAGAGAGGATAGGAGCAGAGTGTGCTCAAGTGTCTTTCCCCCATCAGGTATGTGCCAGCAACCTCTGCCCTGAACTGTTCAGCTGCTTCCATCACTGATAACTGTGTGGGTCCAGGACTGGCTGCCCCCAAAATCTACAGT
Source organism: Lepidothrix coronata (assembly GCF_001604755.1). Lineage (NCBI taxonomy): Eukaryota > Metazoa > Chordata > Aves > Passeriformes > Pipridae > Lepidothrix > Lepidothrix coronata. The sequence continues at coordinate 2,900,868 of NW_016690232.1, forward strand.
GATATCTGCACAGACATCCCTGCCAAGCACTGACTGGCCCTTGCCTGGCTGTTCTCTGGCAGCTCTGGCCCCATTCACTGCCACATACGTGGTGATGGATCTAAATGACCTTTTCTTATTGCTGACTTGTTACAAGGGCCAGAAATGTGGCTGCTCCAAGGGAGTGGCTGTGCAAGGTGTTCAGCAAACACGAGCAAGGCTCTTCTCCAGCTATGGTTACAGATGATGGGGGAGATTTTGGGAGATTCTTGCCTGGAGGTAGTTTAGGAATGCACAGAAAATTGCATCTTTCTATAAGACCAGGAGATGTGGAGAGCACTGACAGAGATTCTGCTTTTGGGTTTGCTTGCTTGGGGTCCTGGGACCCAGCCCACACTACCTGGTTTCCAGCCAGGAAGAGGCACCGGGGCGGCTCTTGGGTATTGCAAATGGGATAGTTTTGTTTGTCAGAGAGGTGTATCCACTGGTGTCAGCTGAGGCCCTCGACTGTTTTAGCTCTTCCATTTCACCTGACCAAGGGTTCATCAATATCCATCTTCCCTTGCTGCTGGGTCATCCTAGGTTAGAGGTTGTGTGCCAAAGTATGGCATGTAAACATGTTTCCTGTGTCTGCTTTGCTTGTGGGATCTTGAAGTAGCCTATGTCTTTGGGGGAGCAGCTTTTCTGGAAAGCTTCCCACCTGGCACAAATGCCCAGTACTTCAGAGAAGTACTTGGGGCACCGAGGGATGTGTCTTGCACAATTTCTGGGATGCTTGAAATGTTGGGTCTTTGTTGCCCTGGGTTTTAGGTTCTGGGGCTGAAAGATTTAGTGGATAGGTATGATTTAAAAGCCTCATTAATTAAATGAGCCATGGAGACTGGTATGTGTGGGTATGGCTTGGCTCTTAAATGACTGGAGTTCCCTGTGGGAACATCCTTTACTGACTCACAAACTGTGCTTGGGAACTATCTGATGGGAAGAGCCAATCTTTGCAACTATCAGGACAGACTCTGGGACTGGTGAATTAACCAACTTTTGGGGTTGTGCTGCTGGTCTGGAAAGCTTAAGGCCTTATAAGGAACTGGGTTCCAGATTTTTCAACTAGGATGTGTTTGGCTGGCAGATGAGACAGCTTTGTGGAGAAGCTGCTCTGGGATCTCCAGGGCTTGCTTTAATAAGCTGGCTTAAGCCAGTGCACATCAGTGCAGTGCCAGTACTTGAGCATGTTTTGCTGTGCCCACATCATCCCAGGTCCTTTCTCTGCTTCTGCTGTGTAGAAGCTGCTCCTTCTGCTCAGAGGCTTGAAAGGAAATGGCCAAAACATGTGGCTGGAGCTCTTTTCTCTCTCTTTCTGCTGGGAAGAGGTTGAGGGGCAGAGGACAGATATTTGACAGTGACAGCGTGTCATTCCACATCCCTGCAAATTCTTCAGGTGCTTGCTCCTCACTGCTGGGCTGTCTTGGCTCTGTGAGGTGTGGTCTGTCTTTGTCTTGGTCCAGAGCTGTTCCTTTCTTTGAGGCACAGGGAATTTTGTCATGTTCCCATGGCTTTAACTACCAGTGGATTTTCCATTTGGTGCAGGAGAACACGTGGCTTTTGGGAGAAGAATATGTTTGGAAGGCAGTGGAACACATTGATAAGGAGAGGGATGCTCACTGTAGCTGGCTCCTTACCCACCCCTCGGTTGCACAGGGAGGGTTTTAAACATTTTCTGCAGGGAAACATTGAGGAACCGATCTTGTGGGAGAACATTTTGGCTGAGTTTCATGTTGTGTTTGTCTCCCTTCTGCTGCCACTGGAAGGCGAGTCCTGGGGAAGGATAGCTGCTAGAACAACAATGAGAGATGTGTGTCTGTGTGGGCAAGGCAAAGAGATGGCTCAGTCCTCTGAATGTCAAACAGACTGGGCTGGCAGATTCTTGAACTGAAATTGGTTGTACATAAAAGGAGATGATCTCAAAATGAACCTGTTGCTTTTCTGTGAATTGGAAATGCCTGCATGGCTTAGGGGTCAGATGCAAACTACCAAGAGTGGAGTGGTTTGAGCCACCAGCGGAGGCAGAGACAGTGAGGGCTAAGGTGAGGTCTTTATATCCCCCTCTCCTGTCTTTTTTTTTACTGCCAGTTTATGAGGGGGGTTCTTTGGGCTTCAGCTCATCTTAAATGCATTTTATGCCTCATGTGCTTGGGCAACAAAACTTGGTTGTGCTTAATTTCTTCCAACTGCCGTACCTCTGGATCTGCTGTTTGGGAATAGGCTGCAAAGGCATGTTTGCAGCAGAGCATGGACATGGGTGTGTCTTTAGGCAGAGATGGGGATTGGTTTATTGATTGGGGATGTGCTGGGGGTGGGTTTTTTTCCCCCCTGGTGACTGAGAGGCATCTTAGGTGTGAGCTGGGAGCTTGCAGTGTGCAGAATTGCTGTGCTGGTAGTGCTAGGCCAGGTTTGCTGTATCAGAGTATTTGGAGCAATGAAAACTTGTTCCAAGACTGCTTGAAACTCAGTGGAGCTCAGGAGAGCCATCCCCAGGAAGATTGTGTCATTACAGAAGCTGGTGATTTTTGTGCATTAGATAGGACAGCAAAGCTTTGAGAAACCTGCCTCTCCCTCTTTCATGCAGACACACTTGGGTTTTTGTGATATTTGATTTCCTTCTTTGCTTTCAGGGGACCGAATGGACAGGCTGAAATCTACTGAAAAAGGGATTAATGAGCCAGTGGCATCTGCAGAAATGAAGTGGAAATGGGATCCAAGTAAGCTGCCTGGCTCCCAAGGAGCTGCAAGCATACTATAGGAGGGGCAGCAGCCCCACCATCCCACTGTGGCTTATTTAAAATGTCTCTTTGACTGGAGGAAGGACTAAACTCAAAGGCAGGTGGCTGAGAAGTGCTGACAGGAGCTGCACCTTAGTGACATGGTGAATGTGGCTTTTGGGCCCTTAGTCCAGATCAAAAGCTCTGTGGCCGTGTGACTCACAGTGCTAATCTGGTGTAGTGCTGCCTCCTTCCCCAGATCTTTTCAAATGACAGTAATGGGCCAATTTGATAAGGCAGGCTTTATCCTGGATCAGATATGCTGGCTACCAGAGAGCAGGCTGTATGGGAGACATAAAAGGAGAGACAGGAGTGATTCAGAGAAAGCTGGAGCCCTCACTATGGCATTAATGTGACAGTGTGAAGTCAGATGTTCACACCTGATCCAGGCAGTGCTCAGTGGTGAAACAAAGTGTGTGCAAGCTTGAAGCTGTGGCCTTTCTGGCTTGGAAAGACCTGGATTAGAAATCCAAAAGCACATGCTGATCTCCCCTCTCCCATGGCAGGATACAGAGGGTCCTGGGATTAGGTGTTTTATGACAATTATCAACCTTCTGGGCTTTTGGGGCCTGGCTTGGACCTTGGGACCCATGGCTGTGCCCTCACCTGTGAAGGTATTGGTGCTAGCCCTTGAGGTGAAGCTGTTCCTCTTGGATACCTTCAAGCCTTCCTCCCCTGAGAAAGGAGCTACTCAGTGCAGGAATAACCCTTGTTACCTTGAACTCCAAGACAGCCACATTTGCCTGTCTGGTATAAATAGACCATCTGAGGCAGCCGGATGTGATGGAGATTGACAGGTTGTCTCTGGAGTTTTGCACTTGCCGAAGCAGGAGGAAATGTAAAAGCATGAACGTGGGGATGCACAGCGTGAGAGTAGCAAGCAAAGCCCCCAGGTGCACAGCAAGCTGTGGCACCTGCTGGGGGGATGCAGGTGGGAGCCCTTTGTGGCCTTGTGCAGGGCAATGCTGTGACAAGACCTTTCCCACCCTGTGTTGAGCTCTGGTGGCCATCAGCACGTGCCAGGTCCAGATGAGGTCTCCCCTCAGCAACCTCTTCTCCAGACTGAACAGAACAAGTGGCCTCAGCTGCTCCTCACACGGCTTCCCCTCAAGGGCCTTCACCATCTTTTTTGCCTTCCTTTGGACACTCTCTAATGACTTAATATCTTTCTTATATTGTGCTGCCCAAAACTGCCACAATATTCAAGGTGAGGCTGCCCCAGTGCAGAGCAGAGCAGGACACTCCCCTCCCTCGCCTGGCTGGTGATGCTTTGCCTGATGCCCCCTAGGACATGGTTGGCCTTCCTGGCTGCCAGGGCACTGCTGACTCATGGCCAACTGGCTATTGACCAAGGCCCTCAGGTCCCTTTCCCAGCACTTCTTTCCAGCATCTCATTCCCCAGTACAATGAGGGTTGGCCCATCCCAGGTGCAGAATCTGGCACTTCCCCTTGTTGAACTTCCTCTGGTTGGTGACTGCCCAGTCCTCTGATTTGTCAAGGTCTCTCTGCAGGGCCTCCCTGACTTCGAGGGAGCCAACAGCTCCTCCCAGTTTTTTGTCATCTGCAGACTTGCTCAGTATCCCTTTCAGTCCTGCGTCCAAGTCATTTATGAAGATGTTGAAGAGCACTCAGCCCAAGATGGAGCCCTGTGGAATCCCACTAGTGACAAGTGGCCAGTCTGATGTTACCCCATTCAGTGTTACACTCTGTGAACCAATAGCTCACCCACTGCCTGATGTGTTTATCCAGCTGTGGACTGGGCATTTTGTTCAGAAACATGCTGGGAGAGACAGTATCGAAATCTTTACTGAAATCCAAAAAGATTACACAACTTGCTTCCCTTGATCAATTATGGGCTTGCTTATTCCCTTGCAAACCCAACCCAAGGCAATGGATGCTTTTGACAAAAAAAAAAAAAAATTTTTCAGAGGGTCCAAATGGCTACTTTTTGGGATCCACCTTCCCAGGAATACTTTGTTGCCTGCTTTTCCATGACGCTACCACTGCTGACCTTTCTGCTCTGTCAAGGGGGAGTCTCTGGGAAGCACATAGGCAGTGATTCTTCGCTGGTACAAAGGCTGCGATTGTTGGCAGCTTGACGCCCCAGAAAGTGTCTAATTGACTTGACTCTCTCTAGCTGGGCTCCGAATGGATTTTCTGCCTCGGGATATCTCGGCGTTATAGTGGACCTGTTGTTTTTGCTCCCCGCATGATATTAAAAAGTGTATTGTTGGAGAAGAAAGCGTGAGTCAGAGCGGATGTGCGGAGGGAGCTGCCTGTCGCCCCGTGAACCAGTGCCAGAGCAGAGGAGCGAAGCGAGACGGGGTCACCTGCCATCCACAGTTAGGAGCTCAAAACTCTCTTGGAGCGTCTCAGGGAAGGAGCTCGGCTTGATGGTACAGATGTAAATCTGCCCTTTGCATCTCAAATAGGGAGCAGTAGCATTAAAATATCTTCTCTACTAGTTTAGTAATGTTTATCTACTCCAGTGCATCTCCAGTGCGGGCTTTGTCCCAGGTGGGCGGAGGCCTTGCTCAGGTATCTCTTGTCACGCTGGCACCGATGTCTGTAAGTGTCTTGCCTGCACCTGTGTCAAAATGTGCATGTGCCACCACTGGTGCCTGTCTGGGGCGGTAATTCCCTGCAGGAGTGGGCAGCTGGGCTCTGCAACCAGCAAAGCTGCTGGAGGTGCTTAGGCAGGCGTAAGAGGATTCGGTGACACCGCTGATTAGTGTCCAGGGCCTCATTACAGTGCTGGTAATTGAAGGTCTCCCAAGGTTTAAACACGCTGGGAATTATTTGCCCTCAGAGGCTGCGCTTGGCTGCGTGGGACGGTGCTTCCTGCAAGGTAGGCAGTGCCCTCCCTGGAGCAGCCTGGCACTGGGATTGGTGGCCCCTGCCCTCCAGACCTTGGGGAGAGAACACGTTGGGTGGCAATTGTACGGCTCAGCTCGGGGAGAGATAGGGAAGGCCTGGGAAGAAGGAGAGGGCAGACTGTGTTACTGCAGGTGTGGTTGTGGTGCTGCTGTTTGAATGTGCTGCTGCTGGTAATTGCATTAGCCTGGTGGGGCTCTGGGGGTAATTTCATTAGCTTGGTGTCTGTGGTTATTGCTGGACATGAGACAGTGGTGAGAAAGGGCAGGGCTAGGTGGGGAAGGGCTGATGCAGCAGCCCCCTTCCTCTTCATCTCCAGGGAATCACAGGAGGCACCTTGCCTTTTGCTGACTTTTGCCTGTGCCAGGCCAATGCCAACCAGTACAACAAATGAATAAGGTTGGCTCAGTCCACTGGTTAGCCTGGAGAAACCCATATTGAAGTCCCTGCTCTGCTGCTGACTCCCTGTTTGGCCCTGAGTGTGTCACTTAGTGTCTGTGTGTCTGCCCTTCGAGGCCAGCAGGGAGGAAAATGGGCATTTTGGCTCCTGGGGCTCTCAACCTGGTAGCCCCTATTGCTACTTACTATCCCTGTGAAGGGAGGCCCAGCTCTAACAGCAACACCCCATGGGCAGTGGGTTTTCTCTGGGAGTCTCTCATTCTGGAGCAGTGTCAGGAGGAAGATACATGTGCAGCTGTAGGATTATGAGAGCTGCCATCTTTTTATTTGGTCCTACATGTGACATCAGCATAAACATAGAATGCCTTTGTCTTTAAGCAGAGATGGGATGGGGGCCTGATGGAATTCTTGGTCATGTTTGGCATTTTCCTGGTTCAAGGAAAAGGAAAAGGGACCATGTTTAATTTTTAGCTTTCCTGGTTCTGGTGCAGGGTGGAATAAATGGTAAGCCTTCCATATTTAGGGTCTGATGCCAGAGACCAGCATCATAAAAGGCTTGGTGGAGTAGTACCAGGAGCTCTTTGAGATGCTATTCCAACACACTGCTGAAGTACTGTCTGCAGTACAGTGGCCTTGGAAAGCTAACTGGGAGGTGAGTGAGTTGGGGATCTCAACAGGACATTAGCTTCTCTGCTGGCTCAAGCAGCACTGCTTTGTTGGGAGTCCTGCTCTGACTGATGCCCCCAGATGTGGCTGCTGGATGCCCATCAGCAGCACTGAGTCCCATCTGGGTGCAGCACGGCAATAGTTTTCCTTCCTAAGTTGACAGTGGCAGTCATAGTCTTCTCCTTTTACGTAAGGGGAGGTGGTGGAATAAAAACATTCAGTAACTTGAAGCAGTGCACTGTTATATTCTAGTAGAAACTGGGGGGCTGCCTCCTGTATGGTCCTGCAGCACTGCTTAAGAGAGACTGGACTGGCTCCTGGAGTCTGTCTGTCACAGACTGATTTGGGTACAGGGGCTGGAGCTTCTCCACACTCAAAAATCCATGGTGGTCTCCTGTGTTAGTTGCCTGATGCTTGACTTGCCTGAGGAAAGGGCCTGGAGGGCTTTCCTTGAAGTTGCTCAGTGTGTGCATGTGTTCTGCAGCACTAAGCACTCACTAACCCAGATCTGCTAAAAATCAATAAAGTAATCCACTTACTGCTTGGGACTGCCAACCTTTTTAAGGAGCTCAGAGATATTTTGTCTTCTTTCCTCTCCCCTTTCTTTTAAGCTGAAAGAAAAGAGCTATGGGGAAGGGTGTGCTGACGGAGCTGGACTAAAATCAGGCTCTTTGCTCTGGGCAGATCAATAAAAATAATTCCCTACTAAAACTTCATTAGCATGGAGTTAAAGCTGCTGAGATCCCGTGTGGTGGGTAAGAATTAATGGTACTAGTAAATCTCAGCACGGTTGGTGCTTAGAACGCAAAGCTGCTTCACTGCTCACACCTCCCTGTGCCCGGAGCTGCTGGGGCTGAACTGAACATGCAGCTTGGCTCTCCCCTGCTCTGTCCCACGGCTGCTTGGCGAGGGCACAACCCTCTTGTCTGGCCTGAGGGCAATGGATGAGCCAGCCTGGGAAGATAGGGAGGTGTGACTCAAGCAGGTGGAAGCAGAACTGTTGTGCAAGAGCAGATTTGTCTCAAAACAGCGTCTCGGTTATGAGTGCTGGTGGACTGGGGATAGATGGCCCTGGTGCATCTCTGCAGGGTAATGGACAGATGATAGGAAAGGTTTCTGAGGGGGTGCTGGACAGGCAGGCTTCCCATCATACCAGAGCTTTCCTGTAACACCAGATCAGAGAAACATCCCCCTGGCGGGTTGTTGTGTGGGGCTGCACAAAGTCCCTCTCTTATGTGGAAATCTTGGATCTTATTGAGGGTGTGGGTGTGAAAATCACTTCTTTTGGAAGCAGATTGTTTGCTGGGGGTTTTGATTGAAAAATGTTTCTTTCAGTCTTGTCACAGAGGAAAAAAACTTGCTCTGCTGAGAAATCCAATTTTCTATCCGGAGATTGAAAGAAGCCACCTTGCAGCCTGTTCCTCAGCAGTGCCCTGGGTCTCTGCCTGTGAGGTACTGAGGCATCCCTGGCTTGTGCCTGGCTCTTGTCTCCTGGCCCCAACAAGGATCCCCAGTGCGGCTGTTAAAGGACAGCACCAGAAGCAAAGCCAGTGTTATCCTGAAATAGCAAACTTTTCCTACAGGTTAGAAATCCTGCAGTTTCTGGGATTGATGTCACTGGGATTAGACAGGGTGGAATGTGGGGCAGCATCCACTGAAACAGGAGCTGTGCCTACATCTTCTGCACCTGGATGAAGCTGTGAACACTGGCTGGATGACTGGCCCTTGCTGAGGGTGTTTGCTGAGGATGTCCTTGTTGTATATTGCAGTGGTGGCAGGGGAGGACACAAGCTCAGCTGAACAGGGAGTGGGACAGGACATAGCCCCACAATTAGATGGTGCTGTGTTATGCTCTTGTGGTGGTTATCAAACCCTCTGGTCTCCCTTCCCTGGAACTCAAACCATGAGATGTGTAACCGTGGTGCTCAGCTGCCTGTTCTCCCCTGAAACAGTTCTGCAGTGCCATTAATGTTTGTGCAATAAAACAAATGAGATGTGAAAGGTGGCCAGATAGAAGATACAAGAGTGATCTCTGCTGTTTGTATTCCCCCTGTGAGACTGCAGTTGCTTGGGTTTTTTGCCTCAGTAGAACCTACTCTGAATACTGATCTCCTTTTTTTTTTTTTAAACTGTGAGAAAAGCCAGCGTGTGTAAACCTGTGCTAGAGCTAATGGGCTATACAGAATGCTGATACTACTGCCTGCAAACCTCCTCACTCTTGACAGCAGGCAGGTTATCCATTTGTTCTGCTACATGGAGATGCACTCCCAAATGTTACCTTCCCATTCCCAGGTAAACTCAAAAGTCCTGGAGTTGATATGATGTAACTGCTGCCTGTAAAGAGCTGTACATCCATGTCACAGTATCCTCCTGATACTGCACATAACCAAGTCATCAAACACAGGTGCAGAGCAGAAATGGGAGGAAACCAAATCACCTTTTAAAAATAATTTAAAAGTTGTTAATATGAGGGAGGGAAAAGCCCTTTCCCTTGCTTAAACTCTAGCTAGAGATAAATGGATATGGCAATGTCTGAGAGCAAAGGAAGAAACAGAGCTAACAAGGATAACCTTTCCTTCTCCTGCACACGTGGTATCTCAGGGTTGACAGCACCTCAGTCAGCATCTGCCTGAGCTGCTGCTGGGCTGGCATATTCCATGCCTTTCTTCCAGCATGTTTAGTGCCAAAGGGCAGCATGGGTCCTTGGGTGTCCGGAAGGGAGCCAAGTGCCAGAAGGCCCTTGAAGGATGCCAAACATCCTAATCTGCTCTTCCCTCATTTTGTCTTGCTGTTTGCATGGCATGCTCTCCATCCTGTATGTGGGGATGGTTTGTGCTCTCCCTGGGAAGGCAAAGGCCCTTGCTAGCCCTGTGCCCCCTTTCTCTGCCACGTGGCTTGTGCCAACAATAGGGCTGCAACCCACCTTTTCTTCCAACACACATGTGGTCTTGGTCTCTGTTTGCTTTATAGCCTTTAGCAAAATTCTTCTCTCTTCCATTCCTTTGAGGAGACTTCATTTGAAGTCTCCCAGATCAGAAACCAGAAATAGAGGGCTGTGCTGCTGCCTGCATCCCTGCCTTTTCCCAGAATTGCATGGGTTTGGTAGGGGGCTTGTGAGGCAGGGAACTAGTCCTGCTTCAGAGTACCAGGAGGAGGCAGTGCTGGAGACTGCATGTACCTTTGTCCCAGTCTGGCAACTGGCTACTTATTTTTGCTTATTTCTACCCTTTTTCTGCAGACCTTCATTGTCAGGATGGGTGGGCATTAAATTGAAGTTATAGATGTAAGTATGGGACTGTCTGTGAAGCGTACTGCACTCCGCTGCCATGGCCATGAACACTTTACTGTGTGGCACAGATTGAGCCCCCAGGGTTCTGTCCTGTGTCCCACCTCTTCTCATCCCATGCAGCTTTAGCAACTGGTTAATGATGCTTTTTTTGTGTGATTTGGGTATTTTTGGACTCCTTTGGGTGGAGTAGGGAATGGGAATTGAACTTCTAGCTCCACTAGCCCCAAGAAGGTCCTAGTCCTCCTCAGCCCATCAGGGCTGCGTTTCCTGGGGGTGACTGCAGTCCAGCACCACAGGGCCACGACGTGATGTTGGGAGCAAGCTGAGGCATGGTTTGGTATGGGATGGGAGTGTGGAGCTCTGTTCCTGCACAGCCCTAGCCCCAAAGGACTGGGTTGGTTGCACATGAGCTGTTGGCCAGCCCATCATCATCGTCATCATCTGGGTGAGGGTTGGTCCTTCGCCTGGCCAGAGAACCCTCCACATGGCTGGGGCTGGTGTAACTAATACACTGCAGCGAGTCTCCACTGGTGGAAAAGCAAAGCCCCCCCCCGCCGCCTCCTTCCCCACGATGCTCCTCCCCTAAACGACTTAACCTCTCCCCCTCCTCCCAATTTCTGATCTATACCGGAGCCGTCATGCATTGATTGGCATCTTATCCGGGCGATTATGCTCCCTGGACGGTCCGCCGTGAATTTGCAGGGAGCCGAGACAGCTGAGCACGGGAGCCAGCCCTGAGCGGCGGAGAACAAGAGCATGTCTCATCCCGGCGAGCAGCTGCTGCCGGCGTGAAGCAAGGATGAGGCCACGGGAGGAGGCAGCTGCCCTGGCACCCTCCGAGAGCCCCTGCTCCTGCAGAGCCATGTCCCGACCCCGGCGGGCTGCGCTGCGCTCCGGGCAGCTTTGAAGTTAGAGCAGGCAGTTGTGTTTAGAAAGGCAAGCGATGAACTGAAGATTAAACATGTATGGGAATTATCCTCACTTCATTAAGTTTCCTGCAGGCTTTGGCAGTAAGTATTTTACTTGCGTTTGCAATCTGTGCCTTCTGGGTTAGGTGGAGGAACTGATCCCACAGTAGGACTGTGAGGGGGGGGTAAAGGGAATTTAAAAACGTGTTTAACCTAGCTCGTATGTGGCTGTAACCTGCAGTGCCTGTGTGCTTGTGGTCGAAGCTGTCCTGTGGTTATGTGTGCTGTGAACTTCTGCACAGCCAAACCAGGCTGCCTGAAATTATGCAGGCTTGAGTCAAACCATTGCACTCTGCTTTGAAGTTTAGTATATAATTTGGGTGATGCATGTATGTGTCCACGTGTGAGGGGCTGAATCTATTCATTGAAAGAGCAGGATTAAACCCAGCAGGCATCTTTTGGATTTCATTTTTATTAAGTTGTCGGAGGAAAAAATTACTTTTAGAACATAAAGCACCCCCCAAGAAAATCTTAAGCTGGCTCTTTCCTTGCCCGGTGGCTGTATCCTGCTCTTGTGACACAGATACCACCGTAATCGTGTGAAGCTGTGTCAGATTAGCCAAGTGAGACTGCCCAGGGAGGCAGCAAAGGGCTGGGGCTGCAAGGCTGTGATACCCCCATGCACACTGGTGTGAGCGAGTTCTGGTTGCAGAAACCACAGCTGCTCTTGGGAAATGGACTTTGGAATTACTGGAGCTCGCTCATTATTTTTATCTGAAGTTATTTCTCTTGTCCTAACGTGGGGAAGAGGTTGAGGATCTGTTGGGTGCTCCCCAACCAAGGCAGGGAGTGGACAGGTTGGAGTGCTTGGCTGTGAGGGGTTGGGAGCACCCATGTATTGACTGCTGACAGAAGCACTGGTGCTGCTCCAGGAAATTTAGATGCATTGTTATTTATGGATGTGGAAAGTCTTACTATGGAAAACTTGTTCCCAGCCCTTGAAGGTGGGTAAATGCCTCCAAGTCTTGCTCTGGAGGCCCCCAGGCTGTGCACATCAGCCTGTTATTTCTCTGCTAGAGAAAAGGTTTGTGCAGACATGGAATTGCACATGGGATGTTCCCACTATGTGTATGTTTTTTCCCCCTCCCTCTTGCACCAGATGCTCACCTCTGGTAATTCTCCAACTCCAGAAAAGTCACTGGTATTGCATCAAGTCATCTGCAAGTTTCACAAGCGCTTGACTTTCCAAAATACCTTTTTAGGCTGTTTCTGCAGAAAAGAGATGACTCGTTGGAAGAATCTATTGCTCACTGGTGTTTTTAAGGAACAAGCAAAGACAAGCTGAACTCTCTCCTATTGCTGCAATAAGACTGAAACAATGAAAGTGTTATTTGTGTTTAATTTATTGAGTATTACAGATTTGCAAGGAACTGAAAGAAAAGTGACATTCAAACTGATCTTCACAGAAACCAGGCACAGATCCCTGTAGGGACAGGGGTCACGGTGCTCAGAAGAGCCTTTGGGAGATTTTTAGGAGAGGAAAATGATAGTAGGAACAGAGGGATTTCTGTCCCACCAATAAAGGTGAAGGGGCTATTCTCCAGCTCACCAGCAGTTCAATATATTGGGGCTTCAGCTTTCATTAAAAGTATGTTTAACTGGTGTTTTACCCTACTTGTAACTTAGCATTAGAAACAGAGGTGATTTCTGCAGGTGAACTGACAGAGGTGCAAAAGCATTGGCCAAGTTTTGTTAGGGCTGCTTTAAAGCAGTCACTCTGGGCTGTCCTCTGGTCCCTGGATACAGGTTACCACTCACACCTGCACTCCCCTCAAAGCCAGAGGGCTTCCATGACCCTGAGACATCTTGATGGTGTGGGAGCTGCCTTTCCTTGGATTGTTGGGTCTGCAGAGAGGGATTTTTGACTGGTTGAGAAAGCAATAGCTGCTCTGGCCAGATAACTTTTTAGGGCCCATGGGCTGTGCGAGAGGGCAGTCAGGCTTTGAGAGGGATGAAGCAGGAGAGAGCATGGTGACCACGGAGGGAGGGGATGCGTGGCAGCTTCCCACTGCCTTGGGATCCTCACCACAAAGCCCATGCAGGCGACCTACATCTCCATCAGGCCTGCAATATGTTTGTGATCCTTGCTACTCCCTCCTTTAAAATAGCTATGAAACTGTTCCTGGTCCTGTGTAAAGTGGGACATCAGGGTGGTAGAAAAGGGTAGTGTCCATGCTGGGCTGTCAGCTTGTAACATTCATTGTTCTTGCACTGTGTTGCTGGAGGGCAAAGTTAAGGTGAAGTGACTGCTGCTGTTTGGCATGTCTAGATCTTATTGCATTTCAGATCACCTGAAATTCTGGGCTTCATTTTGAGCATAATGGGAGAAAAAAGTAAAAAAACCCAACATGTACTTGCTGCCTTTTTTTGCATTCAAGTGGCTGTTACATATGCTTTACCTTAATTTTATCTGCATTTAAGTCAGAAATAAAGTATATGTTTCCAATGGTGTGTGTATAACACTTTGATTGTCGCTATCTGAGTAATGCCACCAAATTTGTCTGAGGAAGTACATATACAAATTGGTCATAAGCACATGATTTGTGATGTGAAAAGGACACACTCTAAGATGTTACAGTTGAGTTTGTAGAATACCAGGGAAAGTGTTCAGATGAGTCACCCTTAAACATCTAAAGCAGGAGATGCGCTCTAGGGTTGAGCTATAGGAGCAAAAAAAGGGCTTCAAAACGTGTTTTTATTCTCCTGAAGGATGCATTTCACCCAAAGCCCAGCTCCCAGGGCAAGGAAAGATGCTGTGCTGGCTGTCCTCTCTCTCTGAGCACTCTCTGGCACAGTTGGTTGGGGACAAGAACTAACTTGGCTCCTCCACAAAGTCTCTTTTATTAGTACTCATGTAACTTGGCCTGTGGCCACACCACCTCCGGCTGCAATCTTGTCAGCTCTCCCAAGCAAAGCGGGGTTAGGCCAGGTCGTTTGGGGGATAGGGAGAGGAAAACCCAGATTGTGCCTGGAGTGGGGCTGCTGCCTGGCTGGCTGGCACCTTTTTCACGTGTGATGGTCCCAGGTTTTGTGACCTGCAGGATGCTTTTTTCCTGCACGTCATAGCTTGCTGTGTCTATTCCTATAACTCTGGATGCCAAGATGGAAGAAGGCTCTTTGACTCAGCAAAGGTGTGAGAAAATCCAGTGACTGGGCAACTCCTGCAGCTAGGAAAACGCAGATTTGTTTTAGATTTTTTATTTTTTTAAAGCAGGAGACACTTGTCTTAGTTGCCTGGGGCAGCCACAAAGCTTGCAGCCAGTGGGATCCTTTCTAATGGGGACCTGTAGCCTCTCCAGGAGTTTAAAGACAACTGTAGGGATTTGTGCATTTTTGTTTCCTTGTGGCTGCTGGCCAAGTGGGAAATCTTACCAAACAATCATGAAAAACCCTTTAGGCCTTAAATTCAACAACCTTTTCTTTTTTTTTTGAGATGAGAAACTTTATCTAACTCTTATGTGTTACTGTGGTCACCAGGGGGATGTGATACCTTGTTTAGGGTGAGTAAATCTGGCTTGCAGTTCTTTTTTAATTACCTGATGTGCAGTTGCTAAAGGAGTCTTTGCCCTGGTGCAGGCTCAGCAGCAGATGCTATTTTGAGGTCTTGGCCTGATTTGACTGAAATTGGACAGTGGGTCAATAGCTTAATATGTCCAAGGACATTTGGACAAGACACAGGGCTGCTTGTGGCCGGGTTTTGGATGGTCCCTGTTTGCAAGGGAAGCACAGGAGCATTACAAAGAGGAGCAGGAGCATCTCTCCCCACTACCCAGAGAGCTGAAGGAAGCTTTCTGCTGCCCTGTGCAGGTCCCTGTTGGAGAAGCCCTTGCTCACATACGTGCCAGCACACCTCCAGAAAGTTTTGCTCCTTGATGTTGGAATAGGCTGCATTATTTATTGATTTAGAGTGGAGCGGGAAGATGGAAGTGCAGAGGTTACTGGACCTTAAAAGCAAGGCAATACCACTAACCTTTCTGTAGGATATTAGTATGGCACTCTGTGCTCTCTGTGGGAATCTGCTTGGACAGTTAAAAATGTTACCAGAAAGGGAATAGTTTTTCAGTTTATCTTCTGTGTATTAAACAAAATCTACTTCTGCAGTCATAGCAGGAACACTTCACTTGATTCCAGTTAACGTGGGTACCCTGCTACGTAACTACATCATTTCAGGAGTGTTTCTCACAGGTATTTCCCCTTGAAGGTCATGCCCAAGGACAAGATGCCTGCCAGGCTGTACCTCCCACACACCCCCGTGTTCCTCTACTGAAATCAGCCCTTCTCTGCATGTCTCTTCCCACTTCTTGGTGCTTTCTGATCTGCGGAGGAAGAAGCATCTGCAAAGTCGTGTGTTAGGCAGGGAGACTCACACCTTTAAATGTTTGTGCCGGTGAAATGAACCTTTTCTGTGTGTATCTGAGGCCTCAGGAGCATAACTGTGTTTTTTATTATTTGAAGACTGCCAGCTTTTGATTCTCTCTGATATGAAAGACAAAGCTCTGAATGTTGAAATATCATCAACATCTCTAGGCTTACCAGGGAGCTCCAAGGATTGCTTTGGGCCTTAGTTGAAGAAAGACCCCAGTGTTTAACATGGGTATTTCTTCTGTCAAGGCTTTGCTGAAGAGCTGAAGGGGCATTAACCAGAACAAACTTACTACCTGTGTTGGTTAAATAGACAGTGCATGTAGTGCTTGGGTGTTTCTGGCCTCTGCATTGTCATTCCACATTCTATGTCATTGTTGAGACTGGGGTTTCCTGCTATTATTTGTTTGAAAGTCAAGACAGCTTTATTGGTTGAGTCCTGGGTGCTTCTCTTCCTACTTCCTTCGCCAAGGTATTTGGGGTGACTTGTGCACTCTTGCAGAAGAGGAATCTCTGCTTCCATGCCTGCCCCAGCTTTACATGTGAAGTGCTTGCTGCACAGAGGTATCCGAGGTGGCTTTATCAAGCTATTGAACATCGGTTCAGTTTAGCTGTGTTAGCCCAGATCTGGCTATTTAGCACTGATGTGGTGGACCTGGAGTTTTGTGCTCTGCAGGTGCATCTGTCAGACACCTACACATTGGCTGTGATGTAGATGGTGTTTATGAGGCTATTCATATTACTATCTCTGGACTAAGAGTTTGCTAAGGTCTAGGTGAAACACAGCTGGAAGTGCAGTGTCAAATCTTTGTGTCCTTGCTCCTCTTCAGCGGCTGGTGGGTGAGTGTAACGCTGCTGCTTATGTCCTTAAGGGCACTGTTTTCAAAATGCAGAGAACTGACTGATTCTTGGGGTCTTTCTTCATTATATTTTCTAATGTCAGTGGAGTTGTCTATGCTGACATTGAATGTGATCCTTATTCTGGATACTGAAGCAACAGGATGGATGTTGTGTGTGTGTGTGCACACTTCCAGCTGCTCTCTGCTACAAATGATGCGGTAATTTGCAGAGGCAGTTTGAAACAGTGAAGCATCCAGAAGCAAGTTCCTTCTTTTTAGTCTTTACTTCCTCCAAGGAGAAGGCTGGAGTGTGTGTGTGTGTGTGTTTCTGTAGAAGAGAGCTTGCAGACAGTTGACTGAGGCACCAGGTTCTCTGGACACTCTGCATGTTTGCAGCGGACACATCGGAGAATCCACACAATCCTCCTGTCCTCTCTTCCCCTGCTCCTCCAGGAGAGAAGTAAACACAGTATCAGGTTTCCCTGAACCTCTCTTCAACTACCTGTCCAAGCATTAATATGGAGAAGGAAAACAGGGGAGAAAGTCACAAACAGCCCCACTTGTGGACCAGAAAAAAGCTGATCTTGAATCTGGAGTAGGCGGTAAAAAGCAGCAGCAATCCCCGATGCTTTGTGCAGGGTCTCAGCTGGCCTTGCCCAGCTGGCGTGGGGGCCCTGCCTGGTCTGGGAGCCGCATTTGGTGCCCGTGGGCAGGGGCTGTGCAGCCACGGAGCCCTGGCCCCCCGACACAGGGCTGGCTGCCCTGTGCTCCGCGGGTCCCCACCGCAGCTCGTGACTGCCCGGCACCGCTTGTCACCTCGCATTACCTGACGGACGGGCTGCGGCCGCTCCGGCCTGTGTAAATGTCACCTGTGCTGAACGCTGCTGGAGAGGCAGAGCCGGCCGTAGCTGGTGTGCAGGACTGAGTCCTGTCTCCCCAGTCCACCCTGCTCCGTCGCTCTGCTTCCCTCTGGCAGCTCCTCTCTGGCCTGGTTCTGCTGCTGTCTGTCTGTCTGTCTCCCAAGTGATGGGAGAAAATACCTTGAGAAAAGCCATTCCATCCCGGTGAACCCAAGACCTTTCTGGGTGCTTTTTGTTGAGAGATGGGGGACACAGACCATCATATTTTCCTGCAGATCGTTTCGTTGAACTATTTTCTTTCAAAATTAATCAGACTTGCAATCTCAGCTGTCTGCATTGTCCAAGCCTCCCTGGCTTCTTTGAACTGAAACAAGTTTGATGGTACTCAGCTCAAGGAATAAGTAATCCCAGTATGAAGGATGCTTTGGCATGGCTCTTCCTGCACACCTCCTTTCAGCCATGCAAATTGTTCCTCTCACAAGCTGATAGCCTGGTAACAGTCACTTCTTATATCCCTCTTGGAGCATTCCAGCCTGAAAATGAGAAGCTGAGAGGACAGTTTTCCCCAGGTGCAGGAGAATGCATTTTTTGCTTCCCTGGGGACTGTCTCAGCAAACTTATCCCAGGAAGGGGCCAGAAGTGAAAGTTTTTTGTTGTTTTTGGGCTTTTGTTGTTGTTGTTGTTGTTGTTCTGCTTTTCTAACTGGGGTTTGTATTACAGTTTATAACAGAAGGATGAAGTTGTCCATTGGTAAGTGGAAAGTTAACACTGATGGCTTTGACCAGGGGGTTTGTCAGAGCCTTGTCAGGACAGTGAGGTGAGGTACTCTGGAATCAAACATGTTAACTCTGGTTTGTGTCATCAGGCCCTGGCAGAACCTTCCTTTACACCTCTGTGCTCTCCAGTAGATATTCTCGTATTTTCATTTATCCGTCCATCTTCACCAGCAAACACTCCTTCATGCATTCATGCTTCCTCTTTGGTGTCATTGCAGGGGTGAGGGAGGTAGATAAGCCCTCCAGGCTTCCTAACTTTGACCTTTGATCCCATCTTGGGGACTAGGGGATTCCCCTGGACATAGCCCTTGAACAGTTGCCCCTTGGCACTGGCACAAGCACAAAATGGGGCTTGCCCTGGCCAGCAGTGTTCTTGGATGAAAGCCTTGCTCTTGGTCCTTATGAGACTTGAAGCTGTTCTAATGGAGAAACTTAGGAGTGACAGCATTTCTGTAAAGTCTGGCATAAATGCAAACAGTTGAATAATTCTCCTGGGAGTCTTTTCTTATTGGTTTAAATCTTCTGCATAATGCTTTCAAAATATGCCCTTTTCTGTGTTAATGGCAAAGGATGAAGAATCATTCTTCTCCTTAGCTGTCCTGGGGTGATAGATTTCTGCCCAATCTCCCCTTCAACGACTTATTTTCCAAGCTGGAGAATCCTCAAAGGCGATGTTGTTTATCTAGTTGTTTAAAGAGGCATAAAAACAAATTCTTTCTAAGCCTGTGCTACAGATGCTGGGGAGGACTGTGTGTTATGGTACCAGACTACTCACAGGTGATGAAAAATGCATTCACTTTTCTCTGAAGCTGATAATGGCACAAGTCAGGATGGTCCTTTTAAGCCCCAGGAAACATCCAAGGTGCTTCTGTGAGCTGAGTGCTTGTTTAGGTAAGGGGAGGGCAGGCAAACAGTGCATCTTCTGCCCACTCCTAAAGGCACCCTGGTAGCTGTCTCTGGAGTGAAAAACTTTTGTGCTTGGAAGCCATTCCAAGGTAGGGATTTTGCTGTCTACCAACAGAAAACAGGCCGTGTGTCTCCATGATGGTGGCAGGGGGATGTGGGGTGACTCTGTGGCAGCAGGCAGGAGCACTGGCCCTGCCTCCAGACCGCCTTGCTGCCTCCAAGGCTTCTGCTTTTGTCATTAAGCCGACTTCCTCTTGCTGCACATCGCTTTCCCACTGGGAGAATTGATCCAAAAAGCCAAAGCAAGAATTGACAAAGACCTTTTCTCCCCCTCCCTCTGCAGAATTAAGTCTGAAGTGGGTTGATAACGGTGGATCGAGTCCTCTTTGACTCTGACAAATGTCTTTAATGTTATTCAGCAAGCTGACCTTTTCCCGTCTTTATTGTGCATCTTCCCTTTGAATCAGATTTGATTGTTACTTCAGGTAGAATAACAAACACTGTCACGTAAATAACTTTGCAATAATGTTAAAAGGAGGAAAAAACACAAACAAACAAAACACCAAAGTGCTGCCTTACTTGCAAATGCAATGGGAGCAAACATCCTCTGTGCCAGCCATGGAAAACCAACTCTGTGACCTTCCCACACAACATCTTTGCCTTGCTACTCCAGGGAATGATCTCCTGTGTTGAAAAACCATCAGAGAAATAATGGTTCATGGAAATGTTAATGACAGCTAATGCTAAGTGGGGTTGGTAAATTCTAGGGGAGGGAGAAAAGGTCATGTAAATCCTTAAAATGCAGCTACATACATAACCCATCAGGACTAGTGGGCATTTGATGCCCAGATATCCTCTGAATATCTGAGACTGACCTTATAGAAGACGGTATTTAGGCCTTGGGTGAGGTGTTTGGCCTCAGAGAGAAGTGGCAATGACCAAGGTTATATTGCTTTTCTATGCCACCTCTTCCTCAGAGGGGCTCAGGGGCACATTGATCTCATGAACCTCATATGAGGCTCAGCTTGGTGATGTGAACTGCAGCTCTTTAGTGTGGAAGGAGGAAACTCTCTCTCCTTGTGGCTGTGAGACTGTTTGCCCACCCATGTGTGTGTGGCCACAGCCTCTGCTCTATCTTGTATAAGTGAGGAAAGATAATGGACAAAATATTTTGTGGGTGCCTTGTCCTGTAATCTGCATTTCTCCTGTGTCATGGGCAGTTTCTGTCCTGTGTTGCTCCAGCTCGGATTGGAGATGCTGACAACCAGCTTTGGGAGCGGGAGGAACGTTTGGAATAGCACAGTGGTGATGTAAGTGTGTGGGAAGGGGAAGAGCTGAGCCATGGGAAGGGCCTGCTGAGTGCGATGCCAGAGCCATTGCAGGGAGCAAAGGTGCTTCTCAAGACATGGGGAGCATTTGAAGTTTCCAGCCTGGTTGGTGGGGATTTCATGGTTTCAGATGTGTGCTGTCTCTAGAGCTGGCTTGGACAAAAGAAGTGGGACCGCAGAGAATAGTTCAGAGAAACCCAGCCTGAGGCAGGCAGGCGGTGCCTTCTTCCAAGTCTGCTGAGGCACCAAAGCAGTGAAGGAGTATTTGGCTGTTAAGCACTGCCTACAAATTATGTTTTGTTGCTGTATGTAACTCTATTTCCCGTGCTGTAACCAACATTTTGTTCTTTTCCCTTTATAGCATAAGGCATGTTTGCATGGCTTTGAGCCTTGGCCAGCATCTAAGCTGACACAACCACGGCTGGGCAGCTGATCGCTGTCTGGTCAGCCATACTCATAGTGTATTTAATCTTTCTGCTTCTCCCTGTAGATTCCCCTGTGCATGCCAGCTCCACATCTGTGAGCCTGTCATCGAGCCTTTCCACGGGAAATTCAGTGGACGGGCACCACAACTACCTCGAGGCCCCCGCGAACGCCGCCCGGGCGCTGCCGTCCCCCATGAGCGCCATCGGGTCCCCGGTGAACGCGCTGGGCTCCCCCTACAGAGTCATCGCGTCCTCCATCGGCTCCCACCCCGTCGCTCTGTCCTCAGCCCCGGGCATGAACTTTGTGACACACGCCAGTCCGCAGGTAGGCGGATGTGCACACTCGCTTCCCTGCAGTTCAGTGTTCAGACCGGGTAAAGTCCCAAAACCTGAGAGAGTGGGTTGGCTGGTGGGGAGTCTGGTGTGTTTTGCCCACTCAGGAAGATCAGCTCTAAAGAACAATTTCCAGCATGTGAATCTTTCTGCATAAATCCCCCGGCAGAGAGACAGAGAAGACACCTGTATATATGTCAAAATACACTACATGATAAAGAGAGAAAGCTAATTTTCAGGTCTGTCCTCACCGTGGGTGCAGTCCAGCTCCCCTCCACTGCATCTATTGCAGGGTGTGTCATTACAGTATGTGGAAATAGGATAGCCAAGGGCTGCAGCATGTGAAGCATTCCTCTTCTTCCTGCAAAAGGATATCTGCTTCATTTCATTATTTGGAAAGGAGACAAATTTTTTAGAAAGAGACAAATGTTAATGCTAAATGCCAGCCACCTACTCTGTGTTGCATATAAACTCGGCCTGAAGGAAAATGAAGCACTCCCACCCTTACTGCCTGTGCTCATGTGGGTGCTGAGGTTTCCCCTCCAGAGGGGAGGGGAACCAGATGTTAGGGCTGGTGCTTCCCCAGAGCCAGGGATGGGCTGGGAGCCTCACAGGGTAGCTCTGTGGGGCAGAGAAGTGCTTCTCCAAGAGCCTGGCACTACTTCCAGCATGACTGGGATCAGGGTGGTAGTGTGGAATTTTAATGGAGTGCTAAAATGTTCTGGGAGTCCAGATCTGAGTGAAAATTCTGCCTCTTATCAACAAGACTTTGTGTTTTATTGGTGGGACCTGAAGGTAGGAAGTGCTCAAGAGCCTCATGGCTCCTGCTGAAGAAGCAGCAAGGTGATGTCCCCGAGCCCTCTCTGCCCCATATTTGCTGCTGTTCCTCAGTCTGTCTGAAGCTCTTCCTAGTGCCTGGAAGGCTGGGAGAGGATGGTGTGGGGAGGATCTGAAGAGCTCTGAGGGCGTATAAGCACAGTTTGGCATGTTTGACTTACCTTTCCCCAGCATCCTCAACTCCTGTGTGGGTCTGGGATATCTGCAGTGGGCATCCTGGGCATCCTTCTTCCCCTGGCACCACCTGACTGTTCCCCATTGACCTGACAATATTTGTGCCCACAGCATCCAGGGCAGGCACTTTGTGCTTGTGGAAATGGTGGCAGTATTGCCTGCTTGGAAGCCTTTCCTTTGGGGTTGGAGATGCTCTGGGAAGTGGTTTCCCCAGTCTGGGCACTACGCCAGGTTCCCAGATCCGAGGAGAGGGTTTCATTTGTGTTGCCTGTAATGCAAGGAGACAGCTGGGCCTTGGGGATTCAGCAGGGAGGCAGTTAATGGATTTGGGTTCAAGCAGTTGTCCCAGATATCATACATGATTGCACTTAACCTGCAGGAGTCAAGCTCTGAGGACACTGATGGCTAAAACTGCCCTGTGTGTCCCCCTCCTATACACCCTCTCTCCCTTTTATTATCTCAAAGTGCACACGGAGAGAAAGAAAAGATGGTACCTGAGCTCTGAGCAACATTTTAAACCATAAAAAGTCCCTCCTGGCTCAGCATCTTGCCAAAATGATGTTTACAGGGTAAAAAAAGGTGGCTGGACACCTGTGGGGAGGAAAGGGGTTTATTTCTCTTTTCATTGGACCAGATTTTGAAGTGTAAGGATTTACAGCTGTCAGTGTCTGGTTGGAGTCTCTGCTGGGGAGAGTGAACCTCTGTTCCTCTTGGCAATTTTTCCCAATGCACTTTTATTTTCCAGTGAAACAAAACAATCTGGATCCTAATTTTTCCTGATTAATTTGTATTTTCCATGTTATCAGATCTTTGAAGCTTTGAGAATGAAGGGACACTGGTGAGGGAAAATGAAAGCAGGCTTCACCTTTTTATTTTTCTAATGATAAAAAAAATCCCAACGGTACGAACCCTTCTTGTTCTTTACTGAAATTTCCTGTGGAATTTATTATCTTTTTCATGGGAAATGGGCAATTTCTTGGAGGAAATGGAGAACTTGCAGCAATATGCATGAAATCTAGTGGTTTAGATATTATGGAGACTGTAATGAAGGCAGTAGCTGGGTCTTCATCCAAAGCCTCGTTTCTCTCCCTGCTTCTGCCTTCTTGCTGGGAAGAAGAATTTTAGCTGATAAATTGGGATGAGTGTTAGAAACAAACTCAATGATGAAACAACCACCCCCAGCCCTCAACGCTTGACAATGGGAAAGATGATTTGATAATGGGTTCGGAGAGACATTGCTCTGCCCAGACAGCTTTTGACAAGACGTGTTCAATGGCCCTTAATCCTCCCTGCCCTGCCGACAGTGGCTCCAAAGCAAACAGCAATAAAACAAAGCCCTGGGCAACATCAGGCTTTGGTCTCTAATCGAGGTCGGTTTGTAACCTTTAACTTCAGCAGCCATGAGCAGCTCCTGGGGATCTCGCCTGGGGGCTCTGGGTCCTTTGCCTGCATCTCACTGCAGCTGATTTTTAGATGCTCAGCCCAATCCCCCTTTTTTTTTTTCCTTTTTTCTTTTTTTTCTTAATCTGGCAACCCCAAATCTGCTCTGTTTGGCAACCTGTGATAGCATTTGGGAACCCAAGTCCCAAGGAGTGACCAAAAAGCCATGTTTTCATGTGTATATGCAGATTTGTATATCACAAGGCAGGGAAGCTAACCAACTTAATTTTTTTACTTTTTTTAAAACACCATTACGTTTTCCCTAGCTGTGCATCAGTGCAAGTTTAATTGCAACAAACTGCCTGGCTGCAAAGCTCTTCCTTACTAAGCTGTTACTGCTCGAATCTGCAAGCAGCCAGTGATCAGCATCCTCTAAGGCAACAGGCAGGAGGATCCCACCAGCTTTGTTGCTTGGAGGCTGTAACTGAGCAGCTGAGGCTGCTGCCTGCCCTTTTCCAGCTCTGCTTAGTCCTGGCTTTGGTTACAGCATCAGGCCACGGTGAGAGGCAATATCTGCTACCAGGCAACTGCTCAAACCCCTCCATCTGGATTCACCAGAGGATGTCTGTCTACTCATGGCAGCCCCATGGAGTTGCTGGGGATAAGCTTGTGGGACAAGCTCAGTAGGAGCAGCAAGGGAGGGGTCAGCTCCTTTTGGGGATGGCTTCATTGAGATGTGTCTCAACCCTCTAACCTGTCTTGTGCCTTCTGCTTCTGCAGCTCAATGTCCTGAACAGTGTCAGCAACTCAGAGGATGTCAAGCCCTTGCCGGGTCTCCCAGGGATTGGGAACATGAATTATCCATCTACAAGTCCAGGATCCTTAGCCAAACACATCTGTGCCATCTGTGGGGACAGGTCCTCAGGTAGGAGGTGTTCTTTCTTGGAGAAGGCTTTGTGCAGTGAGAACTCCCCTGATGCTCTGAAGCAAGGCTTGTGCAGGAGTGAACAGTGAGGAGGCTCTCTGGGGCCAAACTGGCATTGCAGGATTTGTAGCTGGGTCTGGCTTACCCAAGGCCAGGCTGTCTGTATTGCAGAATAGTTCCACTGTGCCCAAAAGAGAGCAAACCTAAAAGCCATGCTCTTCTCCCTTAGCTGTATAATCTCACTTTACATTTTGCCCGTTTATCAAAGGTAAATATATCAAATTTGTGTTCTCATTTACCTGTGCTTTGTGTTAGCTGGGTTTTGGCTGTGTCTGGGCTTTCTCTCCTACCCAGTGACCTGCAGCCTGGTGTGCATTGCAGACCCCTCCATACCAGTGCGCCCTATTTGCTATCTATGGCTGTTCTGCACTTGCACTGCAGCAAGTCATTACACTGGGATGCAGTCCCTCCTTACAACAGGAAAGCAGTGGTCCTATAGTTTGACTGCTGCTAGTCATTATTCCTGCTGGGAGCCACTGAAGCCAACTCAGGCCTGTTAAGGTGATCCCCTGCAGTCAGTGTTTTTCACTTTTGGGGTTGGTTCGAGCTCCTCCACCGTGGAAGGAAAGGCAAATACCTGCTTGCCCATTGATGGCCTCTCCTTCCTTCCCCAGGGAAGCACTATGGGGTGTACAGCTGTGAGGGCTGCAAAGGCTTCTTCAAGAGGACAATCCGTAAGGACCTGATCTACACTTGCCGGGACAACAAGGACTGTCTCATAGACAAGCGCCAACGCAACCGCTGCCAGTACTGCCGCTATCAGAAGTGCCTCGCCATGGGGATGAAGAGGGAAGGTATGAGGGGGCTGGTGCAAGGAATGGGTGGGCTTGTGGAAATTTTCCTTACATTCATTAGGGTAAATCTGGCTTTTGGTGGCCCTCCAAGGCCAGTGCATTCCCAAAACCCACACTGACAGCTTTAGGGTGTTACTGACCTTGTTACATAAAGGAAATAAGAATCATAGAATCGTTCCAGCTGGAAAAGATTTTTAAGATCAAGTCCAACCATTAACCCAACACTGCAGTGTCCACCACTGAGTGATGGGACTGGTATTTCCTTGCCATGTTCTTCCTTCCACTAAGATTTGGTGACTTTAGAAGCACTTCCATAGCTTCTTCATATCCATTACCTTAAAGAGGGCAAACACTTCCCCCAGCTGGCTGGCATATACATGTGTCCTGTGTTGCCCTCCCTCACAAGCACCAAACTGGATGTCCCACTGATCCATCTCCTTGGGTGCTGCCAGTACCACAGCAGCTGGGCAGTGCTGGGAAGCATTCTCCCAGCTGGAACACACACAGGAAAGTGCTGAGCATTGAAAAGCTGTCATGAGTGCTGAGGAACCTCCCATGGTTTGGCCCTTCCCTTAAAACACCCTAGGATAAGCCAGGATAAGGCAAGGCTGATGCAAGGCACTCTGGGCTCCTACTCACACAGGGGAGTGATGATAGCAGGACCAGTTTTGGGACATTTCTCCCCAGCAATGAGCTAAACCAATATGATTCCTGCTGGTCACTTCTTTTTTTTAAGCAGGATTTTCTTATTTCCCTTTGAGATTTCTCCAGTGAAAATGTACATTCAAGACTTCTATTGCACACAAGACCTGGCATAAAACACACACACGTCCTGTAGTGACCTGTCTTACACACACACAACAGCCCTGGGAGTTAATAGCTGAGATCTGGAGACAATTTCATGATTCTGTGCCTTCAGTCAGCAGATATTTTGGAAAATGTATGGAGATGGGAGGAGAGAGAGAAGGTGTTGGGGCACTGAGGTGCTTAGGAACTTTCTAGTGGGGGGCATTAGTAGGAGAGGTGGTAGATGGAAAGGTGACACCAGGGCTGGGCCAGGCTGTGTAGGATTTCACTGAGGAACAAAACAAGCAGTGTGTGTGGATCTAGTTGGGGGTGAGGGACTGTCTAGCCCTGCTGCTGGATGCTCTGACTGCCGTGGGACTGTTTGAAGCACACTGGGAGCACAGCAAACCTATGCTTAAGTGCTGGGTTCCTCCTGCTTCCTCCAGCATCTAGTGACAGCTGAGTCCAGGCTGCCACCTGGAGGTATCAACTCCTCTCTATTCTGGAGCTTCATACCTTGGAAATCACAACCTTTGTGATTTGACTTTTGTCAAATCTGGAGGCAGCCTCAAAGTTATTGGTGCGGGAACAACCATTTTAATGGTTGTACATCTGCAATATCCATTTATTTTCTGTTCTCCCCCTCCTGTGGGGTTTTCTCATTCGTTCTCCCAGAGGAAAGGGGACCCACCGTGGGCAGGTAAGTGTTGCTGTGGATGTGGAGCTGTGTTTCTGTCCCACAGCTGTGCAGGAGGAGAGGCAGAGGAGCAGGGAGCGGAGCGAGAATGAGGCCGAGTCCACGAGCAATGGCAGCGAGGACATGCCTGTGGAGAGGATCCTGGAAGCTGAGCTGGCAGTGGAACCCAAGACAGAGGCATACAATGACATGACCACAGAGAGCTCGGTAAGGGGCACTAACATCACTTGCAGCTTGAGATGAGAGACTCTGAGGTGTGATTTGAACAGACAAACCCCATGTGAACAGCCAGCATTTTGCAAGGGGTTTTTGCTTCACACCGCCTAAAAATCAACAACAATTTTTCTTTTGAATCTACTCTGAATGACAATTAGAAAACAGCCTATACTTTATTTTCCAAATATTTTTTCCCAGTTTCCTTTAATTTCAATGAGTAGATAGGGCAATGGCTGGATGTTGGAGGGTCTGAGCCCTGTGCTGGCTTCCACAGTTGCATGCCCCTGGACGCTGTTTGCCCAAGACTGGAATGGAGCTGGACACAGGAGGTTTACTGCTGTGGTTTTACTGGTTTCAATAAAGCTGCTGCTCATGCCTGTTCAGAGGCTGCTTGATGGCTTTTAGATATGCCCTGGGGAGCAGGACTGCAGCCTGCCATGTAGGACTTGCTTTGCAAAGAGCAGCAAGCAAACAGAAAAGTCTGGCAACCAGCTGATTTGGCTGGCTGTAGAGGGGATAGTAGTAACAAATATCTCCTCCTCCCAACAGCACACAGCTGAGATTATTGGCAGTTTGATCCTTCTACTTGTGGCTTTGAGTATCGTTAACTCAATCTGATACACTGTGCAGTGCAGATAGCGGTTAGCAGAGATTTTTCATTGACAAATTCTCCTCTTTTCCTCTGTTCTTTTCCTTTTGATGTTGCTCTTAATTAGACAAATGACCCTGTCACAAACATATGCCACGCAGCTGACAAGCAGCTCTTCACACTCGTCGAGTGGGCCAAGCGAATCCCCCACTTCTCTGACCTGACGCTGGAAGACCAAGTCATTCTCCTCCGGGCAGGTAGTGTCTCCACCTGCCTGTGGTGGGTACCCCTGTCCCTTCTCTGGGCTCTGTGCCATCCAGCCAGGCTGGGTGGCAAATGTGAAATCCTGAGCTGATCCACTGCTGCCGTCACAGGGCAAGCAACCCATCCTCAGCCACAGTGAGTGGTTGGCAGAGGTTGTGGATGGGCCAGTGGAAGCTGTTGGTTGTTCCCCTCTTCATGCAGATATGGAGCACTGGGGGAGAGCAAAAAAATGTGTCTGGTTGATGCAGTTCTTGTAACTGCAGAACTTACTATGAGTGAGGCACGTTAGTGTGTAATGTGCCAAATGATGTAATGGGGTTGCTGATGCTAGGAATAGGTTTTTAGGAGGAAAACCCAAGATCTTCTCCGGTTTTATTTTTTTTCTCCCTTTGAGCCTGTTTCTGAATCTTCTTGCTACTGGTACAGATCATAGCATCCTAGAAAATCCTGAGTAGGAAGAGATCCACAAGGATCATCGAAGTCCTATTCCTTGCCCTACACAGGACCACATCCCACCATGTGCCCGAGAGCATTGTCCAAATGCTTCCAAGGGGTTTGCCACCCCTTGCAATGTTGGCAAGGGTGCAATTGGTACCTGGGGTTCCATCTCTCTGTGAGGCGAATCTGAAGCCAGCAGGGAGAAACCAGCTCTCCTGCTCCACGTGGAGCATGATTTTTTTGGCTGAACTGCCTCATGTGTCCTGCACACCTCCTCTTGCAGGCTGGAATGAGCTGCTCATTGCCTCTTTCTCCCATCGCTCCGTGTCGGTGCAGGACGGCATCCTCCTGGCCACGGGCTTGCACGTGCACCGCAGCAGTGCCCACAGCGCTGGGGTGGGCTCCATCTTCGACAGGTATGTGGCCTGTTTGTCATCCCCTAGCAGTGGTGGCCAGGCTGGCTCTGTCCTCCCCTCTGAAAGGGAAACATCCATGAAGAGAACTAGAGCAAACTGGGGTGATTTGGGGCAGAAGTAGCTTAGAATGAGGAGGGGATGCCTCACGGACTGAAAAAAACAAGAACGAGGTGAAGGCACGTTGGAAAGGGATTTGCAGCTGCAGAAGCAGATCTCTGGTTGGGTGTGCAGGGGGAGGAATGCTTCTCTCTCAAGATTTTTCTGTAGCTGTATCTAGATCTAAAATTGATCACCAAGATCTTTTGGTGGCAAAGCCTTAAACCTCAACTTGGTCGTGTCACAACTGCACGTGTACTGTCCCTGCCATGCCCGCTCTCTGTCTGGCAGGACTCTAACTTACCACTCTTACACAACTAGCATATGTAGGGATAGTGCCCATGTTTTCCACAGTAAAAAGTGGAGAAAACCCATGTGGTTTTCCTCAAGTGAGTGCAAATTGTTCTCCATAGTCCAAACAGAGCACAGAGGCCACATGCTGAGCAAAGTGAGAACAGGAGCGAATTTGACACTCCGGTCCCTGGATGCTGTTGCTGCACATGTAGAACAGCAGAGTGGGACATGGCTGTCCCTCAGAGCTGCCTCTTCCTGCAGAGAGGAATTGGGGAGTATTCCCAGTGCCTGTCCCAGATGCTGTTCAGCCCCCAGCCTTGCTGTCTGTACCTGTCTCTGACTGTGTGCCCACCCATGTCCCCCACATGCAGGGTTTTGACAGAGCTGGTGTCCAAAATGAAGGACATGCAGATGGATAAGTCGGAGCTGGGGTGCCTGCGAGCCATTGTCCTGTTTAACCCAGGTAAGCCTGAGGCCCAGGCCAGTGCCAGGTAATGTGCACTCCCTCTGGGCCATGGCAGGTCACAAGCAGGAGGGCTGTGACAGTGAGCATCAGAACTGCAGATGGATTTCATAGAATCCTAGAATGGTGTGGATTGGAAGGGACCTTAAAGATCATCTCATTCCAACCCCCTCCATTGGCAGGGACACCTTCCACTAGACCAGGATTTGTCCCAGTCCCTGGGTACATGATTAAAGAGAGCCCAAGTCCTCTCCCACCCATCCACCCAGTCACTCTGCTGGCAGTGGAAAGGTCCTCTCTGCAGGGATTTCTTCCCCACCTGTATTTTCTCCCTTTCTCCCAGATGCCAAGGGTTTATCCAGCCCCTCAGAAGTGGAGTCACTGAGGGAGAAGGTCTATGCCACGCTGGAAGCCTACACGAAGCAGAAGTACCCCGAGCAGCCAGGGCGGTGAGTGCCCCCGGGCAAGGCAGGCAGCGCAGGGCAGCACCATACCCACCCTGGAAAGAGGAGGCTGAGGCAGGGTGTCTGTGCTAGCTCTGCCTGAGCCACAGTGCCCTAATCCCGAGCCTTCAGGGTGCTGGCGAGATGGAATTTTCTTGCTTTCCAATCCAATCCTACCCTCTGCTGGCCGAGCTCTCGAAGCGCCGGCAGCTGGGTCTGTCCCCACCTCCGCCAGTCAACGATGCGGCCGCTGCGTCCTCTGCGGTTTTTGGCTCTCGCTGTCACCACAGAGCGCTGTGAGCCGTGGGGAGAGGGAACGGGCTGCCAGCTGCACCCCCTTCCAGCTGCGCCTCCAAATGGGAGGCAATGACTGGCAGCGGCACTGCTGAGGGGCTGTGCTCCCTCTCGGAGTCTGGGGTATTTGAAGACAGATTTAAATGGCACCATGGAGATGTAAGTCTTGCAAGATGTTAAGATGTTCAAGTCTTGGAGGGAGAATCTGGATGTATCTTCTTTTTCTTTTTTTTTTCCTTTTTTTTTAAGTTCTAAAAATGCTATTCTGTTTTGGAAAGATGCATATTCCCTCCACACATATGGAAACAAATGGTTACCTTGAAAGCATAGGGGAGTCTAAGACTGGGAACGCCCCAAAGCATTTTTGGGGAGAATTTGGGCTGGCTCAGGCCTGGAAATAGGTGGGAGAGGGTGGCCAGTGCCTCCATCGTGCCTCTGACTCTGTTCACTTACAGGTTTGCCAAACTCCTTCTGCGTCTGCCGGCGCTGCGGTCCATCGGACTGAAGTGCCTGGAGCACCTCTTCTTCTTCAAGCTGATTGGGGACACCCCCATCGACACCTTTCTCATGGAGATGCTGGAGACACCCCTCCAAGTCACTTGAGGGTCTGGCCCCTCTCTGGCCAGCCCTTGGCCTCCCCGTCCCTGCACAACCTCCTGCCCTTCTTCTCTGAGCCTGCGAGAGCTCCAGAGATGTCCTTCACCCTCCTGTCCTCCTCAGTGGGATTGTTGTGGTTTTGTACAGCTGTAAATCACCCCCTCTAACCCTCTCTGGCCTGTCCAGGGGTGGGTCACAGGTCCTCTGCCCAGCTAACCATTCCCTTGTCCCCCTGTACAGATAATTGCTTTAAATTATTTTTTCATTCTCAATAAAAGTCAACAAAACAAATAAAACAATGTGAGCTGGCAGAGCAGTGCCCTCTTTTGCTGCAGTCAGAGGTCCAGTTGGGATGGGGCTGAGGGACCAAATCAGGGCAGGAATGTCACTGGGGATATAACTCCTTGTGCTGATAGGCACAGTCCTCTCTGGCCAAGAGAGGACAGGTATTGATTCTTCTTGCTCCTACTAAGGAAAGACCTGGAGAAACTTGCTGCTTTTAATGAAAATGTTTCATTCCACCATCTTAAGAAGAAACTCTTTGAATTATTTGAATTTTTAAAGTAATTTTAAAAGTAGTTTTTTAATGTGTTTTTTTGTTGTTGTTTGTTTGTTTGTTTTCTGAGCTTGTCCAGCCACTGACAAAAGAACTGAAGTGTTTCATTTTGGTCCTGGTGGAGTATTTTGGGTTAACCCAAACATTTTGCTCATGGAAAACTTACATTTTCCTGAAGCTTTGTGGATCCCCATTCTCAGGCTTTTTTTTCCCCCCCATATTTTTGCACTGGAAACAGGTTCCTCGACCCCAAATTTATAATTTCACAGTTTCATAACTGAAACCTGTGGGGAAAGAAAGCACAACACACTCTAACAAACGATCCTCAAAGGTCTCCCTGGTCTTTCCCCTGCTCCAATGGCACCACTGGAGCTTCCCGTTGCAGCCGAGCTAACCAGAGTCAAACGAGTTAAAGACATTAATTTGTTCAATATGCGGAGCTTATCCTGGTGGGAAAATGTCCTCCCAGGAACCCAGCGAAACTGTCTGTATTATTATTCATAAAACAGGTGTAGTGTTAAGTGATCTGCCCCTCCTGACCCTCTCAGCAGACAGAGCGGTGAGATGCAGCCGCGCTTCGTCTGTCCGCCTGACAGATTGCAGCGCTGCCGCCTGGCGACTCGGGCAACTTCCAGGGAGAGCAGGAGGGACAACAGGAAAGGAAGAAGGATAAAAATGAAACATTTTGTTAAAACTCCCCCCGCGGGGATATGATTCATTCTCCGGTATTTCACTGCGAGGAGGGAAAAGAGGATTAAAGGAGCAGGAGGGAAAAAAAAACAAAAGGAGGAAAACCCCAAAATTATGAACATTTTTTCTTTTCCTGGTGACACTGAAAAAAATCCAGAGAGAATTTAGAAAGACGTGAAAAGCATTTGCCAAAGGGCTATTTTTAATTGAAATTATAATTTTCCATTAACAGGGAGGTATTTAAAAGACAGCAAATACACAGCTTGCTCCTTGTAAAACTATTGCTAGAGTTTGAGATGCTGCACAGAGGCTGTGCTGGGACTGTACCACACCACACCACACTGCTGGTGAGACAAAGCAAGTGGTCGCCTCCAGCCTGGGCTGCTCAGGCTTCCCCCTTTAAGAGCTGTGAGCTTCTAAAAGCTGGTCTCCAGCTGGCTGGGTTGGGTTTCTTTTCTGATTATAAAGCCCTGAGGTTTTCCTGACCTCCCTGCTCTCTGGTTTGATGGTTTAAATCAAGGAAGTTGATTGACATCAGCAGGCTTTAGTGATAGAAGGGCTGCAGGAGCTGATGCCACTGTCTGGAGACAAACCCTGTGGCATTCATGGGTTTTTTTGAAATATGTGGAGGAAAACCTGAGGGTCTTCATGCCTGCAGCAAATCTCTTGCTAAGGTGGTGTCCAAGTGCTATTTTGGAGCCCTGCAGCCCTCAGTGGTAATTCAGAGTGTGCTTTGGCCCTGGAGAGGACAGGATGCTTCCACCCCAGTAGTGCTTTCTCTTTCAGGAGCTCACAGGCTGTTCTCAGCACTCAGTTACTGTGGCTGTGATCACAAGTGTTGACATGGAGCTGCAAGGGTGGAGTTTAGTTTGGTCAAAATACCCATAAGTGCTTTGGGCCAAGCTCAACCCTCTCTGATGGAGGTTTAACACAGTGTGATGCCTCCTGGTGGCTTAATTGGAGTCTGTGATGAGGGATTTAAAGTTCCTGATATTCCATGTTGGCAGAACAGCTCAGTGCATGAGAAACAGAGAAAAATAAACTGGACAGAGTAGTGAGATCAGCACATATCCCAGATGGCACTGCACATGTCACTGCAGTGAGTGCAAGGAGAGTTTGCTAAGCCTCATGAGCCATTCCCCTCACATATCTTGATGCTGATCTCAGTCCACTGCCTACAATATCAACAGTCACTTTTTTGAATTTGGAAGTGATGGGATATGACAACCAAGGCTGAGGAAGGAAGTCTCTAAGTGACCATTTGTGGCTCCTAGACACCTTCACTCTTAGCAGTCTGGCTTGAGACTCTGGAAAAATGGGCTCTGGGCCACAAGGTTTCCATGTTGCAGTTTGAGCATGGCTTTGTGCTGTTTCTAAAGATGACTAGTGTGGGGGTTTTTTTTAAAAATTGTAGGCTTGATCATCTGCTTAACACACCCCACCACATGCTCCCCCACCCTGTGTCTGGCAAGGCAGAGACCGTGACACAGAGTGTGGCTTCTGTGAATAAGAGACCACTGGAAGTGTCACTAGCAGACAAGCGTCCTGTGCAGAGGAAACGAGTCATCCAACAGCTGAGCTCCATCTGCAGTCACTGGGAACCTGAGGTTTGATGTCATGTCCTGGATTTGGTCCTAACCATTGATTCCTCATTCATGTGTGGGCCTCTGTACGGTGGTGTCAAAGTGCTGCCCAAGAGCTGTGCTTCCCCAAGCCTTGCAAAGCATAGGGGTGAGTCCCTGTGGACACCCTGAGCAACAAATCTCTGAGCAGCTAGTAGAAACTCACTGTTGTCGTTTTTCTTCAGGATGAGTTGCTGCAGAAGAACAGCAGCTTGGCATGGTTGGAGCTTCCTCAATCTGCAGCCCTGCAAAAACCTAATTTTCATAAAATAGTAGAAATCACCATAATGGAATAAGCCAAGAAAAACTTCCCTCCTTGCATGTATGTTCAGTCCCAGCTTGTCTGGAGTTACAGCTGCACAAATGATTAAAAAATAGCACTGAAGAACTCGAAAAATCAAGAAAGAGCAAAGTTTAGGTCCCTTCTAATGCGATTGTTTTTCCTTGCAGACCTATGCCATGAGGGTGCCTTCAAAATCCAGGCATCAGCCACTGTTCAGCTGTAATGAGCAAAGTGTAACAGGGTCCAGTTACCTGCCCTTCCTACTGAAACCTGGCTCCTCCTATCTCCCCCGATTTTTTTTCTTGTCAGATTCTTCTTGCTGGGTCTTGCCACAGCTTTGTCTGAATAGCCAGTCATTGGTTACCCCATGAAACCTCTCATAGTGTCAGATTCAGCTCGGACATTTTTTTCCTTGCTCTGGGATTAATAAATAAACCAGGCTCTGGGAATGACTGGTACAAGGCTGTCTTCTCTTTCCTACCATTTTCTACATCTCATAGGCTTCCTGAGTTAGCAGCGGGTCCCCCCCACCATGGACAAGCTTTGTTTTGGTGCACAGGCCAAACATGCCAAAGCATTTATTAATTCTGAGCTGCTCGCTCTGCAGTGCTCTGTGGAGGGGGCTTCAAAAAATTGTAGGTTTAGCCACTTATGACGAGGCCCTTGGGAAATGAAAAACCCTTCAACTCCATTGTTTGTGCTAAGCTGGATTTGTTTCTCACCCAGAAATCAAGTTGGTGTGTTTTCCTGCCCTGTTTTGGGTTCTGTAGTGGCTGCTTCAGTTTCTGCTTAAGTCCAACAACAGCACTTCTGGACTGGGAATAAAATCCCAAGCTATAAAAGTTTGAGCTAGTTTGTGTTCAGTTCAACTCTGTGCTCCCTGTTGAATTTAGTGATTCAAGGGCAATCCTATAGACCTGACATGACTTTCAGACACTGATGTTGTGACTCTGAACCAAGGGGCACCACCACTGGACTTTCCTCCATGATCTCTTGCCTGAACTGGACCCTGGCCTGCCTTCACCATCACACCTGAGCTCCCCTGAGATGCTCTCTTTGCTGCCTGGTTTCTCTGCTTGTGCCTTCTCTGTCTCTCCTGTGTCTCTGCTGTTCCATCCAAGACTCAGCTGGGAGGCTGGGGAGACTGTGCTGACCTGGTACCTCCTGGAGCACTAGAGGGCACGAGGAGTTAGAGGAAGAGGACAAATTACACTGATGAGAATGGGGCTCCCCAGAGCTGCTGATGGCAGTGGGAAGCAGTGTGTGTATCCTCTTTCAGGGGATGATGGCTTTTATTCCATGGAAAGGTACATTGGGGTGGAAAGCATGACACAGGGAAGCCCTGATAAACCCCCAGGTATTTATCAGCATTAGTGGACAAGGACCAACCTTTAACTAAGCAAGGCCAATGGCTGCTATTCCATACCTCTCTCCTTATGCCCTCTGTGCAATTAACTCTACCTGAGACATGCTTAGTTTGGGGGATTTCAGTGGGGAAAGGAGAGGATTTTATCACCTATTTGACAGCATTGTGGATGTGGGCTGGTTTCTGGCTTGCCTCTCTGCCAGGCTGGCCAGCCCAGCTGGGTGTGCAGCAGCTGATGCCTATAAAGGGCTGTGAGGGCGGCAGAAGGAGAGGGAGGTGTGGTCCTTTCAGGGATGAGTGGTGTAGAGGGATATCTCTGGTGCTGGGCAGGTGTTTGTCTTCTGGGTCAAGCTGGCTTCAGGCATTAAAGGCACCTGCATGATGCTGGCTAGCTGGCCCACTGACTCCTGTCCTAGGGGAGGTGGCTCAGAGCCACCTTCTTCCCTGGTCTCCTTTGTGCCTGCTTCTGGGTTCAGCCCTCCCTGCCCCAGTGTGGTTCTGCATCTGCTTCACTGGGCAGAGTTAAGGTGATGTTGGAGGAGGGATCTGGCTGCTGCTGTCTGGAGCCGTGTCAGGTGCTGTGACTGTGGATACCTGCCCTGGGAGCTGAGTGCTGCTGATCTCCTTCCAGCAGTGAACAGTGGGGACCAGCACAAAACGTGACAGCTGGGCAGCCCCAGCGGGGTGATGGCTGGGGAAGATGTGCAGCCCCTCTACTAGTGCTGTGGCCTTGTTAATTTGGTTGACAGCTTCTGCTTAATGCAGTTTTCCCAGACCACCCAGATTTTGCAACACCTGGCTGCCTGCAGACCCTACAGCTAGAAGGAGAAAGCCTAGTCCTGCTTCTCCTCTGGCTTAATTCCCTTCAGCTGCTGATGTGGGCTGCTGCACCTAATTCAGCCCCTGGTGAACTAATCATAGAAACCCTGGTCCTCAGAGGCTGCAGTGAGCTGCCTGAAATACCCTGCCATCTTTTGTAAGGCCAGTTGCCCATGGTGAAGGTGTGCTTTGGGAGTGAGGGGACTTGGATCGTACTTCTTGTGTGTTTTACTGGTTCACCTGGTGACCATCCTTTGCACTAGGCCAGGAGGGCTCCAGTACCTGTGACATGTGTGGAAACTGGTGGATGTGTAAATCATGAGCAGCAACACTCTGCTGCAGCCTCCTCAGTGTTGCACAGTTGGCTCAGTCATCAAACCTGATCCTCCACAGACCGAGTTGGGAACTGTGCACGAGAGCTCCAAGGTAAGGCAGTCTCCAGACCCCTCCTCGCATGGAGGAGAAGGAGGAAGAGGAACAACACCACGGGGTGGCAACATCTAGAAGGAATGACTTCCCTCCCAGCTGCTCCTGCATCTCTGATCAGAGGAAATTGGGTGGGTGGTATGAGTCTATAAGCAAGGTGTCCTGCACAGGGACACAGTTTTTAGCAGTGCTGATGGATGGTATTCCCACCCCACAGGGCTGACCTCCTCTGGCTGTGTAAGGAAAATCTACTGCCCTGCACAGCTGGTTTGCACAGGCAGGATGAGCAGCATGCAGTGCTTGGAGCTCCTGCTGCAGTCCTTGCTGGGCTGGTGTCTTGGCAAGGTGGGTCCAATGGATCTGGCTACCCAGAATCTTGGCTGGAGCTGCTCAGAGACCTTCCAGAGAGCCAAAGATGGAGGCGTCAGAGCCCAGTGCCTCCCAGCTGCAGCTCAGCCTTCCTGGGTGTGAGGGATCAGAGCTGTTTCAGGACGAGCTCTGATGGTACCAATGCTTTCCTGCCCGAGTGTAGTTATACTGGGATACACAGTCTCAGGACTGTTTCCAACTCCCACGGGATTTTGGCAGGGTGGTGAGGTACCTGTGTTAACTTGTGGCCTCTCTCCTTCTGACAAATTCCCAAATTACATGACCTCGGGTCCCAACATCACCCACGTCATCTGTGTGAGGGGAACACTTGGTGACGAGGATGCCCCATGGAGGGGCTGGGAGTGCTCCTGCCCCTGGTACCAAGGTCACCGGGAAACACAGGAGGTGAGGCCCCTAAAAACCTCCCATCCTCCACTATCCTACAGCGGGTCCCTCACAGCTCTGCAGCCGTGTCCCCGCTCGCCAGCCAGAGACGGGAGATCCAGCCGTCCTCCGTGCCGGGGAAGCCGCTGTCCCTTGCCCAGGCTGCTCTGGCAGCGGCAGGTACGCGGCCCCAGCCCCGCAGCGGGCGGCCCCGGCCTGCGGGGCCGTGAAACTCCCCGAAAAACAGCGAATTCCCTGAGGCAGGAGAGAAGGGGAGAGCTGAGCAGGATGGGAAAGCGCCGGGACTACGGGAAGGCTGCAAGTTCCAGCTTCCCCGTCCGGGCGGGATCTTTCCTCCGCGGGTTTCCCCTCCCCGAAACCGAT
Organism: Lepidothrix coronata; assembly: GCF_001604755.1. Lineage (NCBI taxonomy): Eukaryota > Metazoa > Chordata > Aves > Passeriformes > Pipridae > Lepidothrix > Lepidothrix coronata. The sequence goes on from NW_016690232.1 coordinate 2,938,350, forward strand.
GCGGTTTGGCGGAGCCGGAGCGCCGCTTCCCAGGGGCCGCCTCCCCCCGCGGTACCGGCGCCCGGAGCGGACCGAGCCCTGCTCGGCGCCAGCGATCACCGGCGACGAGCCCTGCGGGGCAGCTCTCCGGCTTTCGGTTTTTTTGTTATTTTTTTTCCTCCTCGCAACACTCCTTTTCCTTAAACACTCCGGAGCAGCGGGAGCGGGGCGCCCGGGGCGATGCGCGGCGCGGGGGAGCGCATCCTCACCGGAGACCGCCCCGGGCAGAGCACCGGCTTTCCCAAAAACTCCCGGCCTGGGCTTCTCCTGGAAAGGGGAGTTAAGTCCAGCTGGTTTCATTACCGGGAGAGACGCTGTGGTGGGGCACCACCCTCTACCTTTTATTTTTTTTCTTTTCGTCTTTTTGGCTTTCAAGGAAAAGAAGGAAAAAAAGCCAGGGAGTAAAGCGGAGCCGGGGCGGCTGGGCCGTACACCCCGAAGCCGGGAAGCGCCGCCGGCCCCTCGAGGCGTGGCAGGGCCAGTGCCTGCAGCCAGGTAGGAAAGCGGGGAGGAAACTTATTCCGAGTGGGGTGGGGTGGAGTGGGGAGGGGAGGGCAGGGCAGGGGGTGGGGGTCGGGCAGGGAGGTATCAGCTCCAGGAAATGTGCCTTGGCAGCAGTCGGACGGGCGCTTCCCCGCAGGTTGGTGAGCTCCGCTCCGGAGCCGTCCAGGGTGTCGCGCCTTGCTCCGCAGCCCGAGCAGCCCCGGCGGCGGGGAGGCGGGGGGGGGACGGGACAGCCCAGGGAGGGAGGGCCCTCCACAAGACCCCCCAGGAGCGGACGCCTCTCCCGCCGGCTCCCCGTAGGAAGGCACCGCCCGGGCCGCCCCAGGTAAGCGGTCGAGTCCCGCCGACGGCAGCCCCGTATCCTCCCGTCCCGCGGCCGCGGGGGACACGGCTCCGATCGCCCCGCACGTCGGGGCCGCGGGGCTGGGGGGCCGCTGCGACCCCGCCCGGGACAGCGGCTGCGCAGCCGGAGCGGGGGCCCGGGGGGTTCTCCCGTTCGGAGGGAGGAGGGAGCGGGGCGCTGGGGAGCGGGCGGGCGGCCGCGAAGCCCCGACCGGGGGCGGCGGGGCCGGCGGCCGGGCTGAGCGCGGTGTGTCCGGGCTGAGCGCGGTGTGTCCGGGCTGAGCGCGGTGTGTCCGGGCTGAGCGCGGTGTGTCCGGGCTGTGTTGGCAGGCGGGCGGCGCGGCCCCTCGCCCGGCCGTCTCCCCACCATGCTGGACGGGCTGAAGATGGAGGAGAGTTTGCAGAGCGCCCTGGATCCCGCGGCCCCTTTCTCCTCGCTGCTGGGTAAGTCGGGGCACCGCACTTGCGCTCCCGGGGACCCCCCCTAGGGCGGGGCACGGCCGGGCGGGCCCGAACGATGGGCGCCGGGGTCCGGGAGGCCCGGGGACAGCTTTCACCAGCTCGTTCCTGCCCGCAGCCCTGCCCGGCGCCGCTGCCTTCTCCCGGGGAGTGCGCCCGGCGCCCGCCTTCCCCGCGCCCGGTTCGTTCCGCGATGGCATTAAATTGTGTGCCCTCCTAACCCCCACGTAGCGAAGGCCTTTCCTTCGTATCTAACAATAAATAATTTACTTTTTCTTTCTATCTTCGTTTTAATATCGGTTTGAAACAATTGCCGTCTCTCTGAGCCGCGGCGCCGCTGCCGCCTTTCCGAGAGGAACGAAATTGGGGGCGGCGTGCCCCCCTCGGAGCTGCCCTAAGGCACAGGTCCCCCGTGGATCCCGCAGCGGCTCCTCGCACTCCCCCGTCCCCCCGCGACCCACCAGCCTGGGCGGGGGAAGCGAAAGCCGCGGGACCCCCCCCCCATCCGTCCCTCGCCCAGCCCGTTTCCCCGGCTGCCTTTCCTTCCACCCATACCAACCCCTAGGTCTTTCCCCACAGGCAGAGCCGCGACCCCCAAGTCGGTGTGTGAAGGGTGTCAGCGAGTGATTTCGGACCGGTTCTTGCTGCGCCTGAACGACAGCCTGTGGCACGAGCAGTGCGTCCAGTGCGCGTCCTGCAAGGAGCCCCTGCAGACCACCTGCTTCTACCGCGACAAGAAGCTCTACTGCAAGCTGGACTACGAGAAGTAAGTGTTCCTCCGCCCCTGGAGAGCCCCCCCTTTCTCTGCTCCCAGTGTCCTGCTGATGGGGTGGGGAGACTGGTGTCCCATCGCTGCTCCCCACTTCCCCTGCCCTGTGTGTCCCGAGAGGTGTCAGCCCTTACTGTGCTGCACAGCGAGTTGTGCTTTTCCCCTGCAGTTTTGGTGCACCCTGGTTCTCCCCTCTTTGGAGGTGTTTTGTTGTGCTTGGGTTGTGCCTTGGGAGTTGAGGAATGTTTTGTCAGGAGCCTGTGAGACCCATGGAAACCCCAGGTCTACCCAGGGATGGAGCCAAGTGTTTTCCTATCTCCTCTGGCTTTATTTTCCTGCTGAGTGTCTGGAAGAGGAACGTTATATCCTCCCTGACCTAGTCCTGGACAAGGGTATTTTCCTAATATCTTTACAGGCAGGGAAATGCTATTCTTCTCTCCTGGGTCAGATGGGGAAACTGAGGCACTCGGCAGGAACTAAGGAAGGCCCTGCTGAATTCAGAATGTTGACTGTCACACAGGGCCTTTGCCTGCACCCGGGTCTGTGGTGGAGAGGAAATTTGGATGGAAGTGGTTAAAGCTTCCAGCCCCGACTCTCCCCCTTTGGCAAGTGTGGGGCTGGGGGGAAAGACAGTGAGAAAATTTATTTTTCCTTTTTTTAAAGAAAACCCGTTCCAGTGGGAATGGGGAGAAGGCCGCGGAGTCTTTCGTCTCCTGCAGCTGCTTTCGTTTTTTCCTGCTCATCCCGCTCTTGCCGTCCTTTCTGGACCCCACTCCCCGGCTGGGTTTCGAAGCCGTTAAATTTTTGTTGCCTCGGGGCTGGTTGTTTCTTGAGGAGGTTGTAGGTGGGGGGCTGGATCCCTCACTATGGTGATAGCAGGGCTGCTGGAGCCCGGAGGATTTAATTCCCATGTCACTGTTACACGAGAAAACAGTCGTCGGCAGTGCTCTCGTCCCTGGCCTTCAGCAAGTTGGCGAGTGTGCCGGGGGCTAACCTGGCTCCAGGCCTTTTTAAATTTGTTTTTTTTTTTGGTTTTTTTTCCCCTCCTTTAAGTCCTGTATTGTGGGTCTGAGTTTAATCACTATGGATACAAGGCAAATTGAAAGCAGAATTTGTGCGCGTGACCTTGTTTTCAAATGTTTACGAAAGAGCGGAAGAATTAGCTGCCGCCAGAGTGGGAAGGACGGAGCTGTGTTACGGGGTGGGTTTTTTGTAAGCAAAAATTTGTTGGAATTGGGCATGCTGCTTGTTTGTCCGTAGAAATTTGGCTACTGGCTCCCATACATTTCCAAAACAATCGAATTCTCATTTTCTGCTTGGAGCATCGAGGGGGAATTGGGGTGAATATTACCTAGAAATGCCTTTCCAGCTTGGTGCATGTATAGATTTTAATCCTGACTGCAGCTTCCGAGCTCTGGAAGCGGCTCCAACCTGAAACCCTCCGCTGATGTCTCTTGGCCATGAAAGAAATCAGTGCCGCAGTTGGTGTCTTGCTGTGCCCATCTCACTGTTGGGATGGACAAGGATGATTGCAGGAAAAAAAATGTCACAAATTATTCCCGGGCTCCATTTATCCTGGTTATTCCCCAGTTGTGTTTGGGTTGGTGACTTTTCCTCGAGCTGGGGAGCAGGCTCTCTGACGGGCGGTTTCCCTGAGGTGCGATGGTTTTAGCCCTGAACTGCCGCTGGCCTGTCCCCCTCCTGCACCCGCCTGCCCCTTGCTATCATGTTATTGTCCCCTTGAATTTAATTTTATTTCATTATTTTGGCATGGGGCTGCGGGTCTGTGTCCCTTTTTCTTCCATCACCCTGTCAGTGTTCTCTGCTGTGCCAGCGCTCCAACTCCTTACCTGGTGATGGCAAGGATGTGGAGCAGAGTCCCAAAGAACTGTTTGGGCTTTGCCGAGCTTTACATACTACTCTGTATTTAACAAAAAACATTCTTTCTTTGCCCAAACTGCCTGTCCTGTCTTAGGCCTGAGCATTTTCCCGGGTGCAGGAGCTCTGTGCCTGCTCCGCCTGCGGTGCCGATGTCGATAACGGGGGTTTCAGTGTGAAACACGCAGAGCAAGAGCTGCTGCTCTCAGACTGAGCTCATTATCTCGAGCTGATAGCTGGTTAATTACCACAAGTGACTGACACTCCTTGTGCAGCGCAGTGGTGTAAAAGCAGCCGATGGTCCCTGCGGCAGCGGCGTAGCCGGGCTCCCGAGGCCTCTCCGTGGACACAGTGGAGCTCGCCGGGTGGGAGGGCTGGGGTGTCTGTGTGTGAAATGCTCGGGGTGTTGGGGCAGCGGTCAGGATCCAGCCTGCCAGTGTTGTGGTGTTGGTGTTTTGGTGTTTTGGGTTTTTTTTGTTTTGTTTTGTTTTGTTTTTGTTTTTTTTTTTTAATTCGAAAGAAAGGATTTCTCTTCCAGATGGTGACTGTTGGGGTGTTTTGCCCAAGATGAGTCCGCTCGGTATTTTCCAATATGTTTCTTTACTCTCTGTTTGAGCTCAGTTTGTAACAAGGTTGCAGAGGATTAATGACAGAGTGTAAGAGGGCAGAGTAATGCCTTCAGTTACAAATACACCCATGGAAAGTGTTACAGATGGGTTTAAGCAAGCATCTGACTTGCTGGACTCTAGAAATTGAGGAATAATTTGTTAAAACACATGTTTTACATTTCTTTGTCTGACACAAAGAGGAAGACCTTGGGAGAGGACTTGGAGAGCGATGGACTAAAGACTGAGGATGCCAGGCTAGCATTGCTTTGGGGTGCTGCAGCGCAGGACCCATGGGCAGTTCGGATAGCGATGCCGGCCAGGAATGTGGGGAATTGGGGGTCACTCTTGGAGCAGTTTCCCCAGCGCTGGTTGGGAGGACTCCTGGAGAGGGACGGCTCAAGCCTGTGCCCCTGGGACAGCGTCTATTTGGGGCAGAGGACGTTCGTTACAGAACATCCCGAATCCCGCGACAGCCCCCGGCGCTTGTCCAAACCTGATAACTCTCAACTATGACAAGGTTCAGGCTTCGCCCTGGCCGGCTCCCTGACTGTAAAGTGGCCCTGGGGACGTGCCTCGGCCGTGGGGCCCCTGTGGTGGTGGTCAGGGGAATGGGCTTTTGTTGTGGCAGATTTGGGGGGCAGTATTAAACCTGGCCATAAGTGGGGAGGAGTGCTGGAAGCAACGGGAAGAGCTGGACTGCTCCAGAAGCTTAAAATCTGCATGGGGACAGGAATGGCTGAGCCCTGCCTGCCTAGAGGTGTTTCACAGTGGGTTTGCATGGGCCAAACAGAGCCAGAGCCATAGGGACGACCTGGAGCCACAGGGGCAACCCCACTGCAGGTGATGCCAGTGGTGTGCGGAAACCCCGCCGGCCGGTTCTGGGGGCTGGGAGCGCTGACAGCGGTGCGGTCGTGACGGGGGGCGCAGCTGGGGAGCGTGGCGACGGCGGGACGGCTTGGCACATCCCCAGCCACGGCGCAGAGCCCCGGCCCCAGCCCCGGCTGGCAGGAGCAGATGGCCAGCACATCTCGGAGCAGGCCTGGCATGTGGGCGCCGGCAGTGGAGGGGCGGCTGCAGCCCCTGAGCCGCCACCGCCATGCCGGGCTCCCCGGCCGAGGGAGGCAGTTGTGTGATGCTCGCCCTGTCTTCGCACGGCTTGATGGCTCTGTGCTGTTGCCAGATTCTGCGCCGTCATCACAAAGCTCCCCTTGCTTAGCTCCAAAATCCCCTGCTCCCGGAGTCGTGGGGTTGCATGGGTGCCTCCACCTCCTCCTTTGTGAAATAAAATGAGAAGTCGCATCCAATTGCAAAGGAAAAAAAAATAAATCCTTCCACCCTCTGACCGTGAACACAAAAGAGCATACGTGCAGAGAAACCCATCAGTGTTGGGTTTTAAAATCACATCCAGGATCTTCATATGAAGGAATGAGCCTGAATCCCTGGCAGTGTGGTCCTGCCAGACTGTGGATGGATCCTCTGGCTTGGGGCAGTGCAGTCTCCTCTCACCCGCTGGAGGCTCCTCTGGCAGCTGCTGCTGTAGAGGAGAGAGGGGGAAGAGGTTTGGAGCATGGTGGCTGTTTATCTTGCTTAACGTGGGTAATGAATGTAATTGCGCAATTAGCTGCAAACCTTGGCGCTGCTTCCCCAGCCCGGAAGGGCTGTGAGGGGATAATCCCAAACGGATTGAACGAAGAAGGTGATGCTGAACACTTTAGCACAGCCTAGTCCCACCAGCTGGAGAGTTGCTGTGGTCTGATGGGTTTGTCCTGATGATTTGCAGTCCTCTGCCTTCGCTCGCCTGGAGAAGTGGGACTTTTTGCGCTTTTTGTGACTGATGGGAGAGAGTTGTCCCTCCAGGGAGCCACTGGTCAGCCCAGCTAGAGTGCAACAGTAGGTCCTTTTCCCTTCTTGTAGGGCAGCCTGTGGAGAAGATGATGCTAACTTGGGTTTCTCCAGCTGTCCAGGCACTGGGAACAGTCGGGCTGGTCTTGATGGGGTAACAGAGCACATGCCAGCTCTGTAGCACAAGGTTTCTCTTGCTGATCTTTCTTTTCCCATCCCTCAGTCTTTTCTTCTAGTGCTTTCCTTGCTTCTTGCCTGCTCTCCATCCCCACCTAGCACCTCATCTCCTGTAGCAAGCACCTCTCTGTCCTCGCCCACATCTCCTGGAGGAAGTGTACCAACCCTTTGTGGGCTGGGATGAGTGTGGCTGTGGGGCAGCTGAATCTGGCCTCCCCCCCACCGTGTTTGGTATGGCTGGGCTGGGACAGGCGCTGGTCCTTTGTTTTTTAAGTTGCCCTGTTGTGCCAGTGGGGGGTGGAAAAGCAGGGAAGCAGTGGGATGCAGCGATGAGAGCGGCATTACGGAGGCCGCTGTGGGATCCACTCTGGAAATGCCAGGCAAGCAAAATACGCCTTGCCTCTGTCTCCACCAACCCCTGTCCTCCTGCTCGTGGGGCTCCCCCTTTCCAAAGGGAGCGGACAAGTGATTTGGCGTCTTGTCCCTTCTCTTTGCCCTTAATTAGATTTGTATTTTACAATTAATGCTTCATAGAAAGGTCTGGAAGGGAGTGACGTTTGGCAGACTGGTAGTGAGGCAGTTGAATATACTCATCATCTGTCCCTCTGTGGCGGGGACCAAGGGGTGGCTTTGGGATCCCTCTTTCTCCTGCTCGTTAGCAACGTGACCCTGGACGCTGCAGGTCGGTGTCATCAGAGCCACAACCTGAGAATCCTTTGGACTCTTCATGGTTTCTGTCATCTTATTTTGGACCTACTATGGGGTTTTTTTCCCCCTTTTTCCTTTTTTATTTCTTTCCCCACCCCACAGGGAAAGAAAAAGCACTGACAGGGCACTTAGAGCTGGGGGAACTTCAGATTTTTGCAGTCCTGAGGAAGGCACCAAAAAGAAATCGGCTGGGGAAGAAAGAGGGTTTTGTTTCATCTTGATGAGAATTTTGTCTCCACCAGCTGGAGAGACAGCTGGGGTCCTCTCCTGCCCCAGCTCGCCAGCCCTCGCCTCGCCGGTTCTTCACCTGCTCGCAGCCACCAGGCGCAGGCAGGGATTTGCCGAGCCGGGGATTTCAGAGAGCCTACAGTTTGGTTTCTTGCTTGGTGCTTCCTCGGGGAGCTTTCCAGCAGGCTCTGAGTCTGGTGGTGTGGTCACCCCCAGGTGATTTCAGAGGGGACGGTGGTCTTGGGTGTGAGCTGTGCTGAAGGCCGCTCAGTGTGCGGGCGGGATTTGCCAGTGGCTGCGTGTGCTGACAGGGAGCCTGATCTCTGCCAACTGCCCCCATCCCCACTGGCAACAGTGGGGTGGCCTCAACATACCCAAACCTATGGTTTCTGATTCTGATCCTGCACGCTCACCCCAGCTGTGGCTGGGGGGACCCCAAAGCACCCTCTGCCTTGGAGTGGGGAAAAATGGGACTTCACGGGGTGAGAGTTGGTCTCTGCTACTCACAAGGGTGCAAGTCCTACTTCTGGCTGAGGAGGGAGAAAACCCAGTGGTTTGGGTCAGATTTGGATCTGGATTCACAGTACCCCACTTCTAATGAATCCTATGACGTGCAGCTAGGGGGATTCTCTGCACCCCTCAGTGCTGGAGGATGTCTGCAGAAAAAGAGGCTTCTGCTGAGATGGAGGGAGGTGGGAATGAGAGGAGTGTCCTGGGTATTTTTCTTCTCAAGATGCTCTTCATCCCTTTGTGCTCGGTTTTGTCTCTGGCTCGTGCCCTCTACAGATGCAAATGGGAAGCAGGGAGAGGGGGCCTGGGCTGGAGAACTGTGCCTCTGCCTGCAATTTAATCAAGCACCTCCTCTACAACAGGAATAAAGAATGTATTTAGAGCAGGGAGAAAATATTTGGAGTTTGCTAGGGTGGAATACTGGTGCTGACCAAAATTTTTTGGTTTTTTTTTCTCATAAATGTGTTGTTGTGAGAAATTCGAATTTCTGTATATTTGTTTGAGATTTCAGAAGGGGAGAGGTGAGGGGTTCTAGCGGTGCTCCCTGACGTAGCAAACCCTGAGCCGACGTGTGACAGCCTATGGCCACCGTGACGCTGGCCTGGGACTTCAGTTTTGTTCCTCAATACTTTTTTAACCTGGAAGTAATACTGCCTAGGCAGAAAGAAGGCAGCTGGTCTCTGGTTATCTTCTCCTTGCTCCTCAGGGACAAACGATGCACCCGGGTTGTCTCGCATGTCTCTGCGAAACCGGCAGGCATCTCATTGCAGCTCTGTTTGAGGTTTGGTGTTTGTTTTTGTGGGTGTTTTTTTTAAGATCATGAAACCTTGGTTGCCCAGGAGAGGGGTTCTGTAATCCCTGGCTTCCCACCCCAAATATTTACGGACAACCAGAGGTCGAAGCTTTTGCAAAAGGCGTTGGGCAGACTGAGTGGTGCTGTGCCGGGGCTGTGTGAGCAGCAGGGACACAGTGTTGGGCTGGTGGCACCCTGCTCCATTTATTTGGGGTGTTTTCTATCAGGCGGCTCTGTCTTCTTGCTTATCTGTCTTGTCGGGGTCTTATTAACAAAAGACCAATTTCTTCAGCTTGTCAGGGATCCTTCAGGGTCACGTTTTGTAGACTGGCTACCTGAAAATAGGGGTTTCTCCCACAAAGCTTGGAGCTTTCAGGAGGATGACATGTGTTTCTTAATGCAGGGGTGAAATCACGTCTTGTTCAATGCAAACAACAATTTATTTTCTCCCATTGCACTGTGTACTTGCATGCCCCTACCTGTTTTCAGTAGAGCATTTCCCCTGCCCATGAATATGATCCTGTTTTGGGTTCAGGTCTCCTGTGCTGGTGCCTGCTCTGGGTACCATGGACCATAGTTGCATGTGGGAGAAAATGCTGAGACTTGGCTCCTTTACCCGTGAAATGGAGCTGGAAATATGAATCTAGCTTAAAAAGGCTTTTTTCATCATCATAAGTGCTTTGAGCATCTTGCTGGGCAAGTTTGAATGCTGGATATGAATTCTCGCTCTCTCTCCAGATATGCCTAATTTTTATGTCATGCTTGCCTTTGTGTTTTCCACCTTGGGCTACCTTTGACCGAAGGTGATTGAGAGCTTGTGTTGCAGAGATGCCAGCTTCTCCCAGGCATGAATCTGCGTGGTTAAGGTGCGGATCGATAGGAGAAGGCACAAATCAGTAGGAGAACCTCTCTCCTCTGTATCGCAGCACATCCCAGGAGGCAGGGATGCTTATCCTTGTCCGAGGGTTACTGTGGCTCTATGGCTGCAGATTTAAGTTCGCCCTGCATGGATGCATCCTGTCTTCCTTGGGGCAAACGTCTGGAAGGGCAGAGGATGCTGGACGAGGCTTCCTCGGTTGGTACTCGTGCTTTGCAAGCCCGTCAGGGCTCGGCATTGATCCTTCCCAGCTGTCTCCCTGTCACCGTTGTCCATACATTGTCTCTTGCTGCTCCCTACCCCTCTTCTTCCCTCGTGGGCTTCATTTCCTAATGCTGTCCTTGACAGCGGAACAAATCCCTTTTCACACGACCATCGCTGCTCAGCCCATTGTCCTCCGCCCCCGCCGGCACCGTGCAAAATCTCTCTCCCCGGTACGTCTGTTCCTCTGGAATGACAACCAACCATCTCAGTGGGGTGGAGAGCCCCCGAAATCCCTCTGGGCAAGGTTCTCTGCCCTGCAAGGGAGCAAAGTGGGGGACTTAAAAACACAGCAAGGGGCAAGAGCCATTCCCCGAGAATCACTGTTTGGATGTGATTGATCTCTTTGGGAGGTGCATCCTCTCCTCTGATTTTGTGCTTCAGAGCTCCTTGGGTGAACCTGGAGACTGTGTGTACTGAGGATGACTTCTTCCCTGCCTGAGGCCAGTGGGGCCACGTTTTAAGTTGATTTTTCACTGTATAGCATCGCCCAAGGTGGGAATTTTCTCTTTGCTGTTGAAAGCTCAGGGAAGCTTTTGACACGAAAAACTTGGAAAGGAGAGAGAAATAGGTTAAGGGACCTGAAGGCAGTTCTCAGCCGCAGCAGCTTTTTTTATTTGGAAGAGTCAGTGTTGTCATTTCTTTTCTCCAACCCCTGCCATTGTAAAATCATAGGGATGCTTTTGTTGTCAAAATTTCTGCTTGACATTTGCTGGCCCTGCTAAATCTTCTTCCTGGAAAACTACTTCTTAACTGTGCAAAAAGTTGCTAACCTCTGCAGTGATTTATCTAAACAGGAGGAGAGAAATGGCATGTGCTTGCAGTTGCCTCCATGGGAGTGATTTTGATGAATAATTTCATGGGTGCTGATAGTGGAGGTGGTATTTGTCAAGGCACAAACCCAAAACCCTTGCCCAACGACTTCTGATTTGGAACTGCCCTGCAACATAATTCCAGGGCATCTTTTCCATTTCTGATCTTGGAGAAGACCATCCACTCAACAAGAAAGGAAGGAGTGGCAACTGTGCTGTGTGTATGTCGGGTGTGCAGGACCCCAGCTCTGCACTGGGTGTTGAGAAGGGAATGGCTGTCTCCTCTCCACTTGCAGACCACTTTCTGTAGGCCCCTGCAGAGGCTGAAGGGGAGGAAGAGACTCCTCTGGAGCACAGGATTCAGCCAAGCGAAGGTCTGAATTTCCCAGTGGAGATGCTGAACTCCAGGTCTTGGCTGCAGGGAGAGCAAGATGTTTCTCACCTGAACAGTGTCCATGAACCCAGCCATCCTCTTGGCTTGGGTGCCTGTGGAGTCTGGAGTGGTGGGGCAGCCCAGGCTCATGCGTCTTGAGTCTCACCTGTGCCAAGTGTGTGACCGGCTGGGTTGGTGATGGACAACCGAAATACTGAATTATATGTGTCTCACCATCTCTGCTGCCCGGCAGCTCACAAGAGTGATATCGAGCAGATCCTTTTAAACAGTGATGTGGATGTGGGAGCTTGGTTAGGAAAGCCATTAAGTGTTTGAATCTCCTTGATGCCTGCTCAGGTGAATGCTGCCCCTTCCTTCTGCATCCATATTTACGGAAGGCTGAGAGAGTGGTCTCAGCGGACCGACTTAAAAGTTTAATGAAGCTTGAAGTCTTGTAGGTTGGGCTCTTGAGTCCGAGCTTGTTTCAGCTCTGGCCCCAGGAAGGAGGGTTAACCAGAAAGGAGGAGAGGCTTCCTGCATGCATTACCTCAAGGACATTAAAACCCACGTTGATGGGAGGTGCTGTTACGGAGATGGATTAGGAGAAAGTAATGAAAGAAGACATCAGAGATGAGTGAAGGGCCCTGCATGGGGAATGTAGTTCCAGGAGAGATATTTATGCTTGGCAGGGGGAAGGCTGCCCATGACAGGGACAAACTTTTCTGTCCCCTCCTATACCAGATGCCTGTGTGCCAGACGCCCTCTGCTCTGCAGCTCCAAGCCCAGGCAGTGCTGGTGGATGGGTGCTGGGGTACAGCAGGATCCCAGTGGCTCACCCGCTCTGCCTGGTGTAACTCGCTTCTCTCAGAGCCTGTCAGGGATGCTCCAGGCTGGGGAGGGTTGCTGGGGTGGGACAAAATCAGCTCCGTGGTGTTGTTTCTCCATGGCCAACGAGGTTCAGAGGCACTGATACCACCCATCCTTATCCAGGCAGGAGGATGTGAAGTGATGAATCTGGCTGCTAAACTAGAGGCCCAAATCCACCCAGCTCTGCTGGGATGGCCCATCCCCATTCTCCAGAGGAAGTGCTGTTTCTCTGCCAATAATGTCTTTATGCTATTTCCAACCACATAACAAAAAAATCCTAGGAACTCCCTGGATCCTTGGCTTTTAAAGTAAGTATACCCCCACCTTGAACTGATTTATTTTTGCCTGTTTTGGCACTTCTGCCTCCAAGTGTCAGCCTTGGTCCTTCCCTCCCTGATGCCTGCAGAGCACCATTCCCAGGCAGAGCAGCCTTGGGGTGGTGCTTTGCAGGTCTCCCTAGTCAGCCAAGGACATGTCTCAGGCACATTGTGGGTGAAGGGTGCTAATGAAACGACACACAAAATGTATGCCTTTCCCTTTAGTGTCTTTGTGCTGGAAAAGTGCAGCAAAAGTCAACCATGGATGCATCTTGCCGGCGCTGGATTTTTTTTTTCCATAAGGATTAGTGGTTCAAGAGCGGGGATTTTCAAACTGACAAGCCCTTGGCAGAGAAATAATTACAGGCTTTTTATCCTTTGTGTTTCCTAAGTAGTTCTAAATAACTTTTTCCCTTGAGGCATTTTTTTAAGTCCAAAAAATGGGGGGGGGGGGGGGAGAAAAGGAATTTCCTTAGGGGCCTTAAAAATATGCAAGATGCTTGTGGAGACTATTTAAGTTTCAGCTATAAGGTTTTTTGTGTGCGTTTTTCTCTTTAACCACGTCCAATGAACCAAAGTTTCTTGGCCGGTGGTGCTTCAGAAATGGCTCTTAGAAATGGGAGATGGAGGGGGATATATGTGATCACTTCTTGGCCATCTCAAGAATGCAAGTTTTGCCTCTCCAGGATATTCCCTGAGGTTTTTACTCCACTCCTTGCTGTAAGAGAAGATTTCTGGGGCTAGTGGAGCTGGTTTTCCTTGTCACTATCTATTATTTGCTTGTGCCGAGTTGCTCTGTGTCCTGCTGGGAAGCCATGGCCATCCCTTTTCTCGGCAACCCACAGCATTCCCGGGGGCTGCGGAGCCCACGGGGGCTTACCCAGCCCTGTCCTCTGCTGGCTCCTCTCCTTGCCTGTATCTCCATCCTGTCTGCTTTGTACAGTCTTTTTAATCTAAAGAAAAAGACAGTGTGATGTGAAAAAAGCCTCCTGGGGGCAGCTCCAAGGCACACGTGAGCTCGTGCCTTTTATCCCTTCTAAAATTCACCTCCTGTGAGTTTCTGTGGAAGCCCTTAGCACAGTACCCTAATTTTCTGAGCATGCTGGACACATCTGTGCCACAACACGTTTTATCCTGCTGCAGTCCCTGCCCGGACCTCTTTGCTCCCTGTTCTTTTGCCCTCCTGGGAAGAGCCCTCCGGAGGATGCTGTCCCAAATTCCAGCTGTTCCCAGCCTGACCAGGGAGGAGGTATCCATCCATCCCTACTCCTAAACACTGTTTGTGATGTAAGGGGGGACCTGGGAGAGGACCCCCTGGCGTTTACACTCGCTGCAATATGAAAGGGCAGCTCCAGGGCTGTGTTATTGCATCTGCTGTCAGGGCAGCGCCAGGGTGCTCCCACGGGATTGCCGGTGCAATATTCCTGCCGTCGGCAGGGAGGGGAGCCAGGCTGCTGTTAATAACGGCGTTTCTCTACCTTGGCTTTATTAAGTGAGGAAAGCCTCCTTTCCTCGCACCCCAGGCGGTTCTGGGTCTGGGCTTCGGTATGAGAGGGGATGGAGGTGGGAGAGGAGTGGGGGAAGTGTTTGAAGTAATTAGAGCTGCTTGGTGGAGAGAGGGGACTTGCCAAGAGGGGTGGCAGTGATATCTTGATGAGGTGTCCTGCCCCCGACCTTCTGCAAAATCCCCCTGTGGGTTTTGCCCAACCCACCCTTCTCCTCCTGGCCCTTCATCTCCCTGGGGGCTGTGGCATTTAGCGAGCAGTGTGTTGAATGCCTTGCTTTCCCCATTCCCACTTCTGCTGAAGACCCTCTAAGGGTAGCTAAAGTCTGGTTGAGTTAGTGAGGAGGCCACAATGTAGCTCCAAGGCTCACAAAGTCCCTTGTGCCTTGCAGATGTGGTGGGTGACTCTGCAGAGGGACGTGGTGCCAGGAGGGGACCTGCCTATCCCGTTTCTCCTCTGCCACAGCCATCATTTCTCAGGGGAAAGGTGTTTTTTTTCTCAGCTTCCCCTGTCCAGACGCTGCGAATCCCACTAAAACTTCTGACTGGAGCAGGGATTACGTGCTCGGGTTTCAGCCCTTGTCTGCGAGCGGTGTAAACTTTCTGCCAGAGCTCAAGTGACATTTTGTGGGAGATAGGAGAGTATTAAGTGTTGGTCCTTGCAGATAAAAATAGCTGCTGACCCGACGACGTTTTCTGTCGTCTTGTCACTGGTCTGACCCGGCTCCATCGCCTCCATGCTGCTGCTCCCAATCCGCTCTTTTCTTCTCATGAGGTGCTGGGGGGCACCTGCGGCCTGACCCAACATAGTCCTGCTCTGAGCATCCTCACCTGCCTGTCACAACAGCACTCACGCTGGATGGTGGTGTGGGCTCGAGGGCAAATTGGAATAGGAGCAGCAGGTCCTGGGTTTGTATTCACGGGGGCTGGAAGGAAACACCATCCATCTCACTCACTGTGAGCCCACCCTCACCAAACCCAGGACCCCTCTACTCCAGAATCAGAATCCAAATTGCTCGTTACTGCAAACCTCACTGCTAAAGTGGGAGCTCTCCTGATTACAGGAGTCCTCATGTGCACACACGTGGCCGCCTGTCTGTTTTTCCCGTTGCTGTGTTTCAGAGCTGATGTTTTTATCCTGAGGTTATAGCTGGACTTGGCTCAGGGCCCTTCAGCAGCATCGGCAGAGCTGACTCTTGCCGCTCCAGAAATGCAGGGATGGGGCCAGTCGAAAGGAAAGGGAAGGAGAGGAGGAGGAGGGAGCGGCAGGGTCTGGCTCGCTGCTGAGCTGTGACCAGATCTGATGCTGGGAGAGGCTCTCCCACCCTGCCTGCCCTGTGCTGTTCCACAGCTCTGCTTCAGAGTAGCATCCGCCTGCTCCACCTCCGGAAACAGCCAGCGTGGCTCTGGAAGAGCTCGTGTACAGCTGGTAAGATGGCAGCAGGAACAGTTTCTCCTAGTGTTGAGATTTTATTTCTCATGTCTGGGCCAGAAAGTCCCCAGCCATTGGCCTCTATGCACTGGGCATCCTTTAAGGATACCTTAATTCCATTTGCTTGTTTTTCTGAATGATGATGCTCCCATCATTGTCACCAAGGATTTCTTCATGGAGAGAGCGGCACAGTCGGGCTGCCTTCAATGCAAGTTTTTAATTGCAGCCCTTAAGTACCTTCTCAGACAAGTGAAGGCTTTTGGGAACAGCATCTTTTCCAGATTCCCTTTGCTCTCTGGGCCCACCTGCCCCTGAGGCATTCATCATCTTGTGTGGTGTCATCCATCAGCTGAACTGTCTCTCCCACCAGAAGTAAGGAACAAGGTCCTGGAGCCAAACCAATGTGATGGCACTTGGCCACTTACAGTAGTGGGCGATTACTGAGCCCCTGCCAGGAATTCTTGCAGTGGGATCGGGAACGCTCTCGGGTGTTAAATTTGTCCTGTGGCGTGTAACCTCTAAGTAGAGCCCGTCGTGTTTTGTAACAGATCATATGATGCCAGCGATGGCAGCCGCCCGCCCTGCCTTTCAAGGTCAGTGCTGAGCTTGGGGCCGGAGGGGCAGCTCCTGGCTGCAGCCTCTCCTGGCTGCTGGGCCTCTCACCGGGCTCTCCTCCCTCCTAGGATAAAGCCTCCGGTCCCTCAGGAACTCAGGCTTGGAGATGGAGGCTGTTTTGCTCCCATCTGGTGAGGCTGCAGACCCCATCTCAGGACCTCCTCTTGCAGGGTGTGCTCCTGGGATGCAAACCCTGCCCGTGTCTCGTGTGCCACTGACACACTGTCTCCACATCTGGAAACCACTGCCTTTAGCCAGAACCTGTGCAGGTGCAGCTCTATCCCCTGAGAGTTTTACAACATCATGCCAAGGACAGGGCCTTCCAGCATACATGTAGACAATATTTTTTCACTCGCCATGCTTTAAAACGTGTTGCAGCAAGGAATTTATCTTGTATCTCTTAAGCCAAGGGAACTGCTGAGTAGGGAAGGGTCTATTGGCAGAGGTGAGCTGCTCAGGGTCCTTGTCTCAATGGATAACCAGCGATGATGCTTCCTGCTCTGTCCCTTGTCTTTCAACATCCCACAGGAAAGCATGGCCATCCCCAAGGGAAGAGGCTCCCATGGTCTCTATCAATAAATAAATGTTTTAGGCCCATCACTTTATCAAGCAATTAGAAGGGACTGTTTGGACAGATCGTTAAATAAGAATTAAATGTTTAAAATATTAATGGGCAATTGGCCCTCACCAGTTCTCTTGTTACATGAACGTTTCATTTATAATTTGGACCCAAGTTGGGATGTGCTGAGAGATGCTCAGGCTGCAGCCTGCACACGGGGGTTAACGTGGTGCTATCTCCTGCCAGAAAATAATAAAAGCCAGGGACTGTCTAGGGATTGTGCATGAAGGATTAGGAAGAGGATATGCCTGGGCCTGTCTGCAGCTGGTTGAAGTCTAGTGCAGAGGGGCGAGCCTGGAAATCATTGCTTTCTGATGGCTGAGAGGGGGCCAGCGTGGAAAGGGAGCTTGTCTCCTAAAACCTGGGGAGCTCTGCAGCCGGCTGATGTTTTTAGTGGGAGGCAGAGAGTGGATCCTCTTTCCCTGAGAGTCATCTGTGCTGGTCAGGAAGGAGGAAGCACCATGGGGCGGATGCTTCTGCCTTCACTTTCCAGGTGCTGCAGTTGTTCAGCATGAGTGGAGGATGCTGTGCTCTAGGGATTGGGTTTTTTGGTGAGTGGGGAACGCATAGCTCCAGGGACTGGGTTGTCAGTCTGAGCAGATAATGCTGGGCTATGGAGAACAGGGGTTTTTTTAGTGTGAATGGAGGTTGTTGGACTCCGGGGACTGGGTTTTCAATGTGAGCAGAAGATGCTAAACGCCAGGGACCAGGGTTTTCCACCTTTCTACAGCATGCCTCATCAGATCCACAGATTCTGCTGGGAGCCTGGCTTCATCCTCATTATCTGTGACTTTTAGGTTTTTAAAGCTGTAAGTCCAAGAGTCAGGGGATTCAGTGAAGTCCTCCCCTGTCTTCACTGCCAGACAGCCTTTCTGGCTGGAAGATGCTCAGGTCTTGTGTTTGTTTGACTTTTTGATGCTGGCCATGCTGTTTCCTGAAATAGTCGCCTGAAGCTGGCTGAGGAAGTTGAAGTCACATCTTTTGAGGTTAGTGGGTGCATGAAGATTTCCTAGCATCAGGTGTTCAGCATTACAATTTACCTTGCAACCACCATGCTTGTGGAAGGGGCCTGTGGAGACGGAGGCATCGGAATTCCCCAAGGCAAGCAAGGGCTTTATGGCCCTCACTCAAGACAAGCACGTTGCTTTTGTGGCAACTATTAATTGCTTCCTGAATTTAAAAAGCATAAGCAAACTCATTTGCTGGGGAACGAGTTACCTGGCACGTAAATGCTTTGCCATTAATGCGTGGCTGACCCTGACGATGATGTGAGGACCAGAAGAGCTTTCAAAGAATTTACCAGAAACCATTTCAGGGGAGGCTGTGTGTTGTGAATCCTGAAGTAATGGGATGGAGGGAATTAGGTTAGGTCATAGTTTGCAGAAACCGGGCACGATTCCCCCTCGAGGATCTTGAGATCATCAGAACAGGGTGGTGGGGGGAGGCCCCCGCGCGTCCTCGCCTCAGCGACCGACGAGGGAGTTTACAACCTGGAAAATGAGATGATCGGAGGGTTTGTTTTACACGTGACACTAGGGAGCAAACAGGGTCCTCTTACATCCAAATGTGCATTGTAAAGCCGCAGGGGTTCCTGGAAGAGCAGCCCGGGAGGGCGCTGTTTTGTGCTGGGTTGAGGGTGCCTGTTGCATCCAGTACCTATTGCAGCAGCACTGCAGCACCTTGCAGCCTTTTGTGTGGGTCCTGTGCCTCTGTGAGCTCACCCCAGCTCAGGGAGACATTTCAGGAGGACGTTTAGCTGCTAGAGCAAGGGAGATGGTGTCTACCTCGCTTTCACAGTCTGCCCTGGTGTATAATCTGTCTCTCTGCCCCTGCTGTGAGCTGTTCTAAACCTGTTTGCAGGTTTCTGGAGGGCCCCAGCCCCTCCTTGCCAACTCCCCAGCCCACGGATGGGGCTGCTGAACTATTTCACAGGGAGATGCTGGCACGTGGGGCTGTTTGCTGCCTCCCCCCTCCAGCAACATCTTTCATTTGCTTGCTACCTCCACTGGTTTGCTCTTCCTCAGCTCCCCCACACCAGAGGGGTGGGGCTGGGCCAGCTTCGGGGATGCCGATGGCTTTTTTTCACTCAGCAAACAGTGTTAAACCACTCTCATTTGAAAGGGCAGGTGTGGGAAAGAAGCTGTTTCGCCTGCAGCAAAAAAAGTATTTCCCAAATCCAATATCTATGCAATGAGGGGCACCGTGGTGGGAATTACACATCCTTCCATGGGGCAGTGCTTGCAGGGAAAGCAGTCAGAGGCCAGGCTGCCTTGAGTCATAATAATAGTCTTGCTGGCTGCCTGGGGCAAGGCACTGGGGCTTGAAAGATCAAATCTAGTGGCTGATATTCGTCTGCCTGTTAATGTTGGCGTAGCAGATCACATCCTGCTTGTCCGTCTGTTGTGGAATTGTCTGGCACAAGCATAGGTCGGTGATGTTTTCAGGATGCCAGCGCTTGACACTGGGGAAGGTGTAAGTCTAAATTAGCACCGGGGTGTGTGTTTTTGTGTCTCCAGATTTTGCTTTCTCCAGCAGAAGGACAGAGTTCAAAGAGGCTCTGGCTTTCCTGGAATAGGAAACGGCAGAATCCACCCCAAAGCCTTCTACCCAGAAGGGTCCCACCCCAGCTGGGAAGCCCTGTATCTAGCTGGGTGTGGAAATGTGGGTGGAAAGGTCTATGTGAGGACTGTGCTTCGCTCCTACCCCTCTGGTGCTGGTCTTTCCTCTTGAACACGTGTGAGGTTGTGTTTGGTCTGGATCTGAGCTTGGGGTTTGTCTTTATTCTCCATTAGAAAGGGGGGAAAAGAAATTCAGGAGGCCTCAGTGAGATGGGCCTGGAGCAGGGTGGCTCTCCCTCCACTGAGCAGGCACTGGTGTCCAATTTTCTGTCTCACTTTGTTAAATGGACCTGCAAACCTGTTGCAAAGCCAAGATTGCAGAGACGAGCACCCAGGGCCAGATTGCAGGGTCTTGCTTAACCCAGCTCTGCTGGGCTTCTCCCCACAGTTTTCATGTGAGGTCTCAGCTTCACCTCTTCACCAGTGAGAAGCTCCCCAGAGTGGCACGGCTGGCCCTGGGGGATGGAGTTTTCTTTTGGAGATGGGTTTTAATCAGCCTTATGGATGCCTTCTGTGAGATGTAGTTAGATGTGGGAATATCTTGTGGTGGCCACAAGGCTGTTTTGGAATGAGTCCTCTGCTTTCTCCCTCTCAGGAGGTGGCTTGGAGGAACCTTTCCATGCTGGTGACATGCAGGTCACTCTTTGCACTCCCCACCTCAGAAGGTGTTCAGCAGGTGACATCCTTAGGCTTCAGTTGTAACACGCTGTGGAAATAAGCAGGGAGAATCCCTTGGCAGTTGGTTCCCTAGCCAAGGGCTCTGTGTTGCTTTGATTTGGACTCTGCTCAGATGGTTCTCCCCCTGGTACATACCTTCCCCACAGGCTTTCACGGCGGACTTGGGCTGGCTTTGGCTTTCTGCCTGTGCATACACGGCCTCATGGCCGAGGTGATGTTACCGCTGTGTTTCAGCTTTGTGTGAATCCTTTCCCACCTCTGCATCCCACAGAGGATTTTCAGGGACAGAGGAGCCACCTGAGGAAGGGAGATGCTGCAGAAATGAAAGTGTGGTGGCCTGGTGTGCCACGTCCCCTACTATGTCCAGCCACCCACTGGGTCACATCCATGTCTGGCTTCGGGGACCACCGCTCCCAGAGGCAGAGAATGGCTGGTGTAGATTGTTTTCTGGGAAACAGGGACAGAGAAATACAACATCCACGTTTGCAAGCCCCTGGGGACATCTCTGGAAGAGGTGGTGTGGAGGTGCTTGGGATGCAGCTTGCAGAGGGGCTGGGGTGAGCTTTGGAGGCGTGGGGTCCCCTTTGCACCGATGCTGCTGGGAGAGGCTGTTTTTATCTGATGTTTTGCACCCCTTGGCTCGGCAGCGGAAGGTGAAGGGTTCCTCTGCCTGCCCTGGCTGTCAGCAGGGCTGTGCAGGCAGGACACGGGAAGGGAAGGAGGAGAGGATAACGCCCCAGCCACGGGCCCTGGCCATTTCTGGACGAGTAGGTCATCTGGGTGTGGGAGGGGAGCTGGTGTCCAAGCCAGCCCGGAGAGGCTGAGATTGGGTGTATGTGTGATTTGGGGGAAAGTGAGAAGGGATTTCTTAGGCGAGAGGAATGCAAGTTTCCTCCTTCACATATGTCTCCTGTTCTTCCAGTTTGCAACAAAAGTCATCAAATTGCCCAAGACCTGGCAGCAAGGACAGCCCAAGAACAGCCCACAAATCACGGGAAAGCATCTCCCCTCCTCCCTGCCTGCCTCCAGTTCCTTGAGCATCAGGAACCACTTCAATCCCCCTTTGGACAATAAAACTCCTGCCCCTTCCCACTGTGGGTCAGCTGCACAGCCCAGAGCTTGTGCTTGCTGTAGGACTGGTCCTGGTGGGTTAGAATTCTGGGTTTCCCTTGAATTGGTTCTATTTTTAAACCCTTCAAATGCTCCAGGCAAGGGCTTGAGCTCTGAGACATCAGAGGTGACCGCAGCCATTTGGAGGAGACACTGTGACATGGCTGGTGTGACTTTCCTTGTCCCCAGGTGATGGGGACAAGTGGCGTGACTCAGGTCCTGTTTGGTCTGCTTGGATTATCAGGCAATGGGAGAAAAGACAGGGAATCCCAGGGATGGCCAGCTGGGGAGCACCAGGGTTTGGGGGTGTAGGACTCTAGCTGAGAGGCGAAGGAGCAGCTGTGTGTCAGGGTGAAGGGTGTTTTAATGAGCCCAGCCCTTTCCGTGCAATCCTGTCAGCTGCTGTTTTTTATTTGGCAGAAGGAGCTGTTGGTGCAGCAGAGCTGCAGAGATCAGGCGAGCCTGTCTGAGCTCTCCTCTTCACCCTGCACATCTCGGGGATGGGCAAAGTCCTTCCTGCCATTGGAATGGAGAGGTTAGGATCACCGCTGAAGGGGTGCTTCGTGCCATTTTGTCTGTCTCATTTCGGGCTCCCAGAGCAATGTGAGAGTGGCTGCAGCCCCACCATCCTCCCCTCCATGAACACTTGTGTCCTGCCTGGTTTTGCAGCCACCTGGCTTGCACCAAGAGGCACAGGTCCACGAGGATCTCTGTAAGAAAGGCATTTGGCTTACTCCATTTTGGTCATTTAGTTCTAGTATTTTCACACAAGAAAACAATTCTATCCATTTTACTATTAAGTGTAGACTAGCAGTGATACCAGTGATACTGGGACCACCGAGGTGTTCCACCCTCAGGGTCCACCCCTCATCCCATGGCCCATATAACAGTGATGAGGCAGTTTTCACCAAGTGGTCTGGGGGCTCATGTGATGGAGGAGACACAGGGGGCTTCAGCATGGCCAGAGGGGCAGCTCTCTGCCAGCTTTTGCCTTCCCGGATGGGGTAGATCCCCCTGGGAGCCAGGCACAGAGCTGCAGCTCAGAGGGGAAATGTTCATGCAGTGGGGCTTTCCAAGCTCGGGCAGGGGGAAACAGCTTCAGGTGAAGTCAAGTTGCATGTAGTTGTTCTGCTTGGGATATTTTTTTCCCTACACAGTGCCAGTCCACCCCAGCAGGATGCCCTGTTGACCACCAGCATGTGGTGCTGGTCCTTCTTCCACTCTCATGGTGAAGCCTCACAGAGTGCCCTGCTCACTGAGCCGCTTGTGGGCAAGTCCTGGGACCTGGCTTGCAGGGGAGATGGTGGGCTGCCTCCTTCCTGGGCTCCCACACCGAGCTGCTTTCCGCTTCCCTGCTCCCTCCTTCCTCCTCCCGCCGCAGCATCTGCTCCGGATGTTTTTCCCCTGAACAGCAGAAGCTGCATTTTTCCAAGCTGAATTTCCTTTGTTATTTTTTTTTTTTTCAGTCTCTCCAGGGTCCTTTTCAAATTGTTTTGCTCATTCCATCCTCTCCAGTTTATTATCTCCTACTAATGTTATTAACATGCTAATTAGTCCCTAATTGCAATTGCCAATGAAGATGTCAGACAGGGCTGATACTAAACCTGCTCCTTCACAATACTAACCCTGATCCTTGACATTGTTCTTTTCCTCTGAATTCTGCAGATTACTCTGTACCTCTCTCATCATCATCTTGATTGTGTTCCACAGATGGATGCTCACGTGTGTGGGGGTGGGATTGCTCCCTTAGGAAAAACTTGCTGAGATGCAGCATAGGGTGCTTTATAAACCCCTAGGGCCAGGGTGTAGCTCTGAGAGACATTTTCTAGCTGGTCCCAAGGTTTTGTCTCAAAGACGAAGTCATGCCTGGCTTTCCATGGCAGCCCCCTTGGGAGGCAAAAAGAAGAGGGCTTTGGAAAGTTAAAGAGCGGCATTTGCCATCCCACCTATACACTCAACCCTCTGGCTGCCTGGGCACTGTGCAAAGGTCTTCCATGACTATAAATAGGTAGAGAGGTAGGCAAAGAGATGGTGAGATGGGATGAGGACAGGCGGTGAGCCAGCCTGGGCCGGCATCTGGAGCTCTCATCGCCTTCGTGCGCAGAAGAGGTGCGGTTTGTTCCGGCCACGGTGCTCTCATCAGGCAAGGTTTGCCCCCGCAGAGCCTATTTTTGAACACACACACACACACACCCCCGGTTACCTCTTGGAGGTGCTGCAGAGAGCCAGGGCTGCCTTATGGCGAGATGTCCCAGCGCTGCTGCGGGACATCGAGCCACGTGCTCTGAATAGCTGCGTGCAGACGTGGCCTACGGAGATGAAATGTGGCTCTTGACCGATTGCGAATAAATCAGGGTCAGGAGCTTGAATGCTGGCCAAGAAACCCAAAGGGATAAAATATAGCCTCTCCACAGACTGTTAGCAAACAGCACGTGGGCTGAGATCTGCTAGATAAATTTATGCACTGTGAATTGTTCACCCAGCTGTGGTGGAGGGATGGATGGACCCACGGAGAACTAATAACCATATGTGGTGGACATGCCTTCGGTGCTGACCTTTAGAGGGTCCATCAAGACCGGGAGGTGGCACAGTGACATCTTCTTAGGGATGTCACTGGGGGGGAATGGGTACATGTGTTGCTTGGTGCGAGGGAGGGGGATGGATTCAGGCTGCCTCTGCTCTGCGCGTCCCGGAGACAGGCTGGCAAAACAAATAGCTGCTCCTGACCTTAGTTTTCCCATCATGTCATTTGACATGGATTGAGGATAAATACCAGGCTCTTTGCCTTCGCTTGGTTGTTTCCAAGATCGTGGGACTGGCTGTCCTGAGAGCTCCTGTTCTTGCTGCAGCCCAGGGAGATTTAAAATGGGAGGAGGTAATAGGGAAAAAGTAAAAAGGTGGGCTTCTCACCCAATTCCAGGCTGTGGGTACAAGGCCTCCAGCACCCGCTGTCATGCATTTTAGGTGAAACACTGGGAGCTGACAGCACTGCCCTGGCCATGGGGACTGCCTCCTCTCACTTGCCCCAAATTCCTTGTAGCCACAAAGGGGAACATCAGAGTCATGTTGGGATGAAATATCCTGGCGGCGGAACCAGCTCTAGGCAGACCGACTTAATGAGCCTTTGGGCTCTGTTCAACTGCTTTAAACTGGAGAGATGGGCCCGAGCCCAAAACGTGGAGCCAAACAGCCTTGTACTTGTCCAAGCTGCAGAGTAGTGTGAGTGGTTCATGGCTGGTCCCTCCTTTCTCTAACCAGGCATCTGCTTCCCACCCTCCGCCCCGGGACGCTGGACGTGTGCATGCTCTCATCAGAGGGGACTGGCTCGTATACTTATGTCAGCATCTTATTTATCCACATCTCTGTCCTGGCTGTAACTCAGCTTGAAGGGGGGACTTGACCACCCTGTGGGTACCAGGCTCTGTGCCCTTGGTGTGGCTATGGGAGGATGTTCTTGTCTCATTGACCCCAGCGCTGAATTCTACCAACTGTGATTCAGAGAAATGTGGGGGAAAAAAACATCCCATATTTTGGGGGGAAAAGCATTTCTCCCTGGGCCTATCCTGCACTCCTGGGCTGGGCTGGGAAATCTGCCTTTCCTAGGCTGCAAGGGCTATCAAGGAGGCTGAAGACTGTCTCTGCTTTCTGGGATTTGCAGCATTGTTTTGAGGGTGAGAGTTGGAAAAAGAGGCTTTTTTGAGGCTGGGCAGCCCGGGAGTCCTCACTGGGACTGACCACTGGCTGGCCATGCCCAGCATCTCTCCTGCACTGTTACAGCAGGGTAATCCATGTGCTGACCCTGGCAGGCTGCAGACTGACTGGCTAATCCATGTCCTGCCTTGATGGCTAATCCATCAGCCCCCCCTTGCCACCCCCTGGCCAGTGCCTTTGCCTTGGGCTGTGACTTTTGACACAGGCAGGACACATTTAACAGTGTGCTCTGAATGCTTTGCCAGTGGCTATCAGTGGGTTGTGAGCTGTGGGGCTGTGTCACAGTTCCTGCTGGAGTGACACCAGGGCTGGCATCGCCATCCCAGACCCTTGTCCCAGAGACAGCCAGCAGAAGATGAGAGTCACCAAAGACTGGTGCATGTGAGGATGAAGGATCCCCGCCGTGCCTCGCACCATCCTGCGATTCGGTCATCTCATTCCTTTTTAAGTTGTTTAGACTGTGTCAGAGCAAAACACAGCAAGTTTTTAACACTGGCTGTTTATCCGCCAAGGTGTCTTTCCCTTCTCCCCCTGGCAGTTGGGGATTTTGATGAAACCTTTGAAGGAAGCCATAGATAAAACCCAGATTAATGAAATCAGTGTGGTGAGGTGTGACATGGTGCTTGATTGAATGTGCCTGTTGCTTTTTGTGAGACGGCTCAGAAAAGACCAGCGCTGCATAGGGAAGCCCTAAAGATATGCTTGGGGAAAAACTTTTTTTATGTTTTTATTTAAAGGATGTGATTTGGCAAGAAGGTGTCAGCATGGTCTTTTGCTCTGCAGCCAAGCACCCCAGAATACACTCCTTTATCATTATGATCTAGTCCATCTCTTAAAAAAAGGCATCTGCCAGCTTTTCCACAGAGCAAATGATGTTGGGGCAGGCAGGAGAACTGTGCTCATTCTGCTGCCCAAAGCCACTTGCTTATCTCAGACCAGACAAAAGGGGGAAGAAAAAGAAGGGACTTCCCAACACCTGAGTAGTGGGAGGGAGGTGTCTTTCTTATCCCATCTCTGCCCAAATCATGGAATCATGAGTTGGAAGGGACCCACAAGGATCATCAAAGCCCGACTCCTGGCCCTGCACAGGATGCCCCCAAGAATCACACCATGTGCCTGAGAGTGTTGTCTAAATGCTTGCTGAACTCTGGCAGACTTGTGACACTTCCCTGGGGAGCCTGTTCCAGCCTGACCACCCTCTGAGTGAAAAATCCTTTCCTAATATCCAACCTAAACCTCCCCTGCCAGAGCTTCATGCCATTAATGAATGAGCTGGTGTGTTTAGTGTTGCAGTGAAAGACATGAGGCTTCTGCTGGGAATGGGGGGCTTTGTGGTTTAGCAGATCTAACTTCCTACCTGGATATATTTGTGGTTGCTGTTGGTGCTGTTAGTGGTCTCCCTTGGTTTCAATCATTAGGTTCCAGAGTGAACAGTGGGCACAGGGTAGTTTACACTTGTCTCAGGTGTGAGGGGACACCCCAGTTTCAATTTAATACCCTTCAAAGGTGTTGCCTTCTAGCTAAAAGGATTAGCAATGTCATTCTTGCCGTTGTCTTCCAGAGGGTCCCGCTGGGGGTTTGCAGAGCCCTGTCCTGACATTGCTGCTCTGTGGACTCCCATCCCACTGGCACATCCAGTAGCTGGGAGAGCCTTCTCCCAGCTGAAGGCATTGAGATATCTTTCACGAGGGGTTCGCAGCTAATTGGTACAATCAATATTTGTTTTGCAAATGCAATTGGAGGGAAAGAGGGATTGAGAGCGCCAGAAATTCAATTGACCTGTAAAAACAGATACGGTGTAAAGGGAATCCTTTCCCTGCCAAGCAAATATTTAGAAAGCAGAAGCAATAAAATGAATAAGCAACAAAGTAATATCCTGCCTCTACGGCCACCGGAGGCTGCTGGGAAGGGCTGCTGCCCCTGGCGCTGTGATAACCCTGAGCAGGCAAGTGGCAGGAACCTGTCTCCTAGAGAAAGTGTGTTTGCTTTTGCCCTCTAATCCATCAAAAGCTCATCCTGGTGCCTTGGCAGCACTGGGATCTGTCTCAGGTAGCCTGGCAAGCTGGCACCATCCCCACACCCAGTGGGATAAACCCAGTGGTGGCACAGGGGACAGGACTGTCCCTGCACCCTTGTCTCCCCTTGTAGGGGTCTCTGCTCTTTGCTCCAATGTCCCTGCTCAGCCTTCTCTGGTGCCCTGGCGATGGAACACGCTGGGGAATGCTGTGGGTGCTGTGTGGTGTGAGAGGTGTGTGGGGCAGAGCATCAATAGTTCCTGCCTGGAAGGACATTCCAGCATGTCAGTGCTCAGCCTCAGCATGCCTTGGTGTGAAAATCAAAATAGTCAAGGAAAAAAAAAAAAAAGAAAATATATGTTTTCAGATCAAAAAGCTCCAGAAAAAAGTTTTGGGTAGGAAGTGGTGAGGTGGCATCCAGCCCAGGCTTTGGCCAAGAGGGAGCAAAGCACACGAGTCCCTCTTTTCCACGTGGCTCAGCATCCCTGGGCATAGCCCTTCAGTACCCAAGTGACTTGAACCAGAGAGGTTCCCTTGGGCTCATGGCTGAATTTAAAAATACTCTGTGGAAAGCTAAGATTTTTCAGAAAAAAATCTTAAATACATGTATATATATGTGTGAGTGTGTATATATATATATGTATTTGTATAAAATAGAGCAAGCAGAATGAAGAGAAATGATTTTATGGGAAAACAACCAGCTCGAGTGCTGAGCACCTTTAGGCTACTTTGGAGCCTTCTGAGCATCTTCTCCCCATGGAGGATATTGACCCCTCAGATTATGTCAGGATCTGAGACTGCTGCTCATTTACGGCAACAGAGCCTTTTTTGGGGGGCATTCGTGGCTACTGAAGTCACATTAAAACACAATGGCTACACAGAAATCAAAGTGAGGTTTGAATTTGCACTGGTGTATTACTGAATTTTTCAAAAGCATGTTGTCTAAAAATGTAAACTTCCCTCCCAAACGTCCTCAGACTGAAGAGGAAAAAGCTCTAGAGAAGCAAGCAAATTTCGAACACTTAATAATCAAAATTTCCTGAGGCTCTGTTCCTGTTTATTATAAGACTGAGCCCATCGGGGCTTATTGAACCCCACGGATGCTCAGTACCTCTGGGACGCTGATGCTCAGGCCCACAAAAGGCAGAGCAGCTCTGGTTCTCCACACAGGAGATGTCATTTGGGAGCAGGTCGCTTGCAGGGATCACGGTTGATGACCTGCTCCCCATGGCCAGGCTGTCTCTGCTGCCGTGTCCCCAGACCACTGATGGCATGAGAAACCCCCCTGTGTGCCGTCATCTGTTACCTCATCCCTGTCTCAGGTGCCACAAGGTTGGAAAATACACCCCAGGCATTTGTTTCTCCCAAAACCCCATCCCGAGAGCGCACGCTAGAAGAGTGCAGCAACGTGAGCTCAGTGGAGCAGGGGGGAAAAAAGATGGCTTAAATTTAATGTCTTTTTAGATGAATATTTCCATTCATTCCAGAGCATATTCCTCTGGCATTTCCAGTGCGCTTGTTCAGCCGAGTAGTTAACAAATTTCATGGAAACACATGTTATAGTGCTCTCTAGTGCACAGAGCTATGTATGAAGGATGCCTCTTCTGAGATATCTCGATGTGCAGCGCAGCTTTTGCTCCGGAGCAGCCTGTTAACCACAACAGCTGCTTCCCATTGTGGAAATGCTATTGGAAAAAAAAAAAAAAAACAAACCTCAACCCCATCCCAACAACCTGACAACACACGCAGATGATATTTATGCAAAACCCCGCTTGAGGGTGAGCTGGAGCGCAGGGAAATAAAAGATAAGGCAAGAAATAACCCAGCCGGGAGAACGATATCTCCCTGCCGGCAGCGCCCGGTGTGCTCCCGCGGATCTCTGTTTGCCGAGCTGGTCTGAAGCAGCTGGTCTCTGTGTCCAACTTAGTTTACTCTGTTTAGCTTTTATACAGCCGAGCGATTTTTATAGCTGCTGGAGCGCCGGGAAGCTCGACAGGATATTGGCCACCTCCTAATGAGAATTCGCCGCGTTGGCACATCGGCACGAACACCCCGTGAATTTTAAACGCCTGGGAAACGGCAGCTCCTGCAGCCCCATCCCCGAGAGCTTGGAGAGTCCTTGGGGGAGAACATGGGTTTTCTGTTTAATAAAGGAAAACACAAGCCTTGATTGTAGCCTAGGAGACTTGAGAGCAGCCGGGAGCCCCAGTGCCGGTGGCGCTGCTGAACGCAATGCACGTCCACCCGCACTGCCCTCCATGGTGATGCTCCGGGAAATCCCCCCAAAGGGCAGAGGAGCCCATGCTGCCCCAAGCAGTAGGGATATGGGGGGTCCTAAGGGTGAGGTTGGACTTGTGGGACCAGCTGGTGTTGAACTCAGTCCCCTGGATTTGCCTGCTCCCTTTTTGAACCTGTTGCTACAAGGTGGAGGTGAATTTATGGCATCGTGGGGGAGTCGGGGCTGGAAGGGACTGGAAGTCCCCAGTCCTTCCTCTGCATGTAGTAGGGCTGACTTGGATACTGGATCAGGTTGCTCAGGGCTGGGACCAGTCAAGTGCTGGCTGTACCTGAGGAAGGAGATTTTTCTGTTTGATCTGAACACCTTTCCCTTTCCCTTCTTCTTTCCCTTTTTTTTTGTAACCCTCCTTTTGAAAATAAGAACGGAAAATAGAAAGGTTTAATTTTGTTTTGTGTCCATACTAATTTTCCATTACAGGAGGTTTAAAAAAATATCAGAAACAAATATAATGACTTGCAAGAGAAGGTACCTTAAGCTGGAGCAGACTGAAAATAGCTGCTCCCCCCATGGTGGTGGGAAACATCAAAAAAACAGTTTGTGTATAAAATCCCCAAGGGGGGTAGGAAAATCAGCCCTCAGGAGGTTTTAACCAGGATATAAATTTCTTAGAAAACCAAAAAAAAATAGTTTTCAGGATCATCACGTTTTTATCTGCAAAATGAATGACATGAACAGCATTTCCTTCTCTCCTAGTTTTTCCTGTCCCGCTTACAAAGCTGGCCAAATCGGGGTGGTGGCGGCAGCAATGGCACATCCTCTTGCTCCTGGTGATTTTGCTTTTCCATCATTTGCCTCTCCATTAATCTCAGTACAAACAAAGGCTCTGAAGAGACAAGCTGAAAAGCTCCTGGGGGTACGTTTAAATCAGTCCTTTCTAATAATGTCTGTCGACCTCTCTGTGGAAGCACTGCTCCCCAAGGAAAGGACACGGAGCTGCGGCAGCGTGCTGAAATATGGTGGGGTGTAATTAATTCTGACCTCTGGCTCCCGCTCACTCACTCTCAATATTAAATTTGACTAGTGATATTGTGGTTTTTCAATTATCCTTGTTTTCTTGGGGGCACGGGGGGGGCTGAGGGGGGTCGCTGCTCAAAATTCAGCTTGGTGGGAGATGCATCGCTTGGATGCAGAACTGCTGTGCTGGGGGCTGAATGGGATCGATCCTTGGGTTGCCTTCACTGGGAGGGCATTTGGGCTTGGGTGTGGTGATGTGTGTGCCTCTTCCCCTCCTACCCGTGCGCCTCTTGCCTCCAAAACCAGGTGCTCGATTGTTGTTGGGATGGGGCCAGTTCCCTGCCTGATGCTACACACTGTTACTGGGAGGGGTGGGGGGGGCACAGAAAGAAGCAGCCATCAGGGAAACAGGGAGGAAAATCAGCACTTTGGTCTTGTTCTTCTGGTCTTGCCCAGGAGATCACTTTCTGGCCACTTCTGCAACCAGCAGAGGATTTTTATCGGGTTTCTGGAGGGGACACAGGGCCGTGAGCTGCTATAGGACTTTGTTGGTGAAAGTCTTACTAGTATGTCCTTGATCAGAAACAGAGCAATTCAAAGCAGCCTTAGAAGCTGTGTGCTTGCTTAACCTTTTACTTCGATGTGGAGAAGGCTTGAGGGTTGCTGGTGTATTTTGGCAGCGGCAGTTTGCTGGGAAGGCTTTGTTTGTCTGTTTACTTAACCCTACCATTCTAGCAGTGCCCCTGTGTGTCACAGCATGGTCTCTGGAGGGTCCGGGAGGTGTTAAGTGACCACTTTTGGACCTCGTTCAGGAGGCAGGGATGAAGGTGCCCTTTCCTGGGAAAACTTGCATGGTTCATGTGTAGCAGAAGGAGAGTTAAAATCCCCCTCTTCTCTGATGCCTTCCTTTCCTCTCTGCTACCACCTCCCCAGTGTGTCCCTCATCACCAGTGTCCTCTGCCATGGCACCAAGGCTCCAGAGGGGGCTGCTTAGGTACTTCCATCAGGGCTGGAGCTTGTTTAGGGATGCTCCTGCAGAATATCCATGCATGGACCTCCCCAGTTTAACCCCTTTAAAGCCTCAGGGGTCCCTGTATGGGGCTGTCCGCCTCCTCCACACCTCATTCATCCCTGACATGGCCTCTGCCTTCGAAAGTAAGCTGTGCTTGTTGGCATCCTCTGCCACGATAGGCTCTCCAAGGAGGCATGCAGGGCTGGGATACATGGCAGAATAGGATGCTGGATGGGGTAGAACTGCAAGAGAGCTGGGTTGGGTGAAGAAAGGTGAAAAGCAGGACTCTCAGGCTTCACCTCCCTGCCTCACTTTCCTGGCCTCTCAGAGTAGGCAGCCACCAGCGAGCTGCTCAGGGGTGAATTTGCAAGAGGCCAAGGCTTGGCTTTTTGGACTCCCTGTTCCCAGTTGTCAGCAGTGGCTCCCTGGACCCCGGGGAGAACTTGCACCCTGGGGCCAGGGAGGCAAGCTCACATCAGCCCCAGGATGAAATAAGCCCATTTCAGCCTGGTTGCCATGTCCCCTCAAAGTGTTGGAAGACGCATTCAGGCAGCAGGAATGAGAAGGGCTTGAGCCGGGGGGGAGGGAGGAGAAGGGAAATTAAAGGGGGGGAAAAAAAAAGGAAAACGCCACTTGCTGCAAAGTGAGTGAATTCTCCAATAAACCCGAATCTGCTGAGAATACATTTTACAAACATGCAGCAAAGTTGGCCGCTTTTGTTTGGGCGTTTGTTAAGCATTAACTAAAGAATGCCATGGTCCAGCCTGCTCGGTGTGAAACCTAATTCTCCCCCTTTCTGGAGCCATGGCATGGAGTGCTCAATTTTTTTCTCTCTGTAGGACTGCAGCCTTCTGGTACTCCAGCCAAAAAACACTCATATTTTAGCGAGCTTAGCCCCGGCCCCGTTGCCAGGCAGTAAAGCGAACACTTGTCCGCCTCGGGGTGGGGGGGAGGGAGCCAGGAGACGGGAAAGGGTCAGGAGAAGAGCCCCGGGGAAAACATCCCTCCTTCGTCCCACTGGAGAGTTCTCCGAGGGCTTCGGGTACACAGTGAGGGAAGCAGGGGCGGCTGTGGGTGATTTCCTTTCTCGGCTTGGGAGCCCAGATCCCTGGAGGTCCCCAGGATCACTGGTGCTGACTTGCCTTCTGAATCCCCAGGACGTGCCAGCCTGCTCTCCACAGCACTGAGATGGACTCAGCCCTTTCCAGGTTGCTCCCATGGCCTCAGCACCCCTCCCGCCAGGGCCAAGGGTCCACCCCGTGGCTGCAGCTGGGGGATGCCCTCACTGGCACCACACATGGGGTGCCTCCATCCCCCTTCCTGCTTGGCCATGGTCCATTCCCTGTGCCTCATACTTTTGCCCCACAGGGGCCAGAGCAGGGACAGGGTGACGTGAGCCCAGCAGCAGCAGGACAGCAGCCCTTTCCCAGGCCATGGGTGCGGGGTTGACAGTGACTGGCATTTTTCCACTGCCAGCCTGTCAACAACACGGTGCTGCTGTCCCCCCTTCCAACAAGTGACAGTGAGTGAGATGACGACCAAGTGCCAAGACAACTCAATCTGGTGTCTTCACTCCCCACGGAGCCCTGAAGTTCGGGGTTCGCTCAGGCTTCTCCTGGGCCACGGTGAGAGCAGGAGATGAGTTGGTCAGGTCTCTGCACAGAAGTATTGGAAAACCTAGCATCCCTGTGGATCTGCTTTGGGCAGTCCCGCCAGGGAGGTGAGCAGGGCAGCTGCTTTGTAGGGACCGGTGCCAACAGTGCCCGTTCCAGTGGGAGCCTGTGGGGTCACACGGGGGCTGCCCCTATGCCTCTAATCACATCCCTGGGCAGGCTGGTGCAGGCAGCGAGGAAAGCATCCCTCCCCTCAGCAGAGCTGCCTCACCTTACCCGCTGCCTGAGCCAACCCTCGGCGCAGCGATTGAGGTTTGTCCGTCAGTATTTAATATCGGCGTCCCTGACCCGCCGGCCCCTCCCCGGGGAGGCTCCGCAGGGCTGTGTTTGTATGCGGCGCACGCAGACAG
>NW_016690232.1:2971378-3016042 GCF_001604755.1 Lepidothrix coronata
GCGCCCGTCAATCACAGCCCCTTTCAGCCTGTCACCTCAAAATAAAGGGAGAAAGAGGGGGTGGTGGCTCCGATGGGAAACTGGGGCTGCCTGCACCGCACCCGCTCCACCGGCGTGTTGGGAAGGGATGCACCACCCCAGGGGTGCCTTCGGCCACACCTCGACATTTGTAGGTTTTAGTGATGCTGTGTGGATGGGAGACCCCAAAGGAGAGGACTGAGGTGCTGTCTTGAGGAAGAGGAATGGTGTGGAGAAGAGGGACTGCATCTTGGGGAAGGGGGGATATCCGTAACACCATCAGAAATGTTGCACTTTTGGAAATGCCCAAATATTTTGCTTCAAGGTTTTCTTGAAAGCCACCACCAGCACCTTGCTGTTTCAAACCAGCAGATTGTCATTTCAAAAGGGACCTAAACGTCGGGGGGTAGGGGGGGAAGGCAGATTAATCAATACAGGAACAGGAACATTTTTAAGATCAGACACAAAAGGCTGCGTGTTGTGATAAAAATTGCTCACATCACCATTTTTTCATTCCAACTTGTCCTAAGCTGAGTGGGGTTTTTTTCATTTACAAACATTTGCTGTCATCGCTTCGATGAGGCGTTTACTGAGCTGCCGGCAACAAGCTGGGACTCCACTGAGCATCCCAGTGCTGAGCAGGTCTCCCTGCCTGGTGCCCTGGCCTGTGCCTGCCAACTTCCCACCTGGCTAAACAAACCCACCGCTGCCAGCCAGGCCTGATTTAGCTTTGGAACCCCAGCCTAGGGAGGGAAAAAAACCCTCTACTGAGAACTAAAGCTGGCAGCACCCCAAGGATGGCAGAAGTGAAGGTGCTCCCGTTGCAATTCAGAGGGTAGCAATTTGCCCTTGGTTTAAAGTTGAAGTCCCTGGGCACAGCCTGTCCTCTTTCTCTTCTGCGCAGCCTCCTGTAGGGAAATGTAATCTCAAAGTCCCTTCCACAGATGTAGTGAGGCACAAAGAGAGAGGAGAAGAGATGGCATTTGCTCTGTGGCCTGCTTGCAGCAGGAGGGAGCTGGGCACAGAGCTGAAGATCCCAGAGATGAAGGAAAACCACTGGATCTAGGCTGGTGTGTCTTGCTCGGGCTAAAACGTTAAATTAATTGCTAGATGTGGTGCTGGAAGAAAATTTTCCTTCGACCCCATCTCAGATTGAGCAAGAGTGTTTCAGCTGGGTTATGCATGCAGGGGTTATCCATGCTGGAGTTATCCTGTATGGGGTTGTTACTCAGTGGAAGTATCTACACATGGGGTTATCCATTTGTAGGGTTTTCCATTTGTGGGGTTATCTGTGCAGGGAGTTATCCATGTGTGCTGTTGTTTCCCAGTCCCTGTAGAGTAGCTGGTACTGTCCAGGGCTCGGGAGACCTGGGACAGCAGTGAGGCCCTGTGCTCCCTCTCCATTACTACCCATGGTAAGCTGTGCTTTTTCTGCCTGTGACATTTTAGCACCTAAGGTCTCCATTTATTGTGTGTTTCACCTAAGCTCTCAGTTTATTGTGTGTTTATAAGGAGCTCTTTATGGTTTCCTACTGTGGAAGAGGTTTTATGGGGATTTCTCTGCATCTCACATTGCCCAGGGATGGGGAAGTCCTGCAGTGAAAGATGCCTGGTCTGACTGGCACCCCTCAGAGAGAGCTGTTGGGGACTCAGCAGTTGGGAAATAAATGGCTTTATGCATTTAATATTAGGCAGCCATTTAGCTAAAACTCACACCTTCCTGCTTTGCAACATGCTTTGGACTTGGAAACATCCATCACTGGGCTGGTGCTGCTGTGCCTGACTGGCAAAGGTTTGTGGCTCTCTAATAAGTGCCTTGGAAACAAATTTTGGGCACATTCATTTATGAAGATTAGATAGCAGTAATGTAGTAGCTTATCAATATTTTATTACTGGGAACAGTTAGTAATCCCAACAGGTAGGGCTTAAACATCATTTAAATAAGATGAGAATGTGTTACCGGATGAATACAAATTGCCTCCACTTTGACATAAAAGAGACATAATTAGAGATGAAGTGACTACAGAAATATTAACACAAGCCAGTGTTTCTTGGACCTGGAACAAGAAAAAAAATGACCCTTCGGAAGGGATGCTTTCAAGGGAATATTCATCCTTCTCCTCCCAGGGCAGTCATAAGGATGTTGGAAATACATACATCTAAGAGACAGGCAGTTGTATGTGAACCTTGGAAATTAAAGCTGAATGTAGAAAAATAAAAGCTACTAATGGCAATAGCCAGAATTATAAACTCCCTAACCTCCACCTTTTCTTTGATGATTTCCTCTTTCTGTGGTGACAGTAGTGCTTTATAAAAGCTTTATAATACCCCTTTCCCACTTCTTTGGGCATGCTACAATTTGTTGAGTGTGCCCAGGATTTGGCTGGCACGGGGAGAATGATGTATCCCTGTGCTTGCCAACACTGTTTGGGGGAGACCTGGGAGGGAACAGGCATCGCCCATGTGCTGGCATGAAGTGTCCATGAGAGAACCTGAATGTGGGAAGGAGAAAATGATGATAAAACGGGGTACATTTGCAGGCCCCATTCCTAACCCTTGACACCCAGCCCTCAAAGCTGTTGGGCACTGCTGGTGGGTGTCAGTGTGCCCTGGTGCCTTCAGCATCTCTGGTGTTACGGGTGCCTTCACCTCTGGGACACAAAGACTTGCATGTGCCTTGCTCTGCTTTCATCTCCCTGTTTTGTTCATCACCAAAACTTCTTTAAATGATCCCCATTTTCTGATGGTTTTCCTGCAAGGGTTTTGCTTACATCTGGTCGTCTTCTTGTAGGAATGGGGCTGCTCCAGCACATTTCCTGTGTGCTTTTTGTATCAGCCAAAGAAAGAGAAAGGATTGAAAGCTCACTGGTGGCTGCAGGACTGCCCATCCCCTCCCTAGCCAGCCCCAGCCCCTCCACATCTCCCTCAGGGGTGACACATGGGATGGGGACCATGGAAGTGGGAGCTATCTGGGGCCAGTGGAAGCCTGGATGCAGCACTCCCTGTGTGGGTCCCTGGGGCATCCCCAGGCTGGGACTCGGGCAATGCTCGGAGATAACCTCTGCAGGATGTGTGCTGACTTTTGACTTCTCTTTCTGGGCCAAAGTTGGTCAAGACAGGGGACTAATAATGTCCAGTTCCCACAGATATTTTGAACAAGACTGGGTAAACAGTGTTTTTTTATTTTATGGGGTCCAAGCCAAGAACTCAGGCATCTGGGGGTGGCAAAGAGGTTCTGGTTTGATACCTTCAAACATCTCTATGGGGTAAAAATCTCATTCACTTAAAATATCCAGCCCAGGGTTAATTCCAGGTGCCTCCAGGTCTTCTCTGTCCGACACTGGTGCTGCCACCTCCGGTTTCTTGCCTCAGTTTCCCCAGCTGTAAATTGTTGATCATTCTCAGTAAGGACATTTAAAGCTGAAGAAAGAAAAGCTCTGTTTCAATCTAAAGTGTTACTGCTGTTATTATTATTGGCTTTTAAGTCTAAAGTCAGTGTGTTGAAACCTGGGAACAGTTTAATTAGGGATGCCTCAAACGCTGTCACATCAATGTCAAAGAACAAGCTGAGCTTTTTCTTTTCCTTTTGACACATCAAGTCTTCAGTCTGCCACTGGCCTTAACCCCAAACTTGCTGCCATGGAGATTTTTATGATATATTAGACATTCCTGATGCGTTTGCAAGCAGGAAGGGGGCTGTTCCAGTGACCCAGACCAGAGGGATGGGGTAGTTTGTGGGTGACTGACAGTGCAGATGCTTCCTGTAGGTGCTTGCGGAGAGGCACGAATGAGCTCACTGTCCCCATTGCCACCTCCAGCATCTCCCTAGGTCTAGGCATGAGCTGGAGGCAGGTGGACATGTAGAGCTGGCTTGATAAAACTCATGTGGATGTGTTGTGTTCTGTGTCTTCTTGTGGTGGTAGCTGAGGGAGCTACCTGTTGGGTTTGGCACCTGTTTGGTTTTTATCTTGAGCATCTGGATGTTGGGGTTGTCATCATTTGACTGCGTTCATGGTAAGCATCTAGTAATAGGTCAACCAAAACTGCTGAAGTTGACCCAAAAGCAGCATCTCCCACTGGCACAGGGCAAGTGTGCAGCACTTGCAGCATGTTGCCACGTCACTGAGGGGTGCCAGCACCGTTGTGCCCAGCCCCTCAATGCAATCCAAACACCGAAGGGATGTCACAGCGATCCTATGCCGATGCCCATCTCCCTACCATGGGTGCCCCCTCCCTTGTCCCCAGCATCCCCACGTGCAGCTGGGTGTGACAGTGGGATCTCCTCTTGCTCCCGCAGGCTGTTTGCAGTGAAGTGTGCCGGGTGCCTGGAGGCCATCGCGCCCAGCGAGCTGGTGATGCGTGCCCAGAAGAGCGTCTACCACCTGCGCTGCTTCTGCTGCTGCGTCTGCGAGCGGCGCCTGCAGAAGGGCGACGAGTTTGTGCTGAAGGAGGGGCAGCTCCTCTGTAAGGGCGACTACGAGAAGGAGCGGGAGCTGCTGAGCTTGGTGAGCCCGGCTCTGTCGGATTCTGGTAAGGGGCCGCCCGCGCCCGGCGTCTCCCTGGCTGGTCCCACTCCGAGGCCCCTGCGAGCACGGTGGGGTCTGGAGGTGAGGTTTGGGCTCGCTGCCCTGAACTTCTGCCTTTTTGTCTGAGGGGAAAAGCTCTATAAGCACTGTTGGGTCCTCCAGCCAGAGTCTCTCCCATATCAGTGGCAAGGGCTTGAGCGGGGACCTTGGCAGTGGAGAGGGACTGCATGGATAAAGGATGTTCTGTGGACCATCCCATCTCATTAGGCCCATTTCTGTGAGGGTTTGTGATCCTGGCCTGTGCAGGGCACCAGCATCCCATCCTGAGGGGTGTACAGCCTCCCTGGTTGTGGGAGGGAGAGTCATGCTGGTTGAAATGACATGTCACACCCTTCTCACCTGGGGAAATGGAAGAACTGCCCCAGGTAAAATACGCTCTAACTGAGAGATTTCTTCCTAAAAAAAAATCACAGTTCCAGGCATTCCACTGACTACCTTGGGCTAAACCTCCCCTGTGCCTCACTGCCCTTGCCTGGGACCCTGGAAAGGCCGAGTGAAAGAAGTGAGCTGCTTCTGCTGCACTCGCCCTTTTTAATAACAAGGGGAAACTGAGGCACACAGCTAAAATGTGAGCTGGCAGCAGGGAAACTGCAAATCTTGTGTTCCCAGCAACTTCCCAGGCAGTTGATGGCCAGAACCAGCCTGCTGAGCCAGCATGGTGACACTGTGGGAACACTGCAGAGCCAAGGGGGACTGCAGGAGAGGTGGCACCACAGCTGGAGGTGGGCAGGGGGCTGACATCCTGCTCCAGCCAAGGTGACACAGCCGGCTTAAGTTGCCCAGAGCATCAGATCAACATTAAAATATGTATCCACAGTCAGTGCAAATCAAATCCAAATGTTTCCCAGGAAGACAAATTTAGTAAGAGAGCCCAGCACTGGGGACCAGGGGGGTGGAAATGATCTGCTAGCAGAAATGCTCGTGTTAATGCTGTCCCCACAGAGCACTGCTCCTCGCCAGGGTGGCAAGCCCCATGCCTGGTTCTCTCAGCTCCTCTTAAAAACCCTCACTGGGGAAAAATCTGCTTTGCAGAGGAAAGGATTTACCTTTAAAATGCCATGCTCTGGAAAGGGCTGCCAGCAACTGGCAGGGGGCTGTCTTTTCCCTGCTAAAGCAAACCACTGGAATTTAAAAAGTAGAAATCGAGATTAGGAGTGCTGTGTTAAGGTGTGAAGCATAGAAACGACAGAGCCTGGTGCTCTCTGCCAGGCACTGGAATGCTGTAGCTGGGAGAAGGTGTGTGAAGGGACAGGGATGGTTTTGGTAGATCTGGAGCAAAAATTTCCCAAAGCCCATATTTCTCTTTAATATCGTGCTCCTCTGCAGTGAGAGCCTGGCTGCCTTGCAGCACTGCCTGTGTGGGTTCTGTCCGAGCTCTGCAACCCACTGGCTCAGGAGAAAAAAATCCTCCCCCCAAATAACAATGATGATATTTAAAAAATAGAGTGAGGCCATGGGAGGAGGTGGCTGGGGAAAGCTGGTGAGTGATGATCCGGTGCTGGAGGAGCTGGAGAGGCAGGAGTGCAGGAGGATCCAGCATGCTTATCCCTGGGAAAGTCCTTAACTGATTGAAGAATTATTTTTTTTTCCTCTGGGATGTGCAAACTCTTTCAGTTAAAATAGGAACCAATGAGGAGATGTCATGCACGAGAGTAAGTAAATTGGCCACAATGGTTTGGGTTTGTTCCTAGTGGGGGAAAAGGGCAGTTTGGGAAAGGTTGGGAGCTGTTCCTCCCCAGCGACTCATTGGCCTGTGGTCCAGCCCTGCTGCCAGGGGCTCCGGCCAAACCAAGAGCTTTGACTTAGCAAAATCCTCCAGGGGAAATACTTATTTCAGTAGAAACTCCAGCTGAGGCCTAAGGGATGCAAAGGGCCAGTGTGGGAGTCAAAAGGGCATGGCAACCCCTTGGCTGGTCGGAAACCCAACCCGAAGCCCCTGACATCCCCTGGCAGCCTCTGACTGGGGGGTCTCAGCCCTTCCCATCTCCCTGCAGACCCCATAGCTTAGCCCCCCCACCATCCCTGCCTGCTTTTGGTGGGCACCAGCAGTTTGTCCCACGTGGCTCTGGGGACAGTGGCACAGTGGGGGGCAGCCCAGGTACACATCCCACGTGTATGGTCAGTGTGGTGTGGCTTCTCCCTTTCCTGCTGCATCCTCCCCTGGGGAACCCATTACCATGCCGAGGGATGCAGAGGGGTGTCCCCACTCCGGCCCCAGTCCCAGATGCCCTTCACCAGCAGTGATGTGCTTGTCCAGCCTCTTCCCTGTCCCCCCCCTCGCTGCTTTGAAGCCCCCCACCCTCCCTCCCCGCGGCTGCCGCGCACCAAGGGCCACTTTATGAGAAAGCACAGATAAAAAGCGAGCCATATGTTGTCTGTAATCTCCCAAACCCTCGCTTCAATTACTGCCTCCCCCGAGCCTCCGCCGCCCAGCCTGAGTAAACAAGCCCCTCTGAAAGAGGACCCTGCTTTCCAATTAAAAGCGTCCTAACGTTTCTCCTCTCCCTAAATCCTCCTGAGCGAGGAATGTCCTGGCCCCGGCGGCGGGATGTGGGCTCGGCGGGTCGGACCGAGGGCACGCCGCACAATATCCGTCGCCCCGGCCCCTTCCCAGGTGACGTCAGGGGCAGCCCCAGACACTCATTAATTTCTCCCCCCTCCTCAGTGGGGAAAGGCTTGAAAGGGAGAGTTAATTAAAAGTAATACCCCGCCAAATCCGGCTTCACTTTTCCTTCTTTGCCTTTGACACTTGGAGGGATTTGGGGAGCAGGTGTTGGCGGGGGGAGGGCTCAGAGGGGCTGCTCTGAGCATGTTTTCCCCCTTGGAGTGGGTTTTGAGCATCATGACTTGATAGAGTCCATGAGCCTGTGGCTTTACCATGCTGGGTTCTGCCTCTCCCAGACTGGAGGGGAGTGGGGTGCTCAACTCGTCCTAGGGTGCCAATGGGTTCAGGCACCAGTTGACATTCCTCCTCACATTATGTGTAAAAATCTCTACCTTTCCATCAAAATTAAACCCCTTCAGGTTTCAGGAAGGCAGGCAGCCCAGTGGAGCAGAGATCAGCCACTGCTCAGCCCCATTGGCCATCAGAGACTCCACACCCTGGGCCTCCCCAGTGCTGGAGCTCTCAGACCTGCTGCAGTTCTACGTCCCTGGTGTTGGGACATGCAAGAAAACAGAAGTTTGTCTTTCCTGCTGCTGTGGGCGTGCCATGGGTGTGTCATGAGTGAGCAGGGAGCTTGAGCAGCAGCAAGGCCCTGGTTTGCAGGGGCCAGCACCCAGGTCCCATCTGTCTGGGGACTGCCAGCATGAAGAGCACTCCCTGTCCCATCCCTCCCGGCCCTCGCCATGGGGGAAGTCTCTGTATTGGCTGGTGAGCCCAGGAGAGAACCCACTGGTGTAGAGGGAAGAGAGAACTGGTACCTGAGAGCATCCTTGCTGCTCCACTGGGGTCACTGCAACCCCTCACCCTAGAAATGTTCTCCCATCTTTCCCCATTCCCAACTGGGCTGCCGTTGGATTTACAGTTTTCTGATGTATGATCCGTGATTAGCTCTTTCCATAGCGTTTGACCTGGCCTGTTTTCACCATGAATTACTCTGAGCCAGGCTCACATTCCCAGGTGCATTCCCAGAGCCATGGCAGCCCCGGGATGGACTTGGGCCAAGCAACAGCCTTGCAGCCTGTATCTGTATCAAACCAGCACCTCAGCTCCATTATCGATTCCCAAAAGAACACTGCAGGAACTTTCTGGAAAAGGGTCTAAGTGATTTATAGCTAGTGAGAGGAAAGGACTTGTGCTATCAAACTTGTGTTACAGCCCTCCCACAGCAGCTGAACAAGCGAGGTCATCAGCACAGTGGCAATGCAGTAAACGAGGAGGGCTGGGAAGAGGCAGGGCAGCACTGTCCACTTTCCTGGAGCAGATCTTTCCTGAAGGCTCCTTGGGTCTGAGTGGTGGAGAGCAGCAGGGAGATACCTCAGTGCCTGGGAATGCAGTGGAGCAGCACATCACAGCAAGTACCTGAGGAGTGAAGCCTGAAGGATCTTGGGCTTCTGTCTAGGAGGATTTAAAACTCCACAAAAAGGGGGAAATGTAGGCCAGAAGGTGTCCTTCAGAAGTGTGATTAAAGGTCTGTGCTCTAAATGTAGTTGTCCTTCAGGGTAGAGCAAAGCAGGAGGAGTCTGTGAGGGTATCTTGTCTAACATGTTGCCCCCTCTGAGCATGCCTGCTCGCCCAGCACCCTGACTTTACCCAGCTGGGGCTGCCCAGGCTGTGGGACCTGATGTCTGTCACCAGCTGGGCTGGGGGACAGCCCCAGGGGCACAGTGGTCCTCGATATCTGCTGTCCTCTCACATGGATGTGACCTCTGTTTCTCTGTCCAGATATGTCCCCAGCTGTGGCCTGGCTGGAAATTCCTGAGGAGCAGTCAGGGGTTTGGGTCTGATGGAGGAAAAATCAGCTGTCCCAGGGTTTCACATGGCAGCTGCTCAGACTGTTGGGGAAAAGAAGAACCCACAAGCCCATCTGCTGGCTGAGCAACCACAAACTACAAGTGACAGCAGCTCTCCCCCTCTGAGCTGCCATAGGGCAGCCAGCCCCAAACTTCAGCTTCTTGTACACATCCACAAGAAGATCCCCACCAACACCAGCTTGTTTTAAATCTCCCAGATTATTTTGGACACACTGGAAATGATGTGTCTGGCACATTGTCTGTTAAGGACCTGCTTTTTCCCCCCCCCTTTAGGCAAAAGTGACGATGAGGACAGCATCTGCAAACTGGGCCAAGCCTCGGGGAAGGGCGCTGAGGATGGGAAGGATCACAAACGGCCCAAGCGGCCCCGGACAATCCTGACCACGCAGCAGCGGAGGGCGTTCAAGGCATCCTTTGAGGTCTCCTCCAAGCCCTGCAGGAAGGTATGGGGAGAAGGGCCCGTGCCCAGCTGCCTCCAGCCCTCGTGGATGTCCTTGATGCTGGGCAAGGACTTGTCCTGAGTGCTCTACCACCTCCTAAAGTCCCTCTGAAAAGCTGAGTGGGCTGAGGCACTGCTGTCGTTCTCCTCTCCCAGGTGCGGGAGACGCTGGCAGCAGAGACAGGGCTGAGCGTCCGGGTGGTGCAGGTCTGGTTCCAGAACCAGCGAGCAAAGGTGGGTACAAGGGGTAAGCCCCCAGCAGTGGCTGTTGATGGGGCTCCCTCCCTCCTGGCTTTGCCCGGGGGATGGCTTCATTCCCTTTTTTCCCCCTTCTTCCTGGCCAGATGAAGAAGCTTGCCAGGAGGCAGCAGCAGCAGCAGCAGGATCAGCAAAACACACAGCGCCTGAGCTCAGGTACCCCCCAGGCTCTCCCCACGCTTGGGGTCTCCCTGTTTCCCAGCCATCTCCAGGCTTCCCAGTGTTGTTGGGCCACCCCAAAAGCAGTAGCCTGACTGTGCTGATGACTTGATTTTATCTTCCAGGCCAGACAAACGGTGGTGGCAGCACAGGGCTGGAGGGGATGCTGAACCCTTACACCACTCTGCCCCCGCCCCAGCAGCTGCTGGGCATGGAGCAAAGCGTCTACGGCTCCGACCCTTTCCGGCAAGGGCTCACCCCACCTCAAATGCCTGGAGACCACATGCATCCCTACGGTAGGGCTCAAGGATTTGCCTTTTGCCTTCTCTACCTCAGAGAGATGCTGAGCTGTGATGGGGGCATGCGTGGGGGGATGCAGCAATTTCTGGTGGTCCCCTCACCCCTAAAAATACCTTCTCTACAAAAGCTGGGGGTACCAGGCACTGCCAAGGTGCCGGAGGAGAAAGCAGGCTCTGAAGCCCTTCTGCTCCTTCCCTGCTTCCCAAGGTGCCGAGCCCCTCTTCCACGACTTGGATAGCGATGATACCTCACTGAGCAACCTGGGTGACTGCTTCCTCGCCACGGCGGACGCGGGGCCACTCCAGGCACGAGTGGGAAACCCCATCGACCACCTCTACTCCATGCAGAACTCCTACTTCACTTCCTGAGTGCAGCGTGGTCCCTGGCACGGGGCAGTTGCCGCTGCTGTGCTGCCCCAAAAGGGGCTACAGAGCCCTTGGGGTTGGGAGGGAGGGAGAAGCAACACTGCTGGGATGCTGTCAAATATGTTGTAGCTTGGGATTCCCAAGGAGCGAGTTAAGTTATGGGTTGCATAGTTTCATGTTTCTCTTAGGAGCCTAGGATTAGGGACAGGAGTGGTTTTTGCAGCTGGCTGGTGGATTTTCA
The DNA here is from genome assembly GCF_001604755.1 of Lepidothrix coronata. NCBI lineage: Eukaryota > Metazoa > Chordata > Aves > Passeriformes > Pipridae > Lepidothrix > Lepidothrix coronata. Next base: position 2,982,221 of record NW_016690232.1, read on the forward strand.
AATTTCAAACGGGGAAACAAATTTCTCGTTTCGGCAGGGGGAGGGGGAGTGTCCCACAGGAGCATCCCAGTGCCGTATCCCCTCCATACCACCTTCGGAAAGAGCAAGCTGCTGATCTTCATGGAGAGAGCCTGCAGGATCAGCTGGGCTTTGAAATTTGAAAAGCTGACAGTGCTTTGGGGAAACATGAGGGAAAATGTTGCTGCAGGGTTTTTTTTTTTCCCCTGTGTTTCCTCAACCGGTTTGAGCGCTCGCTGCTTAAACATAGGGACTTTTAAGATAGATGTTCCCATGTGAATATAGAAAGCTAGAAACCCCTAACATCGTCCCTGAGGAAGGGGCTGTGTGTGTGTATGTGTGTGTGTGTGTGTGTGTGGGCACGCCCATGCGTGCGTGCAGAGCCGTGTGGCTGTGAGTGTTGTGCTACGCGGCCACACCTGCCAGATTGTATCAACAAAGTTTATTTCTAAGTCTATCAGAAATTTACTGTACAGCAAAAGTAACTTTATTTTCAGCGTGAACCATATTTAAGGAAAGACTCAATGCACTTAAGTTATAAGAGGAAATAATTTACTTTTTATAAACGTTATGTTTAGGTTGCAAACGCCCAGTGGTAGGGAAGGAACATCGGTTCATTTCAGGAGATAGGTTTGGGTTTCGGGGTTGGTTATTTTTGGTGTTCTCAGGTTGCCCCACTGCTTTTGAGGTGCAGTTGAAACACAAAGCAGAGCTGGCTCCAGAAACCTGCTCTTTCGCCAGCAGATTGATGGGGACAACGTGGTGGCCAGGTCCTGTCTCCACTGCTGGACGTGCCTGGGAGGTCAGTGAGGGGTGGACAACGCTGCTGGAGCTGGTGGACATCACAGCCCATCGGGGCTCAGCCGTGCTTCTCTACATCACCTCCTCCTACCCACAGCGGGGCCCAGCCTGCCTCCACCAGCGACCCCATCCTGTGCTCCCAGATATGGGTGCTAGACCAGTGTGAGCTGCTGTCCTGGCGCTGGAAAACACTGCAGCCCATATCACCACCCCCTGAGCGAAGGAGAAAAGAGAGAGAGCCCTGCCTTTCCCACCCCGTGCTCAGGTTCATCCCTGCTGGAGCTGTGGGAACCTGGGGAAGATTCTCCTTAGGGGTCGAGCCTTCATCTGGCCCTCACCTCATCCCCACTCTCGTTTTCATGTGTTGTGTCCTTTTGTGCTGCTGTTCACAAACGATGTAAGTGACAACCCGTGCAGACATGCAAGTGACTGTGAGGCTCAAAACACTGGCTCATCGCCCCTGTACGATCTGACACTGAATGTAGCGGGGTCTGGAGATGGCTGACCCGGCGGGAGATGCTGACACACTGTCAGAAATCACGTACCAAGTTGAAATTAAAAAGATAAAAAAATCTCTGGTAAAAAAAAAAAAAAAAAAAAAAAAAAAGCCTGGTCTTTTCTTGTGTGCTGTGTCCCCTTCACCTGATGGGGGGAGAATCACTATGAACCCCAGCCCTTCATGGCAGTACCGTGAGCAACTCCATGCTCCATGGTAGGACTGCCTAAAAGGTATGGGTGGGTGTTTCCCAATGCAAGTTGCTCTCATCACAGCTCCCTGACGTGGATAGGTTACATAAATATGTGCTGATGCCACCAAATGGGGATGGGAATTCATAGCTCATTTTCTGAGATGTTCAAAACAAGGTGTTTTCCTTACTGCCCTTCATCAGTCACTGCTTTGCTGCTCTTGTGCTATGTTTTCTAAGTCCAACATGCAGGAAAAAAACATTCTAAACACGGTGTGACTGTATGAAGACATCTTGTGATTTTTATTTTACAAGTTGTAAAATAAAGAGCAGCCTAGGAGCAGCCTGGATTTCCCGGGTTGATTTGGGGTTTTGCTCTATTTCAGGACAGCAGCAGGGAAAAGGGTTGGACTTTTGGTGGACAGGTTGGGGAAATTATGGCTTGAGGCTTCTCTATCACTGGACTTGGTGGTATTAGAGAAATACTTGGCTGGTGCTATTGGAGCAGAGGGGATCTGATGAGGTTCATAGTCACTGGGGACTGGAGGTGGAGATGTGCTTACACACATCAGATGTGTAAGGAAAGGGGCAGATCTGGGAGAGGTGTAGTATAGGGATCCAGCTGTAGGCAATGGCTGGGTAAACACCACCCAGGCCTGCAATATAAAAGTAGATGTTAAAATTGCCTTAAAAATTCTCCTCACTTGAATACTTCTTAAAACATGATGTTTAAATCAGTGTGGTTTTGGGGTTTTTTTTTAAATCTTTTAAAGATAAAAGGTGTGTCTTCCCCACCCACAGCTATCTCCTGTTTGAAAAATGCTTAAGTACGTCAGTCTGGCTTTCCATCAGCCTAACTACCAATTTACACTTACCAAATTGCTTCCCCCAAATTAAAACCCCCACAAAACCCATGTCTTACAGACTGTTTGCCTGCTTTTAAAATCTCGTGAAAATGTAATGACACACTGTAATAGCAGTTTCTCAAGTAAATGTGTGTGTATATGTATAAAATTATTATATATAGTATATAATTCTGGGAAAGGATCGGTATTGTGGATGAGGGCAGATCTTTGACTAGTAAAAGCAGCAGAACTCATGTTTTTAAACCTGTTCGCTTTTTGGAAGTTGGCTTGTGTGCTTGACACAGCCCAAACATGAGCCCAGTTTACAATTGTGCCATGCAGTAGCAGATGTGGGTCCTCCTGTCATCTGGATTTCATATTCTCTTGTGCCTTATTTCACGGTGTGGATGGATCCTGCCAAAGCAAACCTGGCTGGGCCTTATCTTCCGCAGGTGGTGGAGTCACTGCATGGCAGATGACTTTTGTTAGGCTGGGTGGGTTGTCAGGTGTCCCTTGGTTTGCCCCCCTGGGCTGTCCTTTCATGGTGCTGCTTTGCCATACTGTGCTCCATGTCTGAGCCCACTCTCAGCCCAAGGAGTGACTCCCTAGGACAAATGATACCTTCTTGTCAAAGCCAGGAAGAAAAGAACAAGGTCTGACATGAAAACAGGTTCTACCTTGCTCTCCAAGGCAAGGGCAATGCCAGGAACGGGTTGGGAGCTGACCTTTGTGTCTCTGGTGACTCAAAACAAAGCTCCTTCTGTTCAGGCATTGCTCGGTGGCCAAGGAAAGATCAAGTCAGAGATTAGTTGTCAGTTGAGGACACTGATTAGATGATACTGATAGGCAGCCAGCTCTGAGTGATATTATGTTAATTAACTTGCTCTTTGTGAATGGTCTGTACAGGAGCTTGTGGCAGATGCAGTCTGGAGTGAAAATCAAAATGGTGCTGGGCAACGCTGGCTGGGTTTGCATCTGGGTATTTGAATCTTAATGGTATTTTCAGGTATTTGTTGGAGACTTGTAGTGCACAGACATAGGAGCCAGAGCAAGTGACCTTCCTAGAAGGATGTGACCTTGCTGTCTAAGAAAACCACCTCCAGATGAAGGTTTGGATCCTTGCCTTGCTCCGAATGGCCTGGCTCAGCATGTAGCTGAAATCAGTGGAGCTGTGCTGGCTCCTGCCAGCTGCAGTGTGGGCATGAGGAATCGCCAAACCTAGCAAAGGTCCTGGGGCAGTGAGGAGACCCGTGTGTGACCTCCAGGTCATGGCCATCTCCCCAGTCTCTGCTGCATGGGGTGTTTGGGGGCTGCTTTCTGGTGGAATGTGGGCTGGCCCTCCTATGTGAGGAGAACCTGCAGGAGAGTTTCTCGTGTGCCCACATCAGTGGGTCATCTTTCTGCACATAGAAAGTGGAGAGGGCATCCCAAGGAAGCCACAGGCAGGCTCTTTCCTTGGAACTGGACACAGGAGGTGACAAATCCTGGGTAGGTTTTTTTGGTGGGAAAATGCCAAAGCTTTTGTTTCTCCTATCACTTTTCCAGAGTGAAATAATTTGCTGGATGTTTGATACCTACACTGATGCTTTTCTGGGCACTAAAAATCACCCATCATTAGAAAACCCTTGTCTTGTGACACATAAAAGAGCTCAAACCACTGAGGGTGAGTGTCTTGGCTTTATGGTAGGTCTGTGAGCAAGATCCCAGGTCACACCAGCTGTCCAAATCTGTGACTTGAGTTTGCTAAGTCTTTTCTTCCACTGCTGGTCATCTGTGTGGAAAGTTCATTTAAAAAACAAAACAAAACAAACAAAAAAACCCCAAAACAACCCAAAACCTCTTTATAAAGTGGTGAAGACCTGCATTGGAAAGGCAAGAAAAGGGTTAGAAGCTCTTCAGGTGTAAAAAGGTGCGTAATAGCCTCCTATCTTGTTGGAGATCAGACCGAATTCTTGTCTCCATTCCTTGAAGTAGCAACGTGTTGGTCATGAAAAGGTTATCTTGTCAGCTGTAGACCTCCTAGACACTGATGTGGAGGCTGACATGTGCTTGCCTGATTGACGTGCATAAGTTCACAGGCTGAGGACGAGCGTATCCAACTGCAAACCATGTCAAAACACTCCAAGTGATCAAATACCGACAGCACTTTCAGTGAAGAACAGCAGATTCCCACCGCCTCGGGCCCTCTGAGCTGCTGCTTCAGAGGGGAGATCAGATTTCTCCTGTGATGACCCCAAGAACAGGGGGCTCATTCAGAGGGATGCTTGGTGGGTTGAATCACGGTCTTGGGGCAGAGTAAATCCCATGGCAGGAGGCAGGCCAGCGCTGTGGCACAGAGACAGGGAGCTGGTAGTGAACGCCAGCAGGCACTGCCCAAGGGTACTATCAGTTTGATGGCTTCAAGTGGGGTGAAGAGCTGATGACCTGCTCCTGACCAATCTTATTTAGGACTCAGAGAACCCAGGCAGGATTAGTGCTCTGGAGAGCTGAGCTTTGGCATCTCAGGTCCGTGCTCTCAAACTGGCTGGCCCCCAGCAGCTCTGGCTCTCCTCTCTGTTTCTTGCGGTACAGATGCAATAATATCTGCTTTGGAGAGGAGGGGCTGTGGAGGGAGGTATCCATGAAGCCTTAGGCTTTTCTACCCATTCCCAAGAGCATCTGCGAGGAAACAAGTCTGTGCTCAACACAGAATCAAAATAATATGCAAGCACAGAGAGCCCTGAGGCTGTGCATGAGAGAGCGAGGAGGAGATGGGAAACAGTGAGCAACCACCCATTTGCTCAACGAGGCAGGGGCTGTGTGGAAAATACAGCATGAGATCATGGAACTAGAGATGCAGCGTAACACCTGTGCCTTGGGTGGCTGGTTATGTTGTCCTGACAACCTCACACTGGTGTCCCAGGGTTGGAGGGTTTGGCTCTGCAGCTGAGTGTGTGTAGGTATTTGAGAAGTAACTAGAGAGCCTCTGAGGAGTTTGGGAAGAGGAGACTGGTGAAACTCTTCCAAAAGGATTAGCTGGAACTTGCCAGAAGCTATAACTGACTGTTGGCTGCTCTGTCTCCTCCTGGAGTAGGCGGAGGGGTGAGGAAGGAGTGGTGACATCCCAGCAGAAGACCTGGGGGCCAGGGCACATGAAGCCTCATCCCATGAGGCAAGGACTGCTTTTTCAGGGAGCTCTTCAGCAAAGGCTGGGGTGTCAGAGCTGGAGACATGATGGGAAGCTGAGGGAAGACACAGTGGTTACAGGACAGTAGCAAATGTGGTAGAGCAGCTTATCTTAAAAAGGGTAATTTAGCTGGGACCAGGGTGGTTGGGGAAGATGAGGCAGCCACTTCCTGGTAGAACAAACGGAGCAACCCCACTGTGGGTGACTAGGAGGCCTGAACACAGGCACTGTGAACCATCTGAAAGCCTGTTTTGATCCTCAAATTTAAGCTATGAGAAATGGGGCCAATTATCAGCACCGGCTGGCCGATCATGGCCAGGCATCTGCAAATGGTGGCAGGGAAGGGGAACAGAATGGCTGGTGTTTGTCCAGTGGCTTTCCCATGTCAGGATGGGTTACCTGGGAGTGTGAGATGGGGAAGGGACACTGAATCCGGAGAAAAATACCAGTGAGTCTTTGGCAAGGAGTTAGACCCATAAAGAAGCCCAAAGACAGGTGCCATCCTCAAAGGCTTTGCAATGAGTGGGGCAGCAGTGGTGGGACCTGTGCCATGCCCCAGAAATGGTTGTACAAACTGAGCTGCTCTGCCTCTTTCCCGGGCTTTACAGTTCCCATAAATTAGAGGCTAATCACCTCCTTCAGAAAGCTCTTAAGTGCAAGCAAGCTTATTCAAGATGATGAAATTGCCTCCTAATTGATTATTCCTGCAGTCTAACAGCTGTTTCCCTGACTAGTTTACTTTTTCCTTTCCTCGAAATAAAAATCAGCTGTTGATATGACCAGCTCACCTCCAGCCAGGAGCTCGTGAGGAGCTAACAAATGTTTGCAGCAGTGCTGGCTTTCGTGAAGGGATTGACAGAAGCTCCTGGTGGAGGGTGTGTTAGCCAGGGCTGGAGCTTCCCCGTGAAATATGAATAAGCAGAGGAGATGCTGCGTTTTCAGTCCTCCCCGGGATGGCCTCAAAGCTGTGGTGTGCTGGGGGAGGAGGAAGAGTCTTGTTTCATCCCACAGCCCTGGGCCACCCGAGCTTAGGTGCTGCCTGACCGCGTGCACCCGGCCAGCCCCTCCTGATAGCATCGTGGGAGTACAGTAGGAGCTTTGTGGCTGGGGGGGATCTGGTTACTTGGGAGCAACTCTGCTCCTGGGGAAGACGATGACAACGTGCTGAGGGGAAGCTGGGCTTGGAAAAAAAAAATGACAATGCCAGTTTGTGAAATCCTCCAGGATTGTTTCAAGGTGCTTCCTAAGGAAGAAGTCAGTGAGCGTGCGAGGGCTTTTCAGTGGATTACCTGGTCTGCATCTACCTGCTCCTGCTGGCATCTGTAATGCTGTGTTGAGTTTGTGCTTTACCACAGGTGTGGTCCCCAGGACATGTACTCCCTTTTTAGCTGCTCTTATGGGTCCCACTCTGCATTCCCAGCAGGACTGGTGGTGGCTCTTCTTTTCCTTGGCAAATGTTTTTCCCTTGCTTTTCTGCTCAGACAAGACTTATGCAATTGCCTGGCCTGTCACCTCCTTGCCAAAATAATTTTTGGGGAATGTTACCTTAATTTCAGCCAATTTTGATGGGTCTTAAAAAGTAGGTTTATGTGGATCTTGCATAAAGAAATGCTGAAGAGATTTATAAATCTGTCCTCTTGTTCTCTCCCCCTCCGTGGGGAGACTTCGGTGGGAGCACATCCCTTGCTGAACTTCAGGAATTCCATTGGTGAGCCCTGTTATCGTGTCACACCTGCAGCTGAGGTGTGAGGAGGGGTTATGGCTGCCCACCAAAGGGATGCACAAAGCCATGGGAGGCCAGACTTCCCAGTGGTTGGGCTGCTACTGAGTCCTTCTGGTTTCTCTGCCTGAGGAACCCCATGAGTTTTGCTCAGCTGACCTGAGACCCATGATTATATGTGGTGTGCTGGAGTGTGGAGGAGATGTGTTGCTGCTACTGGCTCATTCTTCTCTATTGGCTCTGAACATGCTGTTATTTATTGGATTTATTGGTGTCTGATCCAGGTGTCTAGTGTCTTGGCAGGGTGATAAAATCCTTTACTCTTTTTTCTAGCTAAAGGTCTGGCTCTCCACCCCTCTTTCAGCAGCAAGTTCTAGTGAACATGAGGCTGAAAAAACCTCTGGAGGCTCTCACTGGGAGTTTAAGAGTGTGTAAGGCTCTTCCTTTGTGCAAGTCTTGAGTCACCCTAATGATAACAGTTCCTGGTGGGGCACGGGATGCTTCAGTGAGGGAGCAGGTCTTTTAGCTAACAGGCAAAAATCTTAGGAGGTCCATGGGAAATAGAGTAGTGAAGTACAGAGATGGTGATGAAACTTTGCCATCTGCTCCAGAGCAAACCTACTGTGGGGAATATTCAGAGCGGTGCCAACACACACAAACTTGCTCCGGCAATGTGTTTGCAGTCCCGCTGGTGCGGGAACCCACTGGAGGTGGCATCTCAGCTGCTGGTCCCTAATAAAATCTACAATGCACCTGGAAGCCTCACCTTCATGTTGGAGAGCAATGGGAAGTGATCTTCGGTTCCAGGCAGGTTGCAATTCTGTTATTCTGAGCTGTGCTTTTGGTGTGGTGCATACTGGCTGGTAGCTGGTGTGCCACTCGTGCAGCGGGCTGGCTGTCCTAGGAGAGGCCCTCCGAGCTGCTTTTTCCAGGAGGGTGCAGCTGGTTGTCCTGTCTGTTAATATGCATGGATTGGAGGACATAAAACACTGCTCTCAACTCACCACCTGTATGACTCAGCCCAGACTGAGGGCTCTGTCATAACCAGCCGATGAAACCATCCCCGAAACCGCAGCGATGCGCTGGCTCGGGCAAACTTCCCTCGTGGGGCGAGCGGATCCAGTTTCAGCTCTAATGGGTTTCCCAGGATTTGCAGATGTGAATTATTTGCATTCTTGACTCGAAGGTGAGTGCAGGTGCATCAGATGGTCGCAGTGAGCACCCCTCCAGAGTGCTGTCCCCCGCCTCCCAAGCGCACAGAGCCGCTATTGTGCACCGCTGCTTGTGCGCCAGCTGCCCGTGGGACAGCCCGTCAGGTGCTCAGCGTGTCGCTCAGTGCTCTGTGGGTGCTTTCTAAAGGTGTCTCTCCTTTTTTCCTCGAGAGAAGCCATTTAGGGAGTCAGACCCTGAGCTGGCCCTCCGGCTTTTGGTCAGAGGTCCACAGAAAACAGCCTTTGCTTTAAATCACCCTCCTTGCGTTTGCTCTGCTTAAACTCCCAGACTACTTAACACGCTTCAGCTTCTTATAAAGTTTCTGTCAAGACGGATTAGCAGCAGGCTGAAAGATTGCTATTACAGCCCCAGTGAACTTTTAATACCTGCCAGTAAGTTCTGTGAGTCCCTTAAATCCTCCTGTGGATGCTCGGGTTGGGGAGCAAAGGCTGCTGCTTACACTGCTGGTATTCAGGGTACCTCTGACCCTCTCCCAGCTGTCAGCATTAAGGAGTGACCTCTAGGGATTTCTGACATTACGTTCCACAAGGCCTCAAAACAGCTTCTTCATTGCAAACTGCATCCCCTCTCTTCATGGGATGCTCAGAGGGGGCCGGAGGTCCCCCAGCAGGCTCCGGGCAGAGGAGGGGCAGCAGCACATCTCAGGTCCTGCCTGTCCAGGGGAGGGTGTTGGGGTGTGAGCAGAAGTTAGGGTGATTTGGGGGGACCCTCAAGGGCTGCAGTCTGGTGGCTGAGGATCAGAGCATCGCTGAGACAAGCTGCTAGCTGCCCTTCAGTCAGGCTTGGCTTTATCTAGAGAAGTCATGGCCTGTGTCCCAGGCACCCTAGTACAGGTCAGCAGACTGATGGACCTGGAGTCAGTGTGATTTTTCTTCCTTCTGCTGAATTTTTAATCTTTTTATTTGAATTTTGATGCACCTTTTCCTACTACTGTCACCAAAACTGAAACAACCTTAGAGTAGAGGTGAGCCAAGGAACAGCTGCCAGATGTCCATGTGGTGAAGTGGCTGCCACGTGAAGGGGTGGTGCGTGGCAGTGGGTGGTGGTGCAACTTAAATAACTTCTGTCCAGGATCTTTGGGCCTCTGCCGGGTACCAGCACACCCCCCACTCCTTTCCTACCACGGCATTTTTTCCCCACCTTCTAAATCCCCGGCTTCTGGAAGCAAGGGCTGTGCAGGAAGATATTGTCTATACTGGATAGCTTCCAGTTGTGGAAAAAAGCTTGAAACTGCCTTTGCCAAACTCCCTAAACTCAAAACCCATAAGTCCCCTAGTACTTATTTTGGGTCTTGCTGACTGTATCTGAATGTGTTCTGCTCTTTAGGTTTCACTTACTGGGATACACATTCTCCCAGTAGGCAATTTGCATCCAGAGTCTTATTAGCCCTTTGAAATGCCATCTTTCTCTTGTGCTGTGTTGGACAAGTTTGTGTAGCTTGGCAGAGATACAGTTGTTCAACAAGAGGCTGCAGCTGAGCAAGATGTCTTGTCTTGGCATGGCCAACACATCATGGCTGGTATTCCGGCTGGTATTTTGGCCTCCTGCCTGCAGGACGTGCCTCAAGGCACCCAGCAAGTGCTGTGGAGGTGGATGCTGTGTGTCCTGATGCCATGGGTGTGCTGAGGTGGTGTTTGATATGGCTCAAGGAGGGGATTGCTAGAAACTCTGTACAAAACTGGACCTCTGACTGGGGCATGTGTGGCCGGCAGGAGCCAGGACACAGAGGTCCCTGTACCAAATTATGGGGGATGCAGATATAAGGGGGAGCCTCTTGTCAATTGAGGAAGATTTGGGGTACCTTGGAGACAGGATAAGCCCAGATTTGCTTATCCTGGAGGATAAGCATCCTGAAGGATAGTGAGAGGCCTTGGTTTCCTGGTGACTGTCCCAGCCCTGCCCGGCTTGAACTGGGTTAACTTGGGCAGCTGCTCTTTAAGTATCTTTGATTTTTTTATTTTTTTTTTTAAATTGTACAGCAAAATGCTTTTTTGGAAAGCTGGGCTATTATCCCTCCAATAGCAAAATCCAACCCAGAAGAGAGAAAGGGAGGGAGTGAGCGTGAGAAGGGGGCCTTTGAAGTGAGCTGCCCAAATGAAACGTGTGACATCAGAGAGATGGCAGATAGCTGGCAGAACAAGGCTGCCTTTGAGCCCGCCTTGGGCCCGGCCAGCACGCACTTTACACCCCACCTCCCGAAGTCAGAGATGAAAGATGCCCCAGGCAGCCTGCCTGACCCCATTGCCTCTGCTATCTCCACTTGATTGCACAGTGTTTTGCTCCAAACAATTCTTCACTGTCTGGGCCGCACAGGTGAATCTCCCGGCTTGGCTCGCGAGCGGGGATGCCGCGCATAGCAGGGCTGCTTTGTGCGGTCGCTCACCTGCTCGTGGGGTGGTTTTCTTAGGGCAGGCATTGTTCCATGGGAGGGCATGGTGGGGGGGTAGAGAGGAGAAGATGGGGCAGCCCTGGGCAGCCTGGGGACAGAGAAAGGTCTGGGGGGAATACAAAGTCAGAGAGTATCCTCGGCCAGAGGATTGGTGAGCCCAGAGTTGGATGGTCCAAGGAAGGGTCCAGGTTGGATGTGAAAATAATCTCCTTCTTCTTTTGTTACTGGGTTCAACCTGCTTGTGGGTCTAAAGCATTCTGGTTTCCCCTGGCATAAGCCATGAAACCAGTCTTCATAGGCTGCTTTAACACTCTCCTACTGAACATCACGGGACTGTGGACAACTCTGCATTGAGAAAAATCAGGCCAGGTCCCAGACTGGAGTCCCCAAACCATAAGCCAGGACACAACTAGTGTTGCCATAAGTGGGGCTAGAATAGACTCCTGGCTGGTTCATTTCTGAGCACCTTGCAGCAGTGCAAAGGCCCAGTGGGACCTGTCTCCCATGCATCCACCAACTGCTTGTTCATGACTGCTCTCATGGGACCTGTGGCCTTCCAGTTGAGCTGGGATGGGAAGGATAGGTAGACATCCTGCTAGAGAGAGTTGTAAGAGCCATTGCAGCAGGAATAAATCAAGAACTGGCCAACATCAGTTCTTGGTTAGCAAAGTTGGAAAAGGATTGGGTGTTATAGCCAGTCTTTAGAAGATCACCTGCCAATGGAACTCAACCTCTACTTGTGCTCTGTAGATGGAGAGGCTCAGGGAAGCTTTGACTGTCCAAGTAGTACTACAGATGTGTCTACACAACCTTCTCAGAGAGTCCTTCCTCAGCAAATGCAGTCAGAGGCAATTCCTAGATTCATGATTGGGGCAGATGTCAAAACTCTGAAGGGCATTTGAGCAGGTGAGCCTCCATACAGAGATCTGAGCACCCTTTTGACCTTTACTGAAAAGATCAGAGCCAAGTTTTCCCTTGCATTCAGTGACTTGTAAAGACTGAATGCCCTAAAATCAATGTTACTAGTGGGAACATGGAAATTAATTGTGTCAATCTATCACTCATCTTGCCCTATTACATCCAGTGATTAGAACTTGGCCTCAAATACATGAACAAAGTGTCTTCTGTGACAGGTAACTGCTGCATGGGAGATGGCAGCACATGACTTGGAGTGGTCAAAGGCAGAGAGCAAAAGAAGAGCTTGGGTCCAGCACTGTTTGTGTTGGATTTGGGTTTTTTAGTGCAATGCAATGCTTTCCTTGCTTGGGCCTAGTCCGGTCAGTGTGACCTCTTGGGAACAAGAGATCAAGTACAAGAAGATAAAGTTTGCAGAAATCTGAGTTGCAAAAGAAGCAAAGTCTTCAGGACACATCCCTTACTGTGTCTGCTGAAGGACAATGAGTAACTTGCAGAAATTTGCTTAGTAAGGACTGGTGAAATGGTAAAGTTAGGAAAAAAGTGAAATAGCAGGAGACTAGCAGTAGGGGGAAATACATGGAGAAGGTGAGCATTCTGTTCTGAACTGTCTAGGAGCAGTGTTAAGGAATGACACACCAAGTTGATTGATCATCTGCAAGTAGACCCTGGGGCCAAGTGAGAGACTTGCAGGACTGCCTATAGGTATTATGCAATGACCTCCTAAAAAACTGTTTAGGGCCAGGCTGTTTGAAGGTGTGAATGACACCAGTGCTGTGGGCATTTCTGCATCTCCAGCCATCACATCACTGTCCAAATCTGGCCTCGGGGATCAAATGGTGTTGATGGTGACCCCTCCACCTCATCTCCATCCACAGGCAGGTTAAAGGCTGGGTGAGGTGGTCAGGTTGAAGTCGTGGCTGTGAAACACAGCTGATGGCTGCAGGGCGGATGAGCTGACTTCAGGAGAGCCTAGCTAGATAGCAATAAGTAGGTATGGCAGCACAGTTTGTTTGGGCTGAAAAATAAAATAAAGCTGAATTTGGAGTGGAGGAGAACCAGCTATTCAAGGCAGAAGCAGACCTGTGGGATCTGTGTTGGTCAGGCTAAACAGGCTGATCACCAGTTTGAAAACCTCATGAAAACACCCGGATGGGAGTGTCTGTGTGAGTCCCTGGACTGTGACCAGGTCCATGACCGTGGGTGACACGGTCATGCTGCACCTCAGGTTTACACCCAACACTTTTCCAAGGACTTCTTGTCAAATCAACCAGGACAAGATCCCAAGGTGCATAAATCACGTAGGCTCTGAGAGTGCTGGACACTCGTAGAGCTTTGTAGCTCTGTATCTGAATTTCTGTTCTCTGCAAAACTGGGAGAACAGTGTTTTCCTCTGGTTCCTCCTCCTTTGGGGTACAGTTGTCCATCAGAGGGCAGAAACATTGCCCCCTGCCACTGAGCCTTTTGAAGGCTGCAGGGCTAATAACAAACATCTCTGTGCTTTTCTGTTGCACCAGCATCTGTGTTCACCAAGAGGTTCTCCAGGGACTGTGCCCAGGCACAGAGCTCAGCACATCTGTGTCCCAGCTGGTGGGAAGAGGACAGAGGGCCTAGATCAGGAGCTCTTTCCATGTCAAAAAGGAGTTAATTTGCATGTTGAAATTTGGAATGGGACCTCAGTGGGGAAGAAAGGGAGAAACGACAGCTAAAGCAGGCACTGGGGGCCTCCTACCCCATGTCCTGATGCAAGGCAGGGTGGGCTCTGTGCTTGCCGAGCCTGCACTGAGCACCCTCCAGCAGCCAAGGCAACGATACCCTCCTAGAGCTGCCATTTGGGAGCTTCCCCAAGCCTTTTTCTGTGCTCTCTTCTTCTTTGTAGCAAGAAAAAGGAGGCAAGGAACAAAAACAAGGAGAGAGAATCTGATACCTGTGAAGGAGGATGAAATGCAGAGCTGGGGGGTCCTGCACTGTGCTCATCCTCTGAGTTGGGGGTGTTCCAGGAAGATATTTCTGCCTCTTTGTAAGAACCCAGCTCTGGGGTTGACGACGGGTTTGGTGCACTGGTGAAGAACCTAGTGCTGTGCCATTCCATGGCCCTGGGCTTTTCCAGCCTCCCTGTGCCACAAGGACAGGACACCAGCTCTCCCTCCCCGTGGGACCTCCACCTCAGAGGTGGCTGCAGCTTCCCAGCACCCGCATGTCCCCTTCCTCCCTCTCCTTCATTAAGGCACTGATCTCTTCCCAATAACAAGGGGGCTTCTGTTCGACAAAACCTGCCAATTAGTCATTCTGGCTGGGTATAAACGTGGCACTTGAACAGCTGAGGGGACGGCGGGCAGTCCTGCCCCTTCTCGCGGCGTTGCCAAGCTTGCCATTAACACAATGTGACAACTAATCTCTCTATAGCATCTGACTGAGCAATTTTAATTAATAGCTCTGTACGCTTGCACACACACCCCTACCCCCTCTGCCTCGCACAGGTACCGCATGCCTTTAAAGCTGCTTCCCTCACATCGCAGCCGGCGTGGACAAAAGGAGGAAAAAAGCCTGGTTCTGCCCCAATTAGTGCAGAAATGCTGCTCGTTTGGGGCTCTGACCCTTGGGCTGAATCAGGACTTGCTGTCCCCCATTCCCTGTCCCCTCTGTGGGGTTGAGGACCTCAATAAATGTGGTGGCTACGGGGCAGAGGTGTTTTCTCAGCTCTGCAGGTACTTGAGGCATCCCTGTGGTGGCCTGTGGGAGGTGAGGGGCCAGCAGGGCTGAGCCAACTTCTTGGCCTGGATGTGGAGGAATTGGAGGGCACTGAGGGGGCATTTGTGCTGCTCCTCCTAAAAAGGCTCTGCAGCTTTGTCCAAGTGCATGATATCATAAAAAAAAAAAAAATTAAAATCCCATTTCCATGGCCAGGTCCTCCCCTAACTTGAACAGGCACAGTTTGGCAGATGACTTCTGTTAGGGCTGCTGTGGTTTTGGTGCAGAGGTGTCCTAGTTTGTTTTAGAACAACTGAGAGGGCTCATCTGTGGTGATCTTGAATGCTGCTTTAGGCAAATATTAGCTTGAGGGTGCCTGTTTTGGGCCATGACTCTTGGTGTTTAGGTCACCACCACAGTTGCAGCAAGAGCAAGGCCACCCCCCAGCATGGCCAGGAGGGCTGCAGGAGCCCAGAGGAGCTGGTCTGGGCTGTGTGGGTTGCTGCAGTGGGAGCAGCACATGAATTCCCTCAAGCAGAGGGAGAAATCATTGAGCTGGATCTTTCTGGTAAGGACTGGCAGAAAAATCTGGGCACAGGAGAAGGTGGGAAGGCTGGCTGGTGTGGATGGTCCCCTCCCCATCCTCCCTTAATTCAATGCTTTGGTGCCTCTGAACCAGGTGTTGCCAGGTAGCCAAGACTGAAGATGGTATCCAAGTGGCTGAATATCCTGATCATGATAAAATTGCTCAGGCTTTGGACACTTGAATGAGAGGAATACATAGGATCATATCTTCACATGGTGACACGGCACTACCATCACCCCCTGCAGCTCCCTGCTGCCCAGGGGCTGAGCAGTGCTCAGATCACCAGAGAAGGCCCTCAGTGGTGGTGAAAAAGCACCATGGGGTGCTTAGGCTTGGGAAGAACTCCATACTTTCTCCAGGTTCTCATTTCCTTGGCATGTGGGTCTGGAAATCTTACACAGTCAGCGTGGCAGAACAGCTGTGATGGGTCATGTCATGGTGTTGGGGGCCTTGAACAATGACCCTGCAGGAAGGGGGAGCAGACACCACCACAACCAGTGATGCTCCTGCCGGATCTGGCCTGCTGGAGATGCTTAAGCAGTTTGATGCTTAGGTAATAAATGTGGGGGAGCCCTTGCTCTCAGTAGTGGGGTCAGGTCTTGCAATACTCTTGGGTAACATATCTCTGGCTGGGAATATCCATCCAGCCTGGAAGCATTGCTGATTCTGGTCAAATGCAGGGACTCATGCTTTGCTTTGTTCTTGTGGAAAGCACAGACTTGTGTTCCCAGGAGATGTGTCTCTTGCCCTGGACAGATAGGAGATGTGTGGGACTTTGGGGTAGTGTGTAAGAGCACTTTTCCTGGAGATGGGATCTATGAGGAAATGACCAACCAGCCTCACATCCCTTTCCCTCTGTTTGTGCTTGTCCTTTCTGGCTTGGTACTTTCTGGTTAGTCCTGGCTTGGGATTATGTTTCTCTTGGTCCTCCTCTTGCTTTTGGAACTCCCCAGGCAGTATCCCAGAGCTCTGGCTGCTGTTGCTGGAGGATGCCTTCCTTGCTTTGGCAGGGAATGCATTCTCATAGGGGTTGGACTTCTCAAGAGCACCCCGTGGTGACTTGTTGAGCTCAACACCCCGGACACCCAAGGCACAGCACCAGGCTGTGGGATGTCCCCTTGTCCTAGGACATGGGCCTGGCTCCCTGGGTGAAGCTGCCTGGGTACTTTGAGCATCCTGGCCCTGCAAGGATGACCAAGGCTGTTGCACTGCACCGAGCCACAACAGCTTTCCCACTTCCAGCTCACCCTACTGACAGAGAGATCACACACCCGGATGCACAGGAACCACCTCGGCCAGGCAGCTGGTGAGCACAGCCACCCATCCACAGCCTGGGAAGCACGATGCGGACCAGCCGTGCCCACACCCAGTCCTGGGGAGAGCATCTCTCCCCTGCGGTGGAGACCGAGGATGTGTCAGGGAGCTGTGCATTAGCCGGTGCCCCGCAGCACCCCCCCGGCCTGGCGGTGGCAGGCGGATGCGGGACCTGCCCCATCTGCCCGTGCAGCAGCGCGGCGGGGAGCTAATGAGAAGCAAGGTGAGAGGCAGGAGACGGGCTGACAATTTACTGGCTCCGCAAGCTGCCGGTGGTGCGCGGGCGGCAGAAGGACGGCATCTGCCCCACCTCCCCGGCATCTCCAGCCTCATAATGAGGTTATTACTGGCCCGCTGCTTGGCGGCCGGCACCAGCATCTCTCGCCTCCTTGTCCTCCCAATTCCCACTTGTGGCTACAGGAGCGGTGAGTCAGGGAGGAAGGGATCGCCCTGCCAGGGAGGAAGGGATTGCCCTGCCCTCGCGCTTGCGTTTGGCCCAGGGCTTCGATGGGAGGGAGGGATGGTTTTGACCTTGCTTGCAGAGGAGACAGCGCTCCCGTGCTCACTGCCTGTCCATCCCCGTTATTATCTCTTGAAAGTTGCTGGCCCTTTGCAGCCTGGTTTGACAGGGGGAGAAGTCTCAAAGATAATTAAGTTCCTGCAAGTTCTGTGAAAATAGACAGGCAAAGGAGAAGGATGTGATGAGGCTTCTGCGGTGGAAAGGCTGAGCCAGGAAACGGTGGCTGCCTTGTTTGTGGGAAGCCCTTCCTGGGGCATGACTTGGGAAATCAGGGAATGATGCTTAACGAGGGTTTTCCCGCTTTGGGTCAGCTGGGGAAAGGATAGGATTTCACACAGTATATCCAGGAGCAGTAAAATCCTGGTGCATCCCACAAAGGAACTCACATGTGGATAACAAAGACAGGACTTGTCTCATCAACTCCTTAAAAATTTCTTAAGGATAAAAAGCCCTGCCTGTGTGTATGCCAGCTACCAGGACAGTGTGGTGTGTGCCAGCCATCCCTCTCTGCCTGCAGAGCACTGGTTCAAAGGCTCCAAACACTTGTCATCATCCCACCCCATCTAACAGCAGCTGCAAGTGGTTTTGCTGAGCCAATCACCCCCAGCACGCTATTAACGATTATATTAATTACTAATGCAGCATGAGAAGCCAGTGTGTTACCAGACTTCTCCGATATCCAAAGGTTTGCAAGGCAGGGTAGGGAATGGCTGCTGCTCACCTGGCTCTGCTCCCCTCCCGCCTCAGCATAAGGGACTCGCTGGGAGGGACACGCAGGTGCCACCGCTCGCTGCCCCTGACCCCACAGCTGACCACGGGGACCTACTTCCAGGCACCCACGTAGCGCCTTGGCAGGAGCTGCCCGCGGTCGGGATGCCGGGCGGGGACCGGCCGGGGTGTTCGGCGCTCGGAGCAGCTGGCGCGGATGTCGCAGCCGATTACGGTCGGGAGGGAGGTGAGCGGGAAAGCGGTGACACCTCGCTTACGGCGCCCTGCTGTCGAGGGGCAGATGTGGAGGCCGACACATGTTCACCGCCGCCACGCCGCTAATTAATCACCTCCGCCACAGCCCCTGTCCCGCGCGGAGGGTGCGGTGGCGCTGCCGGGGAGGCGCTGGGTGTTTGTCCCCTTTGAGCCACATCGTCCCGTCTGTGGGATGATGGGTCACTCCGCTAGCAAGGGTTAATGCAGTCGGGTTTTGGCTACTGCAAGGAAGAGGTTGGAAAAGCCGGGCGCTTTGTTCTCGCCCCTCACACGGACACAAGTATCCTCTAAATCAGTGGGATCCCTCCTGGCACCACCCCGGCTTGAGCCCCCGTGGGAAATCAGGCACCACGAGACCCCGGCACCTCACCTACACCCTGGGGGACAGGGAGACACAGTGTCTGTGCTTGCAGCTGCAAGGGGTTCGGGCAGGCGGGAAAGGGGATTCCCTTCCCACTGGTAAGACCTGCAAATTCTAAGTAATACGGAGAGCATGACTTCTCTTTTGCAGGAAAACGTTGATAAAAATGGAACTTTGGGGGTGTTGTCCTGTTTGCTCTGGCACAGCCAGGCATTGCTGCTCCAATTCAACTCCCCAGAGGCACAGAACCTCAAGTACCCACCCAGACTGGTGGTCTTTTCATTAGCCAGATGGAAAAAAATCCCAACTGGAGAGTGTCACAATATTGCTGAAACCTGTTTTGTTTTTCTTTTTTGTTTGTTTGTGACTTTTTTTTTTTTTTTTGGCTGGGAATATCTGCCTCAAATTGCTGACAATTTTCCCCCAGCCAGGAGCCACCTCAGTCCCCTTTGCCTACATAGTCTGTCCCGAGGGGGACAGCAGTGCTGGAGAGGGGGGAAGAAGCCCCCTTCTATCTGTTTGCTCCAGCTTTCCATTGACTTGAACTACTATATTTTGCAGCACACCTCAGTGGTAACCAGGCTCCAGGGATGGAGGATGAGGATGCAGTGATCACCTTAGGGGATGCTCCGGGGCCAGCTCCCAATCCATCCCCAAAGCACCGCAGTGCCTGGGCAGCCCCGGTGTGTCCCCAGGAGATGGGGACAGCGGCTGAGGACACCACAACTGGCTGGGGACCTCTCTGGGGCCTTTGCAGGTCTGCCCTGCTCCTCTCTGCGGGTAGAAGCCTCCACCTCGTGGCCGAGCCCAGAAC
The DNA here is from genome assembly GCF_001604755.1 of Lepidothrix coronata. Taxonomy (NCBI): domain Eukaryota; kingdom Metazoa; phylum Chordata; class Aves; order Passeriformes; family Pipridae; genus Lepidothrix; species Lepidothrix coronata. Next base: position 3,001,264 of record NW_016690232.1, read on the forward strand.
GACAGACGGGGGACAGGAAGGCCACGACCTGGAGCTGTGTCCTTGCCTGAAGGGCTGCGGGGGAGCCCACCAACCCAGAGCCCTCTTCTTCCTCGCTGGGCATGGAAGTACCTTTCGCCCACTGCAAATTCCTCGAATACCCCCCAGTCGAGCTGATTATTTTTATTTATATCTCTTCTGTGCATGCATTATTTCAGCAGCCAAACGCTTTCCAGAAGGTTACAAGTCTTATTTATTATTTTTTTCCTCCCAATTTTTATTTCTGAAGCTAGGTCCAAGGCAACCAAAGAGGCAGAGTGGTAAAATTAGGCAGTAGTGCATCCTCACATCCTGCCCTAAGGATGCTGGGCCCTGGCTCTGAGGACAAGAGGAGAGAGGGGACCTCCACCAGCCCTGGGTTCCCAGCATCTCAGACTCTGCTGGCCCTTGGCTGGGGGCATTAGGAATGGGGCTGTTCCTGGGCAGGATTTGCCCATCATGTTTGCCAGCCTGGTCTCTTGTAACATGTGCATTCTTGCTCTCTCATCCCTTAAACGTGGAGGGTGTGGAATGCTAACCCTGGTGAGCCCGGGCTGAGGCATTCCTGTCTGTGTGCCTCAGTTTCCTATTTCACATGAGCTTGTTCTGCCTTTCCTTCTTTCCCAGCCTGGCCCTTATTCCAACCCCTTTAATCAATACACAGACCAGCTCTGCCTTACAGCATCCAGCAGGTTTGTCATTTAAAATCCTCAGCTCACATAACTAATGAGCTCTCTGGCCTTTCTTTATCTTTTTTAATGCAATGGGGCAGCTTTTATAGGACAACTAATTTCTGACTTGTCCACCTGTGCTCCAGGGCTCTCTCATGCTGATTCATGCTGGCCTTGGGGTCCTGCAGCCTCAGTAGCTCTCAGGAGGAGTCACACTAAGCAGGAGTGAGGAGACCACGATGCTACCCACTTTCTAGCCTAATTCTCACCTGTGATGGATTTTTTATGGGTTGCCTGCAGATTTGGCAACCCTGGTTAAGTAGAGGACACCCCACAGCCTCTGGTCACCTGGAGAGAGAGGAGCCTGTGCCAACCTCAGCCACTGCCTTCAGCTTTCTGTCTGCTTTCAAGTTCAATACAGAAAATCAGGAGGGGTTGTTGAGGCTTTGTGGTGCTTTCATGGAGAAGAGCATCTCCTGTCCATGCTGTCCCCCATCTGTTATCAGTGGTGCAGGTATGGCATGTCTGCCCAGGTGTTTCCAGGTCATCATTTCATTTAAACATTTCCCAGCTGCAGCTCCTCAATTTACCTGCTCTCATCCAGAGATAGCTACCCCACAGAGCATCTGGCTGGGAGGGCCATTTTACACAGATCAAGGACAAAGTTTGACAAAAAACCCAAGAGACAAACAGCAGCTAAAAGTGAAGCCTTTAACCAGGACTGAGAGACTCTGACACCCATCAGTTAAAACCTAGTGTTCCAAGGGGATTGGGAATTAACCTTCTCATGGCCAGTGAGGAGCATGGGGTGACTTGCAATGGGCCAAGCACCTCATTATGATGAGAAACCTCTTGCATGTGTCCTCATAGTCCATACCCTACCCCAGGGTGGAGGTCCTACCACTGCTGCAGGGCTCAGGTCTCCATCCAGCAGCACCACCCCGTGCCTGGAGCTCCCCCTTGCCTCATCTACCCAGGCAATCATGCAAACCGACAGCATTTCTCTCCAACTTCTTTATTTTCTTGCTTTTCAAAAATTAAGATCTTATTTTGGCATCAGCACAGGATTTTTTTTTATTTTTTTCCCCATTTCAGAAATTCCACAGGGAATTTCAAGGAAAATGGAAACATTTGCAAGATGCCCCAGGACAGAGAATTGGGTTGTGAGCAGCTTTCATCTGGTGCAGCCTTCTCTTCCTGCCTTGTGGGATGAAAGTCACAGCAGAAGTGACAAAGACTCATAAATTCTGCAGAACGATTTAGTTCTTTCTGGAAAAAATCTGGTTGTTCCTTGAAGTGGGACTGAGAGCTGGGTGTGACGTGGGGTAAAGAAAGTTTCTGCGAATGTCTGTCTCTTAATTAATATTAATACCACTCTAGCTTTTTATCTCTGCTTTAAATAAAAGGAATCCAGCCATGGCAGAGTTCCCACCACATTAAGAAACCCATGAAAGCAGAGTGATGGATGCTTTGGAAGATGGCTCTCATTAATGTCTAATCCTTCCCATCAGCCCCACTTGTCCCTGACACTTCAAGCTTGTTAACCATTTTTTGCAACAGTTTTCAGCGACTTCTGGAACTAGGGGGAGATGGCATGGCCTCCTTGCCTTACCTTCAGGTGACAGTGCAAAGAAGAGCATGAAAAAGTGGTTTCTGCTCTGGGTGCCACTGGCTGCCTCTCTTTCCATCTGCCTGCTCCAGGCTGATTTGAAGAGGTCTCTCCCAGGCAAACCCAAGTTTGCAAAGCCAGAGTTGGCTGGAGGTACCGAAAAATATTTCTGTTTCTTTATAATTTTATTTCTTTTATATAATTTTAAAGGCCATGTGTTCAGAAGTTGTTTCTGGGTGCAGGACTGTGTGGGGTTGGGGAGCCAAGGAGTGGCGGCCTCTGCTTGGACTGTAACTGCTGCCTCCTCTTGCTGCTTTGCTGGTGTCAAGGGCAATCAGTGTGGGGACCTTTTTGGAAACCATCAGCTACTGGATTCATGTGAATAAGTAAGTAACTTTTCTTTCTTTTTTGAAGTAAAATCACTTTACTGCTTGTGGAAAATACAATAGGTTTTGAGGCTTGAAGGATCTCCACGGGGTTACATCTAGAAAATCCAGTGAAAGGGCCTTTTCCTGGGCACAGATATGCCATGGAAGCACTTTGCCAGCAGAGGAAAGCTCATCATGGTCATTCCTAATGTTTTTGTCAGCTCCTTGCAACCATTCACCTTTGCAGCAAGTGTTAGCTTATTACAATGATGATAGTGAAGGTTCCTCCACTGAACACTGATTTTCCTAGTTTATATCCAGGTTGCAATGCTAATTAAGATCGTGTCTTGGTGGCTCAGCAAAGAGCAGTCCAGGAGAAAGGTGCCCATCCTTCTGCCCCCAGCCTTGCTGCACGTCCTTACAGGGAGGTCACAGAGCCCTGACAAATGAGTCACCCTGGGAAAAATGGGTCTCTAATCCTGTGGTCTTGCAAAATCACTGGCCACTCTGGTGAGAGGATGACCAAGATGCAGGGGCTGTTGGGAGAAGCTCACTGAGGTCTTAAACAATGTGGAGCTTCTGCACCCAGCCCAGCCATATGGAATAAGCAGGTCCTGGCCTTTCTGGAAGAGAAAGGCCACCCAAACCCATGACAATTGCTAGACTTAGTCACATACACCCGTGTTTGGGTTGAGAGTGATGGGGTGAAGCGTTTCTCACCGCTAAATATTGCGGTCAGTTTTCCAAGCAGGAGGATGTGGAGCCCCTTGGGGTGGATCAAGCCCCTGACGTGGCCGTGGTGCCGCTTCTTCCTGCTTTCCACTAGAGGTAGCTGGAGCCACGCACAACCCGCCCAGCAGCCCTGGGATTTCCACATTCCCAACGCTAAATCAGCATCGATAGCAGTGATTAGCCTGACATTAAAGGCGCATATCCCAGCGCAGGAGGTTCTTGGTCTGCAGCTCTCACTTCCCGGCGTGGCTCCTCTCCCATGCCTGCAACCTGCATCCCTCATCCCCTGCACCGCGAGAGCTGCGTCAGCACTTTCTTGGTGTAAACCCCGTAGTTTGGGGGCTTTTAAAAAAAAAACTAACAGAGGCAACCCCCCTCCCTCTGCTGCTGCAATTCGTCACGCGATTCCTCAGCCTCGAGGACAGATGTCTGTGACTCTGGAGAAGGGAAGAGTAAAGCGCTTTGAGCTGTTTATTCTGCAGAGGAGGAATAGGAGAGAAGATCAGTGGCTTAGGGCTCTTTTTTCCCCTTATATTTCACCCCTTTTTTGCCTTTCTAGTAGGTTTAAGATATATATTGCCAGCTGACTCTGTTTATGGAGGGTGAGGCATTACCATCCAGCCCATGTGGGTGATAGGGTGCTTGGGGGGCAGCTGACTCCTGCTGAAGGGACCCTTCTGGCTGATCCATTGTGAAAGTGTCTTTTTTTGGTTTGGTTTTTGTTGTTGTTGTTGCTTTTTGTGGTTTTGTTTTGGTTTTGTTGTTTTGTTTGTTTGGAGTTTTTGTTTTGGGGTTTTTTTGTTTGGTTTTTTTTTGAAGAAAAAGGATGTATCATACAGAGCAGCTACTCCTGGGGAGTTGCAATAAGCTTGCAAAGTGAGGAGGGAAAGAAGGTCAGAAGGAGTGAGGATTATCTTCCTTCCCTACTCCCAAAGGGATTTTAGCCCTGACTTTTAATAACAGCCAGGAAAGAGCCAGACTTCATGCTTACCCAGAGGAAAAGGCTCTAACAGTGTTAAGGCTCAACTAGAAAAAGTCCCTTTTTCTTGCTTTGCCATCCCCATGGAAATTGCTGCGCCAGGGCCTGCAGCCCCCTCCCTGAGCCTGCCTGGACCCTCTGCAGTAGGGAAAGCTCATGCCACCAGTCTGGCCGTGATTTGCTGATGGTGAGACTTCCCTGGACAAGGTCACTGGCACAGCTCTGGGGGTTCATACGTGGGGTGGAGGGAGAGCCCTTGGGCTCCTTTCTGTGACCCGCACATTGCCCAGCCCTTGCATGGACTTGGCAAGTGTGTGTCCAAACAAGTGAGATCTCATGGAGCTGAAGGTATTGGAGAAGAATAAATTTCAGTTGCATGGCTGGGGCCGTCTGCAGCTCGTCAAAGGTGCCCCAAGCCTGCAGCACACCACACCAAGAATGTCTCCTGATCTTTTCCTGATACTGTGGCAGATACAGTTGCAGGTCTTTGCCTGCATCATCCTCTTTGGTCATGTATTCTGGCCACCAAGTGTCTATCTCGTTTGGTCTGACCAAAGCCAGCAGCCAGCTTGGTGGTTCCTTGATCCATCAGGCAGGAGGAGGCTAATGAGCCAAGTAAAATGAGCTGGGAGTCTGGCACTTTTTGGTGTTTCGGTCTAATCCCTAAACCATCGTTTGAAGGGGATCTCAAAACCGTCCCCGTCTTCTCCAGAGGGTTTGGGGATGGTGGAGTGCTCACCCAGCCCCGCGGGACGAGGACGGGTGTGCGCCAGCCAGCTTTGACAGATGGGGACTGTTAATATTGAACATATAATTACGCCGGCCAAGGCCGAGAGTCCTTCTGCGGCGATGTGTGGGGAGGGCATCAATATTAAGGCGAGTTACTAAATGTGTCTCAAAGGTGAACTCAAAGGCATTTTGGAGGTCCAGGGCTGAGATCTGGGGCTCTGCCGCGCTGCAAGCCTGTGCAGAGAAGGTTCTTGCTGGCAGCACAGCAGAGAACAGCTGCTTTCCCTGAGCCCCCCAAAATGTCCCTGTGTCTGATAGCTAAAAGAGGAGACAGACACGACCACCCCCTGCTCCCAAGCTCAGCCTCTCTGAAACCAGGGTATTGGCTTAAAATGCTTATTTTTAAAGACTGCATGCTGTAAATGAATCAACTTAATTAAAAACATCCCCCTAGGGTTGGGGTTTAGAGGCTTTCCTCTTTCCTCTTGCACAAGATAGCTGGAAACTTTGTCGTGGTTGATTTCTAACACCTAAGCCCTCAAAGGCACTTTGGGTGCCTTAGGGGGGACTTGGAAATTGTGCTGGGAGCTCCCAGCTCCCTAGTGAGAACTTTTTTCATATTTATGGAGGAAATGGAGTAATTTCTCTCTATCAAAAATGAATGAAAACTTGAAAAATCTCTACCAGGTTTTATTTATTGCCTCATCTATTAAAATAGCCACATATCTATTCAAGTGTGGGGGCTGTACTTTATCTTAGCTTTTCAATGAGTCACAGAATACACTTCTTTTTTTTTCCAGGGAGAAGATATTGCTGAGTTTCTTGCAAGGAGAAAATGTCCTGGAGGATGCCAAGGGCATGACTTGTCATCACAGCAGCTGAGCTGCACCATCATCCTCCTGCTGCTGCCATCCTGCAGTCCTGGACAATGCCAGCCTGATAGACCATTCCCACCTCTAATGCAGGTAGTTTCTTCTCCTGTTTTTCTTATCCTCTAAACCTGCAGTCATCCACTGCTGTGTGTGCTGGTTAGGTTAGACATGCTCTGGGATCCCTGAGACAGCACCAGACCCACCTGCACCAAACCTCTCAAGGGGCTGATGGACTGTTTCTAGCAGATTTGGACATTTGTGCTTGTGTTTCTGTGCTGTGGCTTGAAGGAGACACACACACACACAGACATACACACACACACATATACATAGAGTCTCCTGTGCCTTTCCTGCTTTGCATTCAGTGAAACTGCTCACATTAAGCATAAGCTCCAAGTTTCTGCTAAGCCAGCCCGGTTCAGGAGCTGACCTGTTTGTGCTGGAAGGGACATGTTTTGCTATTTGAACACCAGGTGCCCCAAAATATGTTAATTCAGCCCCCAGAACAGAACCCCCCTCCATTTCTTTTCTCGCCTTGTCTCACACTGAATTGCAAACTCACAGCAGGGGAGGAAATTCAACCTGCTTCCCATGGTCATACCCCTGAACGTGACTTTACCTAGGACTTAGACTTCCCTCTGTCCCCAGGAGCCACCACACCCAATGGATGTCAAAGGCTTGTAGGTACCTGCTGTAAAAATCCAGCATGGGAGTTGCTGCTGAACCAGGAAATCGATGGCAGTGCTCAGCATAGAGGAGACAAGGAGGGGCAGCCTCCCATGTTCCTGCCAGGAGCTCCGAGAGGTGCTCTGCCAGGAGCTCCGAGAGGTGCTCTGCCAGGAGCTCCAAGAGGTGCTCTGCCAGGTCTTGCCTTTCCACACCTCACCACAAACACCCTTTGGTGAGGGAGACCAGCAGATTTACTGTGGAATAAACTTCACCGGAAGATATCCGTAATATTGCAAATACTGTTGCCAAACTTGATGTTATTCCTGGTCTTTCCTGCTTACAGTAAGTACCAGTTTTGCTACAGCTGCTTTGGGAAACTGCAGTGAACCAGTGTCTTTTTCCAGAATACAGGGTAAGTTTTAACTTTCCACAATAGGGGGCTAGTTTTAACTTTACGCAGTATTTTTTCTTGGTGTGAGTCAGGCTGAGGATGGCTTTGGCTACGGGCATGGCTCAGGACTGCTGAGGACAGCGAGCAAGTGGGGCTCTGCAAGGGCTGGAGGAAAGCCAGTGTCCCACTGACAGAGACTTTAGTCCTTGGGGAATGGCAGGAGGGGAGGTGTGGGTGCAAAAGTCACAACTTTGCTAGTATTTCTGTAAGCACATCAGCCCGGGGTTGGCAAAGGGCCCAGCACAGCAGGATGGGTGACACTTTCTCCTGCTGTGGGTATTTTCCTGTGGGATCCCCACACTGGTCCCACGAGCCTCATTCTCCCCACACCCTTCCTGCCCATTCCCTGCCGCGGCTCAGAAAAAGCTTTATTTATACTCATTTAGCTGCTTGCCTTCTCTCTAATTGAAATCATTAACCTTCTCGCTTAATGAAGAAGAGGACCGGGGGGAGGGCGGGGGGTGCCGGGGCCGGCCGACCCCTCCCGGGCTGCTCCGCTGACTCCCTCGACCGGCTGAAAACGTGATTTTGAATTTGGCCACCGGGAGCTAAAAGAAAAAAAAAACCCCGAACAACTGCGCCGTGGTCGGGGGGCTGGCGGGGTACGGTTCCCTGTGCCCCTGGGGCCGCGGCGGGGCTGACGCCAGCATTTCATCTCGGCGGAGAAGTCATCGGCTCTGACCACGGGGAGGGCTTTGCCCGCCAGGTCCCACTTTGCTCCCCTATATTTAGCCCATTATGAATATGGAAGAGCGTTGAAAATGATTCGCCCAGACATCCCTCTGTCCAGCCGAATAACATCAAAGGTGGGAGCGGGGACGGGAGCCGCTCACCCTGACAGGGGCCCGGCCCCGCCTGGCCTCGTGGGTCACGGAGTGGGGTCCCTGCAGCCGCGTGGGGGGAAAATCACGCTGGTGGCTTTAGGGACCCCCGCTGCGGGTGTATGGGGGGTGCTGTGGGTGGGCACGGTGGGATGCCGGCCGGGGAAGCTCTCCCCCCGCCGCAGTGTGCGAGCAGGCGCCCGGGGTCTCAGCTGGCTTTGGAAGGGGCCGTGGCGGGGATGCCGCGCCGTGCCCAGCTGCGCGCCGCGCTCTCCAAGGGCACCGCGGCCCCGGCCCTCCCTGCCACCACCCACCACCCCCTGGCAGCTGGGCACGGCCCTCAGAAGGGCCACGCAGCCTGGGACCCGCAGCCCGGGGACGGCTGGCGCTTGCTGCTTCCCATCGAGCTCTCTCTCCTCCCCGGCAGTGGGGGAGAGGGATGGTGCCCTCCTGGTGGTTTTGCCGATGCCTCGTTGTCCCCACTCCACCGTGCTCAGGCTTCGGCATCAAACATGTGCTGAACATCCCGGGTGAGCGACCTGGTAGCACGTGGCTGCTCCTCGGCCGTGCTTTGCTGGGCTTGACCCACATATTAAACACCTTTTCCCACGTCGGGATGCTCTCCCTCCCTTTTGTAAGCCCAAACCTGCCCCAAAAGCATTTGGGCATCCTTCTGCCCAGCTCCAGAGCACGGACATTCCTTCTTTGACGTCTACACCTTTTCACCCACTGTTTTCCTCCCCTGTTGCAAGGAGCATCGCTCTGTCCCAGAAGCCGGGAACCGACGGGGAGAGGACACAGAGGGCAAACCCCCTCCCAGAAGAGCCTCCCAGCTCGACTGGGTTGAGTTGGGGTTTGAAGAGCACTTTGTGATAAGGATTACAGTCGCTTTTGGGCATAGTGGAAAAGAGGGAAAACAGCTTTATTCAAGCCGTTAATGAAATGTCATTTGCAATTCACTTCCATCGCTGTCACGTGGCAGATCTGCAGCACCCCCGGCTTGCACCGGCTCACACAGAGGGGGTGTTACTTTGGAGGGGGTTTTGGGAAGGAGTGGGGGACATGCACAAAGGCATCAGAACACAACTGCCCCATCCCCAGAGCTTGGGGGCTGTGTTTGCCATGGGTGCTATTGCCAGGTGAGGTGACTCAGCCTCCCCTCTCAGCTCAGGGGTCAAGGAAGGGGTCAGCAGAGACCTGGCAGAGCAACACACCTTTTTGGTGAGGTCTGTCCCCAGAAATATCCCTGGGTTTTATTTTTCCACTTCTCTCATCAGATACCTCTATCCCTCCTCTTCCTCATGGGCCACCAGCGGAGTCCAGCTGCCTTTTTGACCCCTGCAAAGCTCAGCGACACAGTTTAAAACCCCTTTTCAATCCCCCTCTTGCTATCTGCCCTCTTCTCCCCTCCTTCACCCCTTCCCAATTTCTGAGTGATCCTCCACAGTCGTGAGCAGGTTTAACTAATCTTTCTGTCAGTGGGGTACTTTATGGAAATTGAAAACTAATTAACTTTCATCTCAGCAGCTAATCGCATAAAAAGCCCAGCGTCTTGGCCTCCCTGGTCTTAAAATAACAATGCCACAGGAGCAAGGAATATCTTGATCAAGCCCACCAGAATGGGATGCTCCACAAGACAGAGCTGGGATGCCCCCGAAAAACCATACATAAGGATGGGTCACCTTCTACTGGCGCTGGACCTGGCTCCTGAATCCATCTTGCCAGTCCTACAGCCCTTCCCCCTGGCTACCTCAAATCAAGAGGTAGGGAAAAGGTATTTTGGGGCAGTTTGTGGAGAGGGGGCTGTGTGGGGCTGGGGCTGGGGGGGGGGAAACAGAGACGTGTGGTCAAAGATGCTCTCCCCGCAGTGACTCATTCGGCTTTAATTGCTCCCTGAAGTGGCGGGCTGCTGGCGGCACCGCATCAGAGATGTCACGTTATAGTCATGCGTGAAGAGCTAATGGTCAAGGGTGACACCACCAACAAAACATCCTCGGGGAAGCTGTCAGTGGCGGGGAGGATCAAAGGGCAGGGAGAGCGGCCGTTCTGCTGCCGAGGGTTGGGGCCACTGCTGCAGATGCAGGTGCCCAGCATAGGGGTGGTGGAGGCATCCCTGGGGATTTGTGGCCAGAACATCATCCTGCCACATCAGGGGCAGTGCAGGCAGTGCCTGAGCTGAGAGTGCTCTCGGGACCCCTGGAAAAGATTTCTTTTGGCTTTGAATCTCTATGTTGGCACAGACTGGGAGGGCTCATGTTGACAGTGCCGTCAGACCAGTGTTAGCTGGTCTGTGCTGTACCCTGCGACAAAGGGAGGCAGCCCAGCTGTAATAAACCAGGATGTGAAGGTGGATCTTGGATACACAGTCATGGGGGGACCAACCTGTCCCTTTGGGTGCCTGTGCCCTCCTGTGCCCTGGCCAGGATGCTGCTGTGCCTGGGCTGGTTGGCACCTATTGAGAGCTGAAGGGAAGACCTGGATGAGAACCCCATGTCACCAAGTGACATGGTGGGGCCCCAGCACACCCGTTTGCTGACTGTGCTGCACTGAGACTGGCACAATATAGGTGCCTTTTCCTGATGTTCTTAAATGCCAGGGACCACAGCAGGACACAAGCTAATGGTCCTCTGCTTTGCAGCAGTACCAGTGTGATCCTAGTGTGATTGCATTTGGCTTGGTGCTCCAGTTTCCAGCTGCTTCCCACTGCTCTGCTGCTGGGTGCAACATCTCTCCCCCTGCTGCCGCTCCAGTGGGATGGGACAGCATCTCCCTGCCCTCCATCAGCAGGAGTGATGGAGAAATCCAAGTGAGAACGGCCGGGCTGCCGGAGCACACAGATCAGCCTGCTGGAGAAGCAGCCCTGGCCGCAGCCATCCCGCTGAGAAACGCGGCGAGGGAGGAAGAGTTATTGCTGCAGTCACACACCAGCTATTACCTCCCAACAAAAGGCAGCGTCTGCACAGCCAGGAGAGAGCCCGAGGACAGGGACAGCCCGGGTGACCTTCAGCGGACGCGCAGCAGACAGGCCGGAGCCCTGATCGCCCCAGACAGGTACGCCTGCAGGCACCCCTCCACCTGGCCCAGCGCAGCGGGAGCCTCCCGGGATGCTCCCCACAAGCCTTCAACCGCTATCAGCTTCAAAGTCTTCTCACCAGCCTCTGGCCTGGGCGGGTTTTTTTATCCTTCCAGCACACGTCAAGCTTTCAGGTTTCTGAAAGGAGGCAAAGGCGATGTTGTTGTCGGCGCTTAGCTGCTGCGAGGTGCCAGTACCCAGTCTAGGGTTGGAGTTTGGACACTTCCCTGCATCATTTTCCAGGCCCTGCCTGGCAGCCAGAGCTCGACAAGGAACATGCTTGTAATAACAAGGGGTGAAGGCTAAGGTGACAGAACAAATGACCTGGGGTGGGGAGTTGTTGAGCTGGGACTCTCACCTTGAGAGCCATGGGTCAGGATCTGCTGGCTGTATCACGGAAACATGGAATGGTTTGTGCTGTATCCTGTATCACCCTAAAGATGATCTGATTCCAACCCCCTGCTATGGGCAGGGACACCTTCCACTATCCCAGGTTGCTCAAAGCCCCATCCAACCTGGCCTTGAACACTTCCAGGGATGGGGCAGCCACAGCTTCTCTGGGCAGCCTGTGCCAGGGCCTCACAGCCCACACAGTAAAGAGTTTCTTCCTAGTATCTAAACTGAACCTGCCCTGTATCAGCTTAAAACATTCTATCAATAAGAATAAGTTATCCCTTAACCCTTAGCAGTGGCTCTGGGACACCCAGAGTCAAGGGTGTTGTTCTTGTGCTGCCTCTTGCTCCAGGAGCAAAGGTACTTGAGGGAATTCTCATGCCATAGTGAGAAACCACTTGTAGACAAGCAAAAATTACTGCTTAGCTTGACTTCTGCTCTCTGCCTTTAAACTGGCCCAAATTCACCTTAAGGGGGTGTTAGGGGGTGTAAGCAAGAACAGGGAAAGGCCCAGCATCCCCTCATTCATCTTCCCATGGACAACTGGAGAGAAGAAAGTGGCCAGGGATAAAGGAAGAGGGAGGGAGGGGCATCAGTAAATGTCAAAAAGCAAAAAACAAGCAGGACTTTAGGGCCAATTAAATTTGTATAATGTGAGGGAAGTGCTGGTTAAAGATATGGCAGCAGCTGAGCTGTATATCCATTTATTTCAATCCAGTTTTCCATGGGAGCAGAGTACTTGCATATCATTAGCACCGAATATCTCTAATAAGGCTGTCTCCACTAATAAGCAAAAAAAAAAAAGCTTAATTAACTTTGTTTTTCAGTGAGCCAGGGTGGCCCCTCCAATGCCTTTTCCTCCAGTCTGGAGGAAAATGTGTCTTGAGATATGGGTCCAAATGTGGGAGGGTGGGCAGGGATAGCACGGCTGGATTGTCCCATGCGGGAAAGTGCCACCAAGCTGAGGGTGGCCCCAGAGTGATCCATCCAGCCACAATGTCTGACACCTCTTAGCTGGTGGGGAGAGGCTGTTAAAGCAGGTTTGGTGCCCAAGCTCTGTCAGAAGTGTCAGAGAAGCACTGTGACTATCCAGAGTGATACTCGGAACACACAGGGCCACTGCCTCTCAGTGCCTGTAATTAAGGGGGTGGAGGAACCAGACTGAGGTGGAAGTGGCTGCAGATTGTATCTGTCCCTCTGAACTCCTCCCAGTGCATGACCAAAAATGATCAGCCACAGCCTTCCCAAGTCTGTTGTGTCCCCTCCACCAAATCCCTTGTCTGGAGGCTGCAGCAGGGCTTGTCCCTGTGCTCCTCCACACAATTCTGCACTGCCAGCAGCACTGCAGAGCACTGATGCTGTCGTGACATGCACTGTGCAGGAGGGAGCCTGGCCTTTGAGGGGTGACACTGGGGCTGGCACTCCAGCACTGACAGCACTGGCCACACTCAGCCTCTTCTGCAGGAGGGCTCAGCACCCAGAAGAACTTAATGGTGGCAGCTTCTCTAATTTTTTTCCTCCTGATTTTCCAAGCATGAAACGCACTGCTTGGCCTCACCAGGATTACAGATCCTGTGGGTTCATAGGTCCAGGTCCCTTCTACCCAAATCCATACACATGTGTGCATGTAAATACACCATATAGGCGATTATATTTGTGCCTTCTGTTTCACACAGAGGTCACAGCTGTGCAGCTGCCAGCCCTTTAGCACAGCAGACTTTTCCACGAGCCCAGCCATGCTGGAAGCGGGGCCGATTTATCCGAGCCCCCCGCTTGGCAGAGGGCAGCTGGGAGCCCTCCGTGCCTGTGCCAGCCCCAGGCAGCACTCCCTGCTTCCCTCACAAACCTCTTAGTCCCGAGTTAATTAATTGTCATCAAATAACCTGCATGGCCACAGCTGGGACAGCAGCTTCACCTTCACCCTGGCTTGTCCCTGCGGTTCTGGACTCCGAAACGCAGCCCCGGAGTGGGAGTCTTGCTAGGAGAGGAGGGGATCTCACTGGGAGAGGGGGTGTCTCAATAGGAGAGGGGGTCTTGATAGGAAAGGAAGGGATCTTGATAAGTGTGTGGGGTCTTGATAGGAGAGAGGATTCTTGATAGGAAAGGAGGAGACTCAATAGAAGGGGGGGTTCTCAGTATGATAGGAGATAGGAGAGGAGGGGTCTCTCGATAAGAGAAGGGTCTTGATAGGAGAGGAGGTCTCTGTAAGAGAGGGGGTCTCAAAAGGAAAGGAGGAGTCTGAATAGGAGAGGAGAGGACCCAATAGGAGAGGAGGTCTGGAGAGGGGGTCTCAAGAGGAGACAGGATCTTGATAGAAGGAGAATCTCAATGGGAGGAGGGTCTCAACAGGGGAGTCCATTGATAAGAGAGGGGTCTTGATAGGAGAGGGGTCTGGGCAGCAGCAGGGTCTCACTAGCATGGCCCTTTGTGTTTAGCTGGGGAGGGCATTTTGTGCAAAGACTGCACATGGCCCAAAGGACGAGTTTTGAGGCTGTTCGACGGGATTTACCCATTTAATGCCCCAACCAGGCTCTGGAAATGCTGGAAACCGTGGACACTGATCTCAGGAGCTGAAATTCCCCGTACTTTGCAGCATCTTCCCATCGCCCCAGGGGCTTGCAATAGCTGTGTGCCAGTGGGCACTGATGGGGACCCTCTATAGGGTGGCCCTTACAGCGTGGTGGTCTGGCTGGGAGAGGCTTGCAGGCAGGAGAAGCTCTGGGATCTGCTGGAACAGATGTTTCTGTGCCATAATAAAAGGTTAAATATTTTAATAAGCATTAGCCACATGTTGAAGATAAAATGAGCTGCTTGTTTTCACTCTTTTTCTTTTTTTTTTCTTTTTCCTTTTTTTTTTTTTGTATGCAAATGAAGTGGAAGCTTATTAACGAGATGAGAGGCTGGAGCCTAATTAGCAGCAGGACAAGGGAGCTGTGCTGGAGCTGAGTCAGCGAGTGTGAGAATCGCTGGTGCAGTCCCTGCCATCGCTGCCCGCCACTGCCAAACCACCCCAAAAACCAGGAGAACTGGGCAAAATCCGTGTGGTTTTGGAAGGGTCGGGGGGAGATCAGCTTTGCTTGGGGTCTTGCCTGGACACAGCCCATGTGGGTCACCCCAAAGCCACCTTCCTGACTTTGTTCTTCATGCTGGCTGCATGGCAGCTGGGGTTTTGCAGTGTTTCCAAGTATATATTGAATATTTGGGGGCAGTGCCACCAACCCGGGTGGGGATGGACAGAGCAGGACTGAGGTGTTTGCGATGTGATCTCGTGGTGCCACTGGCAGGGGGCAGTCCCTGTGGAATTTGTTTTAGTGAGTATTTGCTTCTGATTGTGTCTCTTTTTTTCATTTTGAAGAATCATTTTCCCACAAAGAAAACAAAGGGGAAAAAAAAA
>NW_016690232.1:3019389-3252979 GCF_001604755.1 Lepidothrix coronata
TTTTTTCTCCCAAAAAATACACCAGGTTTGGTTTCAGGTTTTTTTTTTTTTTGAATTTTTTTTTTTTTTGCAACAAAAGAAACTATTTATTTGGAATATGCATTACCAGTACAAATCAGGAAACTGTAAAACCTACACCTTGTTAGTATCGTCATAGAACATAAAAGTCTCAGTTGGGATCAGAAAGACAGAGGCCTTTTTTTTCTCTTTACAGAAGCAGAAAAGCTTAAAGTTTCAAAACCAGGTCGGAACAGAGAGTCTTTTTTTTTTTTTTTAGGGTTTTTCTTTTTTTTTTTTTAATATTTGGAATCCATTAGGAAGAGAAAAAAAAAAGATGGGGGAAAAAATAGAAAAGAAAAAGCAACTGGATCATCTTTACAAGGGACAGAAAGGGCTTTGCAAGAACAAAAAAAGCAAACCGACAAAACCAACCCCCCAGGCAATGTCTGATTTACATCGTCTTAATAATAATAAAATAATAATAATAATAAAGGTGTATGAAAACAAAAGGACTCCAGGAAACCTTGGGATTAAAAGTAACACCCCAAACCCTAAACCGTTCAGTGATGTGAAAAGCTCAGGTTTTTTGGGAGGAGGGGGGGAACTGTTTTAAGAGAAAACTGAAGTGATGCCAAATGGAATCTTCCTTAGCGCTTCTCCTTGAATCTCATGCCATAGCCACCCAGATTTTAGGCTGTATTTGGGGGCTTTTGGGCCATGTCCCATCATGGGTGGGGGCTGCATTGTCCTGTCCCTTGTCCCTCATCCTTCTCAGCACATTGGTGCAGCTGAAGTTGAGGGCCAGGCTGCAAGACCCCATTCTCAGCAAGGTCCGTAGCCAAAAAGAGGTCGGAATCTTCCTTGCTCCAAATCCCTCAATTTTGGGCCAAGGGGGATACTGGGATTCAGGGCAGAGCATTTGGGCATCTACACATTTTGGGGAGGATTCAAGCCCTTTCATCACTTCCATGCAGCTCAGCAATACCCCCAGCATGGAGACCCATGGGGGTTCAGCACCTGACTCCCCATTCCTCCCTGAAACCCCTCAGAATTCTGTCTCTCTTCAGAGACATAAACCCACTGCTCAGCCCCAGGGCAGCCACAGAAAGATATTCTAGAGTTGAGAGTTGAAGGGAGTGGGGAGAAGAGGAACACCCCCCAAAAAACACCAGCATCACTTTTCACGTCACTCTGGTCACAACTCAAAAGCACGGGGGAAGCGGCAAGGCCATCGTCTCGGACAGGTCAAAATAAACTTAGCATCATCATCAAAGCCCCCCCCTCCCATCCCAAATAATGCCAAAAAAATAAAATAAAAGGTCATTTCTGGGTCTCAACGTTAAGAAACATAAAATGTTAGACTGTACCTATTAATGCTCACTATTCCAACCATTTTTTTTCTTTTTAAAGTTTTACAAAATGAATTACCGTCACTTTTTAAACATTGTGTAAGAAGAAATGAGTGTGCACAACTCTACACTTTTCTAGCATTCTTGAACTAATTCACAAATGCGAGAAAATGAAAAAAAAAAACAAACCATGGGAAAAAACAAACAAACAAAAAAAAGGAAGATGAATGTAGGTAGTTTGATGTTATAAACTATACAGGAATGAAGCGCTTGTTGCCACAGAAAGAACAGGGACGGGACCTTCCCCCTGTTCAGTTTTGCGTGCTAAGAGGGTCATTTTTTATTCTTTTATTATAAACACTATTAAATTCCGACTGCGTTTTTGGTTTTTTTTTTCTCCTTTATCTGAATATACAAGAACATTCATTATCAAATGTTCGTTATCATCAATACTACAAAGAACGAGACACAAATCGCAAGAAACAATGGAAAATGTTAATAAAGCTGAAAGAATCGTCGAGTTTTTTTTGTGATTTTTTTTAATTTTTATTTTTTTTGAGTTTCTGCAGGTTTTTTTTGTTTGTGTTTTTTTTGTGGTTTTTTTTTTCTTTTTTGTTTTGTTTTGTTTTTTTGGTATCGAAGTCAGGTTTTTCTGGGCAGAAAAAAAAAATAAAAAAAGAAGAAAAAAACCCCACAACACTCAGGGCTGGAGTAGGGGAGGAGAATGGGGAGGAGAAACAAAACCCAAAAATAAAAAAAGCAAAGAAAAAGGCAAGCAAGCAGCTACGCCAACGCAAACTGGAGGGATCAACCAGGGAATCCAGGAGGTGATTTGCAAAGTACCATGGAGGAGTGAGTGCCTGGCCCAGGCAGGGGGTGCCACGGGCAGGGGGACAGGCAGGAGGGGCAGCAGCTGCAGGGCAGGGGAAGGCAGCCCCGGCATGGGCTGGCTCTGGTAAGCAGGTGGTTTCAGCTCATTCCCAGTTGGTTCCCAGGAGGGACCATGGCATTCCTGCAGGCACGGCACTGCTGCTGCTCCAGAGAACAGACCTAACCCAGTCCCACATCCCTGAAACGCTTTGCCAGAACAGTTTTGTGTAAAACAAGCTAGAAGTGGATAAAGGCAGCACTGAGGGAGGCCATGGGAAGAGGAGGAATGCAGGAAGGTGCAGGGCTGGGGAAGGTGGGCAGCACAAAACTGTCCTTGCAGGGAAACAACCTTCTCAGTGCTCTTACCACAGCTGGGAGGCAGCCCTAGACCTCGCATGTCTGCCATGGGGTCCCCACCCCTGGCATGGATGCAAAAGGAGCAGAAAGTGTCTCACTGTTGGACACACAAAGCCCCTGCACTGCAAAGTGACAGTATGTCAGAGCTGTGGGCACACCACTGCTGTGCCCTGCAAGCCAAGGACCATTATTTTTTCCAGCAAAAGGGTGAAAATTTTTTTGGCAGAGCTTTAAACAGTTCTTGCTTAACGCTGCTCTGTGCTGGCAGTTCCCACCTCAAGACCAGCACAAGCAGGGTGGGCATGGACATTCAAAAGCATGAGATGCAGCCAAGAGGTAATGGGATCCATCACAAGGTGCCAGGCATGCTGCACCCACACCAGTCCCCACGACAGCCAGGGTCTTGCTGCGGGCTGGCTCAGCTTCCTTGTGCCCGCTGGAAGAACCGACGGCCAAAAGTACCACCCTGGCACAAAGCTTAGCCCAGGGAAACTGGTGCTGCCTCTCCCTGCTTTTCCATGAAAGCCATGTCCTCCCAGCATCAGCCACCTGAACGGGCGTTTCAGCAGGATGAAGCCTTGATTACCAGCCACCACTGCCTGTCCAAACAGTGGATCAGAAAAGCTGGGCAGAAAATCCCATGATTTCTCCTGTGGTCACTGTTCAGAGTAACTCTTGGGATAAAACCAGCCCCTTCACAGCAGAAAGACATCCCCAAGGGAGGCACCCACTCATCCTTGAGGGCTTCACCCTCAAGCAAACCTGTGGCACTGTAACCAAAAGCATCCAACACGTTCAGCCCACCACATCCAGACTCTGGGACCTGCTGCCTGTCCCTCGCTGCCAGCTCGGCAGGGCTTTGGGAATGCAGAGGGTGGCACAAACCTCTGCAGGTCCTGCCTGCACTGGGGAACCCACCTCCTCCTCACCCACACCATGGCACACTCCTGGAAACATGAGTCAGCACCATGTGACACTCTCCTCACCAGGAAAAGTCCACCACCAGCCTCCCTAGGTGCTGTGGGAAAACTGCTGGGGTCCCGTGGACTATCCATGCCTGATCCCACACACTTCCACGGAGGTGCTCAGCAACTTGTTATCAGCGATGGCTGTTTCTCACCTGCCTCTGCCTCCTTTCCTGGCTCATCCAGTTCACAGCAGCCAGCGGGATGTGTGGCAGAGTAGGGCAGGGACCGGGAACTGCTGGCGGTTTCCCCAGGCTGGGAATGGGCTGGTACCTACTGGAAATGAAGGGGAGCACACTGGCTCCTTTTACGTGCACAGGGGCTGTGCCCACCCGCCCTGTCACCGTGGTGCCCGAGGGACAGCTCACCGAGGCAGGGCTGGGCACGGGAGGCGATGCTGGGGCCAGCAGAGACGAGGTGGCAGCAGGCCTGTGGTGGCAATTCCCTACGGAGAGGTAGCATGAGAGATAGGGGGGCGAGGGGGCTGCCTGCCAGTGAGGGAGCGAGACGTGACTGAGGGACGTTCGTGGCTCCTCAGAAAGACACCGAGTGTGAGGCTGTACACTGGTCTGGGGTTGGTTTGTGAGGTGGCGGTGGATTTTTGTTTTTCCTCCTTTAAATCCTTCTACCTGTTGACATATCCTTCGGTGGGAAGGGGTGAGGGGGAGGGAGTGGTGTTGTGGCGGTAGTGGGGAGGGGGAAGAGCGGCTTCTACCCAGAAAAGAAAGGGAAGAGAGTATAAAGAAGTGTCCAGATTGGCTGAAAAAAGCATCCCGACGAAGAGAAGAGAAGAGAAGGAGTCTTCTTGTGTGTGCTGATTGGGTTCACCTCCAGTCTGACTGCTGCGGTGTTAGGAGAGGCCCCCTCCCCTCCCGCCCCCGCCGGGGCCGGCTCAGCCAGGGATGCAATTTGCTGGGAGATCAGTTGGAGGTATCAGAGTGAACGCTGCCAGGGCCTTCTGTGGGGGAGGTCACCGACGATGGGGTAGTAGCGTCTTGCCAACCTCCATTAGCCTGTGGGAAGAGAGACATGGAGATGTCAGTCACCTCATGGCATGGCACACGTGGCCCTACCCAAGTCACCCATCCACCTCAGAAACCCCTCTTCCTCCCTCAGCAGGAATCAGTGTAGGAGGCAAAGATTTCCCATCTGGCTCCCCCCCTCCCACCCCATCCATAGGGTTGGGGCCAGAAACAATTCTGTTACAAACAGGGGTTTTGATAAACTGCAAGTGCTCACAGAATGTCTGTTCCTTAAAAGAAAACTATTTCTCAAAAAAACTCTGAGCTCTGGCTGCTTGGGTTTTCTTTTACCACCGAACATGACCATTCCCCATATGGAAAGAGGAAAATAGCAAACATCTCATTCCAGAACCCCCTGTCTGGATGTTATCTGAAGCCAAGTGCTATGAACATGCAGAACAAGTAACAGGTCCCAAGGGACTGATGAGCTGTGCCATGTCCCCCAGAATAGCTCCATGTCCCCACCTCCTTGAGGGAAGCCAAGATACAGTGCAACAGAGGTGCCACCTGAGGGTTCGTACACCAAAGCATGGCAGACAACTTGTTTATTCTTCTAAAAACAAGTACTGAGCTAAATTCTCCAGCCTCTCAAGAGCAGAGCTACTGGAGGGCCCTGGCTGCTGTAGGCAGGAGCCAGCAGTGCACAGAAGCTGCTCCTCTGTGGCTGCCATCCCCTTTAGAGAGGAGCAGATGTCGCACCCAACCTCCTCTGCTCACTGTGACATTGATTCAGTGCTTGGCTAATTAATCCTTCCCAAGTGCTGCCCAAGCTCCAGTTGGCAGCAGTCGCTGTCCCGCTTTAGCAGGTTAGCAAACCCCACTCCACCCTGGGTGCAAGTGTGAAACCAGACTGTGCACAAGCACTACCAGCCCCGTGAACCCCTCGCCTGCAGAGACCCCATGCCCACTGCCCCCACCAGCTTCCACCCACACCCGGGCCCTGGCCCACCATCCCTGTGCTCCCCGAGATGCAATATCCACCCTTCCATGTCTTGGACTGCTGCAAGAGGCAGCAATTACTGTAGATTATCAGCCCGACAATGACAGGCCGCGTAAAGAGAGACACAGAGCCAACTCCACCGCCCCGAGACTGGCATATTCAAGTACACTTAGGACATTAATAGCAATTTACGTGCCATCAGTGAGAGAGAACCACAATAGCTGTGCTGGCAGCCTCTTATTACCAAGCCTGTTATTTGTTGGAGTTACAAGCTATAATCACAACAGAAACTTTCAAAACCCTTATCTTCCGTGACGCACCAAATCTATTTCAGAGCCGTAATTGCTATGTCACCGGAGAGTTTGCTGCTTAATGCACTCAGATGCCATTTAGTGTTTGCAGGGTCATTACGGCGAGCAGGAGGGGGGAGAGCAGAGGGGGCCGTGTGGAGCAGGGCTCCGTCCCTATTGTGCTCAACTATTTTTAGCGAGGCTTTTGCACGCCAGTCACGGCTGGAAGGAGCGAGAGGGAGAGTGTCTTGCAGGCAGTGACTGCAGTGTCTCGATGTTCAGCACCCCTCTCCCCAAAATGCTGGGAAGCCTCATGGCACTCCAGTCTGGGAATCAGCCTTCCTGTGTTGCAGGAGTTTGTGTGGCTGAACACTACCTTGGTCACACCCAGTGGGAAGTCAAGAGAATGTTGGGGAGAGACTTTCCACAGACCCCACGCCCTCCTGCTCACCCAAACTGGGAAGGCCAGAAGGTACAGGTCAAGCGATGGAAAGGAGGCCCCAAGGTTGGCCATGACATCTTGACACCATCCTTTGGTAGGGACAAGCCCTCTATAAGGAGGCCAGATCCTCCTCGAGGCAGAGGGCACACAGACACCATCCCCACTCATTCAGGGGAGTTCACTCCACTGCTGCACGGATCAAGCCACATGCAGGATGCATCCAAGTCCACCCAGATGGCTCTGCCTCTTTCTGAATCAAGGAGATCTCTTGGGATCTGAGTGTACTAAATTGCTTGGGATCTCCCTGAAAGATAAGGAAGTCTTTTGAGGAAGCTGCTGCTCCTTGGAGATCCTCTAAGGAGTGTCTGCACACAGTTGTGACTTCCTCAGGAGGGGCACAAGCCAAAGACAGAGCAACGGTCTCCAAGACATCTCTTCAGATGTCCCCTTCTTGTGCCAAAAAACAGGCAAGGCCTTGGTGACTGTCCAAGTCTGGAGCCCCGGTGATGGATTGCTGAAGCAACTGGTTTTGGTGCCCGTTTCCACAGGTCTCAGCATTTTTGTCACCTCCAGCAAGTCTGGCTGGCTTCCTGCCCAGGCCTCCTACGTGGGGCTGGGAGATGACTTTCTGCCAATTTTTAAAGGTGCCTTCTGCTTAGCACAGAGGCTGTCTCGGCATCCCACCTTCTGTGACCAAATCCCTGTCCCACCATCGATGGCCCAGGGTGTCAGGTTAACCTGCTAACACACCAGATACTGGCAAGTCTGACAGATAGAGCAGCCTTAAAGAGGTTTCAGACCTCTGAGCTTTTAAGAGCTTGTATCAGGGCCTCATTACAATATGCACTGAAGGTCTTATCACACAGCAGAGAATGCAGCCTTGTTTGGATATCCCTTTTCAAGGGTCATGTCCAGGCATCCCTGGCCATCAGAAGACACCAAGGCGTTTCTGATGGATGGAGCTTGGGCACTGAAGCCCTGCCAGAACAACTTCCACACCCCAGCTGGTGGTTATAACCATGAACCATAGCTTGACCATGACGGTGAACTGCAGCTTGCTGAGGAACAGAGCAACAACTTTCTTCCCAAAGCTCAAATTCTTGGAGCAAAAGGTCTCAGCCCAAGTGAGGAGCTCTCAGCTCCTACAGGTATCAGTGCCTGGTGATCCTTGCTGACAAGAGTGGATCCAAAACTCCCCCCACACCCACCACCACCATCCCTGTCCACATGCACTACTCTGTAAACAGGCACAGCTCTGCACAGCAGTGGTTTTAAATCAAAAACCTCACACTCTGACGAACTTAAAAATAGTCTCTCATTTTAGACTTTTAAGCGATCTATAAATTAAACTAAAGTCCAAAAAGAAATTTCTGAAAGGGCTGTTCTTTAAGATGACTACAGTTCGCTCATTCACTAGCATGTGGTGGAACTAGAACACTGTAAATTTACAGCCATGGGACAGTGGCAGGAAGGGCAGCATTTTGGGGTGGGACCCTCCAGAGGACTATGGCAATAAAGATCCAACTTCTACTGGAGCCCAAGAGAACCTGAGCACCTAAATGCTTTGAAATCCCTAAACTCAGGGACCTCCTGGGTACGCAGGTGGACCCCACAACACTGTCTAGAGAGCCAAGACACTTAAAATCCCTCACTTAATGGTGCAAAACCCTACACCTCAAAGTTTGCCAAAAGGGCTGGCTCAGGCCCCAAACACCCCTTCCTTTCAGGTGGGGGGGGTCTTTCCTTCCTCTCAGTGTGACCTGAGCCTGGGTATCTGCGAGGCAGCTCCGGCCTCTACCGTCCCTCCATCACCACGAGCATCCCTATCCCTTGCTGGGACTGGTGCTGCCTGACGCTGTCTCCAACTGTGGAGGAGAAGGAATCTGTTCTCCCTCAGCCTCAGCCATCCCTGCAGGTCACAGGGATGGGGATGGCTGGGACACTGCCCATTATCCTGCTAACGATGCAGAACCGACTCCAGCCCTTTCCGCCCTGCGGAGCGGCCTGTCAGCCGTGGAGCAGCAGAGCCACGGAGGGAGCTGGGCTTTGGGTAGATTCCTCTTCTCAGCTGTCACGACTTACACGCATTTAAAAATTCATCCCCCATCAAGGAAGGCAAACCCCGAGCGTTGTGTCCCCTGCCAAGGTTTCCAGCGGTGGAGCCGGGCAACCTGCCGCTGCCTTCCCAGCGCTGACGGGCTCCGGGGATGACTTAACCTCAGCCCCGTGCAGACATCATTGTGACAGGGCTCTTGACTAGGTTTCGGCTCATCTCCTTCCAGCAGCTCACGGGGATGCTCGGGTGATGCGGGGACGGCAGCTTTCTGTGTCACAATCAGCTTTCCTCCACATTCTGCTGCCCTTCCTTGGCATTAAAGGGTTCAGGGAGAGTCAGGGAAGCCCTGCCTGCCACGAGCCAGCCACCCTGACTGCACTGAGGAGTTCCCCAGGACCTTGCCCAGGATTGATGCTTCCAAGAGGGCAGCCACACTTCAGGGTGGACAAACTGGGATCAAGGGACCTCACTGGGTGGGAAGACATTAAGTGATGATAAAAGTTCCAGGCTGGAGCTTTTATCCTGTATCCCCAGGATACAGAGGAAATAAAACATTCTGGGATAGACAGACAACCCAGAAGATGCCTCCTAAACTATCTGCTTAGTTCTGAACTCCCTGTCTCATTCCCTGTGACTACCACAGCTTTTTGGGGAAATGAGCAGTCACCCACAAACTCGTGCCATAAACCCTTTGCCACCCTGCCTGTCTCTTAACAACATCCAACACGGGTCAATCTGGGTTTCTGTCCTCCTTGAAAACCAGCCTGAGGAGACACGAGGTGCCAAACATGCCAGGTCCCCATTTGGAAAGGGCAGGGGGAACCGATGAGCCCCTGTCATGCTCAGCTCAGCAGTTCCCAGTACTGCTCATGGGAACACTGGTTCTCCCATTACCACAGTCAAAAACACCAGTCCAGGTCTTCTCGTCCCATTTGGCTTTCAAGTTTCCACTCTCTCTTTCTTCTCCTCTCCCCTGCTGTCCCTTCCCTGCCTTGTAATCCCTGGCAGCAACTACCCCCCCGCCCCCCAAATTTTGGCTTAACCCAGGCCACTGTTATTTTCCAAGCCAACTGCAACTGTGATCAGCTCAGCCTCTTTCCTTGGGGGTATTTTAATTTATACAAAAGTATCATCTCTTATCATGATCAGCCTGCGATTCATTTACTCTCCAAGTATTAAAAAGCCAGAAAGGGAATAAATTCAGCGCACGGAGAAATTAATGCGGAACGATAGGCTCTTTCATGTGGCATTTCCAAGTGCCGTTTTTGCAAGGGGCTTATGTAATGAGACATAATTATCTGCACATGTTCAATTACATTACTTCACAAATCCTCCCTGCCTCTGCCTCCTTGACGTCAAGCCGCCCACTAAGCCCCGGTGCCCGCAGGAGAGGGGAGCACAGTCCCCCCATCCCACTGCACCCCCTCCCCACACCCACAGTGGCCATCACACGATGATGGCCCAAAGATGGTCACATGCCAGGTTGCCACAAATGGCACAAGCTTGGCCAGAAGGGTGATGGGACTAGACAGTGCACCCTATGGGGGTCTTGGCTGCAGGACCACCATCCCACCTGGAGGACCATCACCTCCCTTCCCAGCTCAAGACCACCCCATTTCGACCTTCAGCCTCCTGGATGGGCATCGTGGCAGCCTGTCATGTCCAG
This sequence comes from Lepidothrix coronata, assembly GCF_001604755.1. Taxonomy (NCBI): domain Eukaryota; kingdom Metazoa; phylum Chordata; class Aves; order Passeriformes; family Pipridae; genus Lepidothrix; species Lepidothrix coronata. The sequence goes on from NW_016690232.1 coordinate 3,029,347, forward strand.
GGCCAGGCGTCCCCTCCTCTGTGCCACCCTGGACACCGCTGCCACCACCCACTCGACGCTCGCAGCCTCCTTTTCCAGGCTGCCCTCCTCTCCCAGCTTGCTGTCACCGCCACTGAGATGGTGGACGATTGATCTGAGAAATGAAGTTGGATTGCTGTCCCGAATCTACACTGGGTTCTCCTTGTGTGTGTCTGATCGATTTCCCCCTGTGCGACACAGCTTGTCGCTACGAATTTTCATGCTAGTCAGAACCCGCCAGCGCACCCAAGAACAAGGAGAAGATGCTCCAGAGACCGCCCTCCCCCTTGCATCCTCCCCCAGCCTGGTTGGGCGAGGTTTTCTTGGGTTGACGTTGGTTGGCTCTGTGGGGTTTTTTTCTCCTTTTATTTGCGAGCGTTATTGCCGCCAACCCCATCGCCACCGCGCCTTCGGACGCCGGCCAGGGGTGGGTTATTTTTAGATGGTCGCTCAAGGATGGCGCCATTGGCCTCTGCGTGGAGCCACCTCTGGACCGGGGCGTTCGCGGTGACATTCCCCACCATGGCTACACGAGGTGTCACCTGTTTAGCAGCTCCTCTCGGCCGAGCGTGTGTGGCCGCAGGTGCCAGGCGAACGCTGATCGGCTCTGACAGTCCTAGACGCCAGCTGCCTGCACAAAGCCTGCCCCGTCGCCACTTTTTTTGTGGGCAAAGCTCTGCCGTTGGCGTGACCGATACAGAAGCAATAAACTAGGTGACCGTAAAGGCAAAGACAAGTCCTACTAAGTGGCATTCTGAGCCCTATGGCTTTGAAATAATTGGTAGTGAGAGAACAAGGAAAAAAAAAAAACAAAAAGAAAAAACCAAGAACCCGAGCCTATTTTTTTTTTTCTTACACTGATGCCCTGCGGACTATACATCTGACTTGCCGCGAGTCCGTCACTGTATCCTCCTGTCTGGCTGATAACATGGCGAAGGGTATCCACCTAAACAGACCAACGACAACAAAGACACAAATTAGAGTGAATGAAAGGTTAGTGGCCAAAGCCCCTTCCATTGATCTTTGGCAAGATAAAACAGTAACAAGAATAATAATCACGATAATCATCATAATAAAAATAAAGGCATATATTCAAAGAGGGGTAAAGGAGAGCTGCGGTTGGTCTTGTGGAGAGAGATGAGCCAGAGGACTACTCCTGCCTCCCTCACCATCCCTTGCCTGTCCCGGTGGCCCTGTCATGCTCTCCTTGGTCCCAAGTCTTTTGAGAAAAAGAGTGAAGAGGGAGAACAGCATAGCAAGCGTGGGGTGGGATCTCCTGGAGCACATCATCACGGCCGGCTCTACCATAATGCTCAAGTTCCTACTCCCACCCCCTTCCACCCTTGACCCCAAGCACTGGAAGCTCACAGCAGTGGAAGGAGATCCTTTGGAGTTGGCTGAGCACCTCCACTGAGGAGGGCCCAGAGAGGAAATATACCTACCATGGCAAAGGCACCAGCAGCTCTCCTCTGGCTGCCCCGTTCTTCTCCCTCCACTGCCCCCAGCCCAGCCCAGCAGTGGTACGTGTGGTGAGCACATCTCATCACCCACAGATGACATTTGTGCTCCACATTCAGCACCATCAGGGAGTAGCCTCGGCTTTAGAGAGCTCTCCTTGCCCAATGCATAAGTGTCAGAGTGGCTGTCATCTCTCAACACAGAACAGAGCCTTAGATGCCAGAGAGGGGACTCACGGCATATCTGGACATCGGAGGGGAGGTGGGAGATCTGAGTGAGATCCTGGCTATTTTAAATTCTTTCTTTTTGCCCCAAGCATGGGTTCATGTTTCGGGAACGCTGCTCAAAGCTCCCTTGCTCTCTTCCTGCTTGTGTGTGCATGAGTGGTGTGAGTGCCTGTGCTTTGGGGAGGTGGGGAGATGGTGAAGGGTGGCTTTTAATGATAAAAAAAATTAAAAAAAAAATTTAGCTATGTATTTGAACATTCATTGGTTTTCAGCAGATACCTGGTTTGGCATCAAAGGAGTCGTGGAAGCCTTGTAAAACGAGACACCAGTCCAAACATCTGGCCCCTTCCCTTGGAAGAATAAAGCAAGCAGAACCTAAACCTCAGCTGCTGTTGTTTGACTTTTGCCTGTTCTCCTACACCTTCTTTCCTCCTAGTACGACTATCAAGCCAGAGCCAAATGCATTCACAAAGTGTGGGCAAGTCTCCTCAAGACCATGGTTGTTGGTTTGGTTGGGTGTTTGGTTTTAGTTTCTTTTGGATTGATTTTTTTTTTTTGGTGGTTGTTGCTGTTGTTTTTTTTTTGGTCGGTTGGTTTTTCGGTTTGGTTTGCCTTTTTCAAGTGTTGGTTGGTTCGTTTGTGCTGGTTGAGATTTGCTCTTTTCAGACGGGAGGGAGAAGTGCCAATACAATCAAAGGCTCCTCCAACACTAATGCATTCACTGGCAGTACATCGGATGGGTCCCTACCTGTGACTGCACGTTGGCTCCAACCTGGGCCCCTTGGTAAGAATCCCCATTGAGAGACTGCACGCTCATGAACAAATCTCCAGAGTTTGACATGTTAAAAGAACTGGAAGAACCTGGAAAGGAAAGAGTGAGGCACCTGAATCACAGAAAGGAAAAAGATCCACCCCATGACTCTCAGCCAAGAGGAAGGAACAACATGCAAAGCAACCACAAAAACAAAACACACAGTCAGGTTAGTAGTATGAAGAACAGAGCAAGCAAAAAAAAAGGATGCACTCTTGAGGTTATTCAAAGCCACATGTTGTTACAGCTCAATGCCAAGAATATTCTTCAACAGCTCCTCAGCTGGAGGAAGGATTCTTCGTGCTTTTGACTGAGACAAACAAAATACAGCCTGGAGGACTTGGACAGCCCTTTCCCTTCATTTCAGGGCATCAAAATCCTTCAGGCAGCTTCGAAAAATCTCAGCTGTTGGGAGTGTCCACCCAGCAGACTGCACTGGAGAACTGAGTTACCCAGACAAGCCTCGCTATCGGGAGCAGAAGCCTTTGCAGTGGGCGAACCAAGCCCATGTTGAGAAGCTCAGACCAGGGTGGGTAATTCTACTCTGTGCTGCTGTCTGCAGGGTGAGCACATCCAGACCCCATCCAGTTTCACGGCTGGAGCTCTGGTTGAGCCACAGAGGGCTCTGCGAGGGAGCAGTGTGTGGGGTTTGCCTTCAGGACACTAGGAACCCATCACTGGTGGGAACTGCAGCGCACCAGGAGCAAAGTCTCGCAAAAATGTGAAGGCACCTGGGCTAGATTCCCAGTGCCCATAATGTTGGTAAGTGTCTTTCATTGTGATGGGCCACGAGAGAACGCAAGGTTGTTACGGCTCTCCTGGGCCAGCTGCCCCTGAGGAATGAGCTCTGTAAGCAAATTCCCCACTGCATGGACATGCACCAGTCACCGATGTCACTCTAAAAAATGATAACAGGTGAAGACAACTGGGTGAGATCAGGAGGAAAAAAAAACCAAACCACAAATGAAAAGAAAAAAAAAATCCTTTGCAGAAACAAGGTTTTCTGCTTCCAGCTTCGAGATATCTGAGCACCTCCTCAACCACTGAATGGGAGAAACAAACCCATCATGTAACTGGAAGGCAGGGAAGGAGGCAAGGGGGTTAAAAATAAATAAAAAGGTTTTATGGGATTATTTCAGAATTTATCGTGCAGATCAGCGCGTTAAGTGTGAGACAGCTCAACGTGCAAGGTTTGGTTATATACATGACGTTAGCCTTGGAAAGGAGAGACTTCAGGGGCCCAGGTCAGCTATGCTTTCAGCTCCAGTCCCAAATATACTCTCATCATCTACACTGCCACTTCCAGCTTGGAAGACTGGCAACCACAGTCCTGGTGGAATTGCCCAACTATGGCTCATGCGTATGCTCTGAGAAATGCCTGGCAATCCCCCTCCCCTTGCTGGAGAGGGAAAAAACACACTGGATAGATCCCAGCTCTGCCCTGGAGGTGGACCAGGAAGGCTCTTCTAAAGGAAGCCACCTCTGAGAAAGGTCAGGGAGCAGGTGGGAGGTCTATGCTGGAGCCTTCATGTTCACTAAATTCTCTGCTGCTCTCTTGGTGACTGGCTCTTTTGTCAGGTGCTGGCAATTCTCAGAATTGAAGGAAAGCAGAAACATTGCTGCCAGCTGCAACGCTCAAGAGTGTCAAGAGAAAGACTTATCCTGAGCACACTGAGTCCTGGATCAGGACCCTCCCACCAGTGCCTGAAAAGAGCGAAGCCAGGAATAGCTCATTGTCTGTGCTCACTGTCAACCCTGCCCAACCTGTTCGAGAGAGCAATCCCACAGCGCTGCGTAAAATAACGGGGACTAGTCAGAAGGCAGCTGTAACCATCGCCTCCTCTGCTCAGCTGGCAAAGGGCTCCTGTCACTTCCCAACCTCTCAGGTTACTTGCTATTTTAAAGGCAAAAAATCTAGGGAAACGAGCTGGCAGACTGAGGACAGCCCACCCTGACAGTGCTCAACTTCAAGCATGAAGACAGGCATGTTTCACACACATAAAGATGCTTCGACCCCATTTTCTGAGTGATTTGACTACCAGAATAAAAGCACAGGGCAGTAACACAGCTTTGTATTCCTCCAGTGGCTTAGAACCAAAAGACTGCAGCTACTGTTCACAAGAAGCAGAGAATATTCTCCTATTCTTCTCAGGTGAGCAGAAACCTTTGAGATCACACAAATAATCAGGGGCAGAGCTGGGAAAAGGACTCTGGAATCCCTGAGCACCTGGCACGGCACTGCTACCACTCTGCCCCCAGCAGAGCAACATTTCATCCCACCTTCCCCTACCAAAAGAAAATTATAACAACAATAACAAATAAAAATGCCATAAACTTAACTGGTATTTTATTGAAACTTAACAAAGCTGGCCATAAAATTGAGACTGGGAAGGAGGAAATAAAAATAAACAAACAGCCGCAAACTCTAGTTCTGAAGAGCGACGGTGTCTTGGAAATCATGAGGAGCGCTGGAAATGTCACTTACAAGATATACACTGCTATTGGCAAGGGGTATTTTTACAATATATGTGCATATCTAAACGGTAAATATGTCTTGCCGCTGATGTGGATGCAAAGATAAATATGCGCATACCAATGGCCCCGCATGTATGGATGCATTTGTATCAGAGCCGTAATTGCAGAGCCCTCTGTGCCGCCGCGCTGCTGCTTCAGCACTCCACCGTCTGCCTCCTCACCACGCCTGAAAATTACAACCGCCCGAAATCTCAGAGACACGGCTAAGAGGAGCTGACACACTCGGGTAGGAGAGGGGGTAGGAACGTGAAGAGGCCTGAAAATTAAGGCTCAGGTATCCTCCAGGAATCCAAGTCAAATCCTTTCATAAGAGGAGGTTCCGTCGTAAATCTGATCTGCCCGCTCTGAAGGGCTCCATCCTGAACACACCACGGGTCTTTGATGGTCACAGCTTGGTCTGGGGCTTCTCAGGAATTGAGAGGTAACAGATGAGAGAAGCTCGTCTTTGAGCTTGTGAACCCGGGTAAAAAGGGCTCTGATCTTGGCATGGAAGTCCCTTGATGCCATTGTGTGTAGACTTAAAAACCTACTAGAAACCCCAACATTTTTTATGACTTGTAGCACTGTGGAGGAGTGGTTTATCTTCAGCATCCAGACAGCTCATTAAATCCATCACCATCAAGACCTATCACCTTAGTACTGAGTTTCTATGAGGTCAGCACCTGCTTCAGGAGTCCTGGAAATGTTTAAGCAGGCTATGGCTGTCAAATCTTACCCCTGGGTGAAAGCCTACATCAAAACAATGCCTGTGAAGAGATTTCTTACATCCCTAATGCTTCTGATGAGCAAAACCCACTTCAGTTTTGCCTCCAATTCAAAAATCTTCAAAAGTTTGACTGCTGGTATTTCTTGCACCACTTCTCCAGCTCTTCAAAAAGCTTCTTCTCCAGGTTCTCCAAAGTCTTCTGTGTTCTGATGGTCTCGACTTCCAATTCAAATTTTCCAGGACCTCTTATAAATCCTTTTCTCTAAAGTACCTGACAACTCAGATGGCACCAAGAATTAACACAACCAAAGCTGAAGTTAATGGCAATGACACACATGCATTGAGAGCACAGGATTTACCCCTCCTGTAACTTTTTCTTGTGTCTCTACCATGGCCAAAGATGAGGAAAGAACATGATGGACCACACAGTTTCTCAGCTGGACAAAGCCACTGAGTTTGAAAGCAGGTCTAAAAGCCAGGGATGATCCAGCAGGACACTTGTTCTTTTTCACTTGCCAACACTTTAGACAGTGAGGCCACGACCAGAACAGTCTCTGCTGAAGCAGGGTCCTCTCCAGCACTGTGTTTTGGATACAAATGGACAAAGGAAGAGAAGCAACAGCAAGACCTATGCCTGATGAAGTACATTTCCAGACAACAGCTTTGCAGGAAGATTTTTACAAAACAAAAAGGTAAGCAGGAAAAAAAACAACAGCTCAGGACAATGTTGGCTGCTCTGCATGGAAGATTTCACTGGATGTCATCACCTGTGTGTGCCCCTTGAGGACTCTGGTTGGCAAAAGGGTCTGCCCACATAAAATAGCTTTCATTTGCCATGTGGTTTTTGTGCTGAGATTGTCCAGGCAATCAAAGTGAGGATGGGGAGTTGTTAGCCCAAATGAGCCAGACATCTCAGCTTATTTGAACATCTGGCTGATAAAGCCCAACTGCGTGTATTCACGATGAAAAGGTGTTTGACATTCAGGCCTGGGTGACTGAGGATGGGGGACCCTGCTTTGAACGTGCCAGATGGCCAGACAGATGCAATCCTTGCCCTTGTCAATGTGTGGCCAATCTCTTTGACTGACTGAAGCCATTCACTGATCTCCAGTAACATGGGCATCAATGCAGAGAACAGATGGGCCTGTGTAGCCACAGCAGAAATGAATTTAGCTCCTGTCCCAGGTCCCATTGCATCCAGTTCCACCTCCTCTTCCAGCATCATGGCCCTCCAGGGACTACGTTGCTGGCCATTTCTTCCTCATGACCTGTCCTCTGCCTACTTTCTTTCCACATGTCCTACAAGGTATTTAAACCAGAAGGTCCGAAAAATTCCCAGCAAAACCTATCTTCATTCAGGCTCCTTCCTCACCAAAGTCTCAGCCAATGATCTGGGAACAGATAGAAGCCCATGGTGTAAAAGGAGAGGCATCATCCATCTTAGTCCTTCACCTCTTCGTCTACTTCCATGTTTCTTTCTGGGGAATTCAACACATCTGGATGGCTCATGGTCCTGGACACAATCCTTCAAATCTTCCTCAGACAGGTATTTCAGACCCAGCATGTACAGGTGTGCTTCTTGTTGCCAGCACCTACAGGGCAACCTGAAGTTGATCACATGACCCCAGATGTCTTCAGGATCCATCTTTGTCCCAAAACGTGACAATGCAGGGATGCCTGACTGAGCTGTTACATCTGCATGGTCAGCTGGGGAGACCTCAACCTGGGATGCCACTGTTGGGAGATAAAAATCTCAGGCAATTCCAGCTGTCTTCTCAGGGGAGGACATACCAGGACGCCCAGACCCACTATCTCTGCCAGCTGACTCAGAGACCACTGCAGTGCTGACAGCTGCTGCTTTGCCACTGTTGCAGTCTACAGGCAGGGTGGTGGGATCCAGGCCAGGTTAGAAACACTTTATTTCTAGCAGAAGAAGGATCTCCATGGCCTGTGAGCTCCCCTTGCCCTGCTTTTAGCACCGCTGACACATCAGGCAAGTGAAAAGAGGTCAATGATTCCAGAGTACAGATGAGCGAGCCAGAAAGAGGACCCAGGAGCTCAAGTTCTACCTGTTAATAACAGGACTGTTTGTCCTTCCTTGAAAGAGCAGTGTTACCCAGGGATTATCTCAGCTGTTTACTGCAGGGTACTGGCCAATTTATCTCTGAAACAACCGTGTTACTGCCTGTGGGGAAGGCGAAGAAACAGCCTTGCACCGGAGCACTACTTAACTGGGTAGGCACTGGGGAAATGCTTATTCTCCTACACGCAGGCCAGATCCAAAAACACTTAAGCAATTTGAAGTTCTTCTCTTGCCATTCCAGGCCTTTGGATCTAACTCCAGTTGAAGAAAAAGGAAAAGAAGGAAAGCTGTGTTTCCTTGCTCCAAGGTGATGTGGGCTGCAGGACAGCATTCCAGGCAGCAGGCATCTCCGTCATCACACACAGTTCTGCCCTCTCCAGCAGAATTCCCTCCAGCCTTTTCTACAGGGGGGTGTTAAGAGACCCCACCTGACCATGTATTTTGAGTGAGTTCTTTGGAAAGAATGAAATTTTTTAAACTGCAGCTAAATCTTCAGCAGTTCAGGCAATCGAAGGGGAACAAAAATCTCCAAACAAACCAAAAAGAATCAAACATATTTCCTGCAAACTGTCCTTGAAGAGCTCTGCTGCATCTACCTGAGCCCTCAGAGCATCTCACCTGAGCCAGGGCAGGCAGCCCTGGGCAAGGAAGAGGTGGCAGAGATGTGTCCCACCAGGCACTTCGGACCTGCAACATCTCTGCTCCTGGTGGCTCTGGGGGCAGACCCTTAGAAGTACCATGTCCTCTGGAAATTAAAGGGTTATGTGTAGGAACTTCACTGCCCAACTGAACTTCTCTCCACTTGCTCTGTCAAAGCCATCCACCTGAGCCCCTTCAAGGTGTGGAGGAGCTCCCCAGCAGAGAGCAATCAACCCCCACTTACACATTAGCTCATGGGTAACGGGCTGCCTTTGCCTTCCTGCTGGGGGACTGGTTCTGGACATCAGTCAGAGACCCATGCCACTGCTTGCTCTCTTTCTTTGTTCCCTGGCTCTCCACTTCCCTTTCCACAAATCCTCCTGATCCGGGGGTGCTTCTGGGGTGTGATCCTTCTTATACCTGCACAGGCAGGGTTGTGTTCACTACAGAAGCATGTCCTGACAGCAACCAGCATTTACACAGTCTGCTTAATGTCTTGCTGCCCCCCATCCTCTTTACTCCTCTCCTTCCTCTGAGTAGCCCACCTGATAACAGCAAGCCCTGGGAAAGGGCACCATGAGCAGACGCCAAGCTCAAAGGCACAAGAGTGGTACATTCCCACTCTCCCTCCCACCCCTAAAAAGAAAACAGGCACACAGATATTTGCACGGATAACAAAGTACATTGCACCTACGAAATTCACTTTTTTCCCTTCTTTTACACAAATCCCAATTTTCCATTGCTCTTGGGAGCACAACCAGCTGACCACAGCCCCGGATCATTTTTGGGTCAGCCGACCTTGCAGAAGGCACCACGCATGAACTAAGCATCGTTCTCTAGCAGAGGAGTTGAAATCTGGGCAAAGTGCTCTGTGCCTTTGACCCTCAAAACAAACAAATGGAAACCACAGCAAATGGGAAGGAAAGGGGAAAAGGGAAGGAAACGACCCATGAATTTCTCTGGATCGCACTGACACAAAGGGAAAATAAAATTCACACACAGAGCACACTCTTGCAGGTGATCCAGACACTGTCATGTAAGCAATCAAAGATAACCACAGTGGAAAGAAAATCAAAGAACACAAATTTATCCAAAACAACCCCCAAAATGGCATGAGTTAGGACATCCCAGAAATGCTGGGGTTTATCCATTAGGGTCACTCATGCTTTCAGCCCCAGAGAAATAAAATCATTATGCAATAACTTTTCCATTACTTTTTCTCTCCCCACAAAGTGCAAGCAATCCCAGCAACAGTTTTCAGATAATTTTTCTGGGTTTGTGTTCACCATCCATGCATATAACCCCCAACATAGTCACAAGGTCTGATCACATCCTTTTTCCAATGAAAAACAGAACAGGAAAGGGAAAGAGGAAAAAACTGAGAAAACAGGGGGGAAAAAAGTAAAGAAAATAAAGTACCCCCCCCCAAACCAAACCAAACCAAACCCATTTCTCCTTTTCTTTTTTTTTTAAAGACCACAAAAGTGAGCAAACCAGACCCAGAAAATAAAAGTTGAAATAACCAAGAGGAGAAAACAAGAGAGAGATTAGAGGGAGGGGGGAGAACAAACAAAAAACCGAACACTAACGACCCGAAATAAAAGAAAAATAAAAACTAACCAGCTGAATTGGGAGTTGAGGGTGAGTTAGCCTGGCTTCCATGGGCTGACACATTGGTAGCTGTGACAGCCGTTTTGGCAGCATAAATATTGGCTTCCTCTTGAAATTTACCTATGTTCTTCTTGTACCGGATTCTCTTATTTCCAAACCAGTTTGATACCTAGAATGAGTTTAAGAGAAGACAAAGACATTAATGTTTGAGCTCTGGCAAGATCACCTGAGGAAGGTGGATTAGTTCAGGGTAAGCAGTGCATATTCTTTTGCCCCCCCAAGTTTTCCTAGCCATGGAAGGAAGCACCTTCTACCCATGTGTGGCAGACCAAGCCCAGTAAAGGTGATGGGACCCTCTTGGGAGCACTAGGTTTGTGTGGATATACCTGGTTCCTCTATAGATGGGATATCGACTTAAGGAAATGGGATGCTCCACAGGAATCATCACCCCACGAAAATATAAGACGGATTCAAAAAAGCCTTGAATTTTGAAAAAAAGCATGTGTCATTTTGGAACTTTTTTTTGCGTCCTCCTTAGTATCCCTTTGATGGGACAGATGCCCTGATTCCCAGACGCCCATTCTCCCTTTGGAGAAGCTAATTTGGTTTTCAGGGAGAACACCCAGCACGTTGTCTGGGGCCTGGCTGACACACAAAATTGCCTTGGTATTACTGAAGCTCTTCTTTGATCCATCTGAGTAAAATCAGTGCACAAGGCCAGAATTGGATGCTCTTCCTCCAGCTGAGCTTGGCTTTGCAAGGTTTAGCACAAGCCACCACATCAACTGGGAATTTCAGTGGGAGGTTGGAGAGGGAGTACAGGGTTCGTCCTAAAACCTCATTTTGGTCCCAGGAAACAAGTGAGTCCCTTGGAAAGAGGTGGGAGATGTTTCCACTGTGTTTGCCCAGAGGCCTGCTGATAATGACAACCCTGTTCACTTGCAGGCAACATGTCACACTGAACTACTTCAGAGAAGACATGGGAAATATTTGACCTATAGTTTGGGAAGCAGCTCTCAACTTCTCTTCAACAACACAACACAGAGGCAGGGGAATGTCTTCTTATGTGCAGGTCTCTAAGCAGGAGACAACTTCCAGCCACCACTGACCTCTGAGAAAGCTCATCAGGATGAAGAGAATGGAAAAATGCCTGAGGATGCTGCAACTCTCCCAGAAGAATTCCAACACTCCTGGAATTGCTTGGAGCTGCAACCTTGAGCAAGCAGATCAATCCTTTGGTGGGACTCCATGGACATTCTCCCTTTGCTTGCTGGTGGGCAAGTTCATCAGTGCTCCCCCTTTCAAATGGACTGAACAAGCACCAAGACATAGAACACAGTAATGGATGTTCATCCTTGGAAGCCCGTGACTTTTTCCTTATCTTGGGAAAGTTGCTTGGGTGTTGATAACTGAAACCCACAAGCTTTTATTCCTGTGATGATCTGTACCTGCAGTGCTAAAGCGTTCAGCAGCTTCCATGCAGAAGCGGCTTCATCTGCCACTACTGAGCTGCAGGTATCCAACTCTGCACTGCTGCAGAGCAGGAAAAGAAAATATAACCTGCAGAGACAGATCAGCACCCAATCCAGATCTGGGACTGAACATTTGGATGGCACCAGTAGCAGAGGCTGCTTGCAGGGAGCTCCATTTCACCTTTTGGTCCGCCTTTCTCACTAATGACAATGTGATCTCCTTTGTGATCTTCCCACATGGCCATCTCTCTATAACAGTTCTTCTGGCTTCAAATGCTGGAGCCAACAGGTGAACTCTGAGTATCACAGGGCAGGAAGATGGGATAAATGGCCACCACAATCAATCTTCATCTAAAAACTTGTGAAGCAAAGAATTTGCCTGGCCTGGTCAGCCTTTGAGTTCAGATCAACTCTGCTTGTGACTTACACAGATTCATGCAGCCCATGTTCTCACTTAGTCCCAGCAAAACCAAACCTGGATGTGTGTTTCCTTCTACCTTCTCTGGATGAAGAAGGGAGGGAAATCCTGGTGATAGGCACAAAACAGTCTTGATACAGCACAGTCAAAAAACAAAGTAAGTGCAAAATTTCTCCTGGGCATTTTGCCTTTGCAAGGGAAAAGTTGCAAGTGTGAACAGATGAATTAGAAGTGAGAAGGGAAACATCAGGACAGCTGGAGCTTTACTTAAGCCAGTATGTGCTGTCTCTCATAGGTAACCAGGAAGAATCAACGTTTGGGTCTTGTGACCCAGGGGAGGCAACTGGAGTCACTCAGCAGGCATCCAACACGGTGATGACACCTACCCTTGGATGCTGTTGCTCCTGCTGAAGGCAGACATGCTCTCACAAGGACAACAGATGCTACTGCTGTCTTCAGTTTACTCAAGCCACGAGCAGGCACGTGCCTGGGGCTGGGAAGCAGCCCAAGACAGGGAATGTAACAGGAGCCTAGAGGGACCACTGAGCTCACATGAGGACAAGTCTACCAGAGGCCACACAGATTGGCTCTCAACCACACAGCTTCCTCCAAAATGAGAGGAAATAAAGAAGGGCAGGCCTGAGCAACGTAGGGCTGAACACTTCAAGGACTGAATGCACTCCTCACAAATCCCAGCAGCTCCCAGGTCAAAGTTACAGACTCCAGAAACTACATGGCTGCCTTGAATGTATGGAAATAATTCAGTTTGCCTTTATTGACTGCTCTTTTTTGAGGGATAAGCCAGTCAGGGAGATGTCACGTTCTGCAGCACAAGGGTAATGACAGAGAGAAATGACCCTGAGAAAGCCCATCCTCCTTGGGCCATTAGCCTGTCTGACCCACATCCTTCCCACCAGGACCTGTCCATCCCACCTTACCAAGCAAAATCTGCACAACTCTTCCCACTGCTTTTAATCCCTTGGCTTAAAGAATGGACTTTCAGCTCAAACAAGCTCTTCTTGCAAGCCAGTCTAGCACTAATTCCTTGAGGAGAAGACTTTGACTCTCTGGGTGGAACCACAGAGTTTCTGTGCTGTTAACACCTCAGTTGCACACACAGCCATCGCTCTGTGAAGTCTTCATCCCTTCTAAATCCTCTCCCAGACTGTCCTTTTCCATCCATAGGTTCAATCTGCAAGTGCCATCTGCTCTCCCATCCACTCTCACTAACTTGTACTAAGCTCATTAAGTAATTAAATGCTCAACACTGGGATGTGACTGACTTGCCTGAGGTCTGGAACGCCCCTCACCATGCTGAGCTTTCCCATTAGTACAGTCTTTGATCTCTCTTACCTGTGAGACTGTGATGCCGCATTTCTTGGCTAGCTCTTCTTTGGCTTCCTCACTGGGGTAAGGGTTGCTGAGATGGGAATAGAAATACTCATTCAGGATTTCCGTAGCCTGCTTGTTGAAGTTCCGTCTCTTCCGCCTTCACATGGAGAAAGAGGGAGAAACAGAAGGAAAAGGAAAGGGAATCAGTGCCAGGGATCTAGAAATAGAAATGTAATTTTACATACTCTGACTTTCCAACTTCCCTCCCTCCTTCCCCTGCTCCTGGGAGTATGGAGTGCAATACTTCACGGCCAGGAATTTTCTCCTCTGCACCCTTCTGGTGACACCTCTCTCAGCACCCTCCAAAGCAAGTAATTCTCCATCTGAAACTATCCCTGTGTACCCTCCAGCTCGCAGAAGAGTCTGAAAACTGGCATCCAGCTCCTTTGCCTGGGAAGGTGACTCCTGACACCTGGCTGTCGTGGCCAAAGACATCACTGCTACTCTGCAAAGCTCTGTGCTGAGGAAGCAGTGCTGGATATATCCTTGGGGAAGTCTGTTCCAACTACACATAGGCATTATCTGTCTGCTAGCCCCAGTGTAGCTGCCTCTCCTCCCTTTTGCAAGCTGAAGCCCAAGCCACAGTCTACACGTAGTCAGCTTGGGAAATGAAATAATTTTACAGCAAATCAAAAATCTGGGACAATGGGAACAGTAGGAAAAGGGTAGGAATCTAGAGGGGACAGGATGGCCCAGAGGATGCGCTTTCATCCCTAACTGTAGTGCACATTTTCATCACAGAGAATCGTTGTAATATGCCAGAGAATTTCCTTCTGTCACAGCAAAACCAGGATGTGCAATTCTCAAGGTACAGTTGGGAGCCTCCTCGAGACAGAAGCTGGATGTCTTGAATTGCTGTCCCCTCCCCTGCTGAGCCACAGACAACTAAGGGATAAGGAAGGTAAATAACCTCCGCGGCTCAAGACCAGGAGATATCGCCCTTCAGATGGACCTGAATTCACTCCAGAACCTCTGAACACCTCTCCAAGGCCTCAACAACACTGAATGGTGGGTGGGGAGAAGGTGGGATGAACTCACCGTGCGTCCAGAAATCGGGAGCGCAGGATCATGACGGCTTCACACGTGCTCTGCTTCAGCTGCATCTGGATGGAGCTGAACTTGCGGTGGATGATGCTCACCATCCGCTCGATCTCCTTCGGCGAGATGGGTCGGGTCCGGCTCTGCTCACGCAGCAGGTTCATCACATGGGTGGTGAATTCGTTGCATGCCTGGGATGGCAAGAAAAGCAAAAGAAACCCCAGGATCGGAAGGTCATTCGACAGTGTCGAGGACAAGACAGAGACAGTGCTGCTAAGGAGGGAGACCCGAGTGAAGGCCTCAGTGGTTGGGGCTTTTCAGGGCAGACCAAGATCAAGAATGTGCTGGCACTTGGGGGAGAGAGAAGTTTCTCTCATCTGCCAAGCAGAGAACATGAGACTCCCAACAAACATTTTGGGAAGAGCAGAAGCTGATTTCTTTGCTCTCAGGGGAATCATGGATGGAGCTGGGGAACGTTCATATGGGGTTCATATAAAGCATGAAGAAGTCCCAGCCACTGTTCTTCTGGCTGCGACTGGAGGAGCTATAGATGTGTCCGAGGAAGACCATGAACCTTTTGACCCACTGTCCCTCCTCCTACAGCCCCACCACGTGTCCTGCAGAGCCCCCTGTGCTTCACAGAAGCAGGTCCCAGAGAAACACAGCCCTGTTCCACATTCTTGGCACATCAGATAAGAAGTAAATAATGATAATAATTAAAGCCTGACTGAGGCAGGAGCCCTGACAAGTAAGGGCAAGCAGGTAACAATCCCAATTAGTTTGCTGCTGGCACAGCACTGTCTGCTGCTTCTGCTGTCCCCATGCTGTGCCGAGAGGACAGGGCAGTGAGAGGGGACAAGGCAGGGATTTTGAGGCCAGATGAAGGCCACTTCATTGCCCTCTCTTTCATCTGCACAAGCAACTCATGGGCATGATGGGATCCTCTGATTCCCAGAACTAAGCCCCAGAAACCAGGCTGAGGGCAGCACTTGGACACTGATGGCTGGAAATGCCTTTGGTGCTCCTGGGACGTGGGAGCTGCTCTGGGGACAGAGTCCCCAGTTCCCATCCTATCATGGGGAAAAAGGGGCAAGCAGGGGTAAGAAGTACTGGCTTTGTGGACAAGTGACATGGGCTTGACTTCCAATGTCACACCCCACCTTTCCAAGCCAAATCCCCACCATGGCTCAGATCCAACAAGGAGACACCCCCGAGGTCAGCACAGCCCCTCCAACTGCCCATCCCCAGCTTCAGCTGATGAGGAAGGAGCAGAAGGTAAGGTCCATCCCTAAAGCCTGTCTTTGTCTGTGCCAAGGGCCTCTCCTTGGACTTGGGTAGCAGGGGACATGAGGTCTCTCTCTCCCTCTTCAGCCTGGGGCCTTGAAAGAGGAGCCCTGACGTGCTCTCCACTCCCACCATGGCTGAGGCTCTCTCTTATCGCACAACCCTGTCTCCGCGCCTTGAGGGAGTGACAGCAAGGGCTGAGGAGAGCCACCAAAGGTCATTCTTCTAACCAGCCTTCTGCCTGCTCCCTGCCTCCTCTAATGCCCTGCCAAAACGTCTTTCATGGTGTGACAGCGCTCGGTTTCTCCAACACCAGAGCCCTGCCTGGCCACTCTGACTCCAGCTCCAACCCAGGGGCACCCAGCTAATGTACCTCAGCTTGGCCAGTGTGGCACCTCAAGGGGTAGGACATTCCTCATCCCCACCACACATCCAGTTAGCCAGCTAAAACAGGGGCTGGGCTGGCTCTAAACCAGAGACCTGAAACCCTGCCTGACCCCTGGCTGCGGAGCCCATCCTGCACCCAAAAAGGAGGGATGCCTTTTTGCTCACACTCCATAAACCACAACCTCTGGGTAGAAACCACAAGGGCAGTGGTGAAGAGAGGTCTGCAGAACATCTGGAAGCATTTGAAAGGAACTGGTTCTGAGCGTTGGTCTGTGAAGCTCTTCATGCAATTGTCAGTGTTACCAATAGCTGCATTTATGACCCAAACAGTTTTTCTTTTTCTTTTTTAAGGATAATTTTCCACAAGAAAAAAAGAAATTATTTTCTGGAAAAAGACCTTTTCAAGCAGAAAATATATTCAAGGAAGATTTTGATTTAAGTCTTGCTTGGAAAAAACTGTTGCCACTGAGGCCAGCAAGATAAAGAGGGCTCCTCCTTCACAGGGCCAATTGTGGGCAAGATTTTGGGAGAGGAGTGGAAAGCAAAAATCCAAGGGGCAACCCACGCCAAGCGTATTCTCATGCCACATCCCAGCACAACACTCCAGCTCTCCCAACCCTAAAAAAGCATGTTTTCACTCCAACACCCAGCTGCATTTGCCCATACACTCCCAACAATAGATGTCAGTAGCGATCCAGGCTGTGCTCATCCACGCCACAGTGCCGGCACCGCACGGCAGCTCCCCCACTCCGGCTCCTGCTCCCACCGTCCCACGACCACCAACCACCCCTCTGCCGCAAAGGAGCCTGTTACCTGCTCGTACTTCTCCAGCTCCGTGTGGTAGATCTGTCGGATCTGGGAGAGTTTGGCTCTGTAGTCAGAGTGCTCCACCGAGTTGTCAGAGCCGGCTCCTCCTGACGCGGCGGCGGCGGCGGCAGCGGCGGCTGAGCCGCCTCCTTTTTCGGGGCCTGCCACCCCCTCGGCCAGGAGCATGTTGTCTAACCTCATCAGCTGGGGGTCCGTGGGCTCCTCTTCCTGCGCTCCCCGGATGCTCAGCACTGCCAGAGACACAAAGGGGAGAGGACTTAATTCAGGGAAAGGGATGCTCGTCCAAAGTTAGACCATCAACAGGGCTTTTCTTCCTTTCCAAAAGGTACCCCAACAGGCTGGTGCTCCAAGTACTCATCACCAAGTGCAGCTACTTGGCTCTCCAGGGGCACTCCAGCTCCCTGCTTCCCCCCCTACCTCTTCCCCTCCTTCCTGCAGGAAAGAAGTAGGGGAGAACTGGCAGCGAGCTCACCTCAGAGCTTAACCAGAAATCCACACTTTCTGTTCAGATAGGAAGCAAAACTAGCAACACCAATCAAAAACCAATAAATGCACCCGTTCTTGCTGCCAGAAGGGATAGGGACCACATCCCAGCTCAAGCACGGGATGGAAAGTTAGGAGTCTCCAGCTCTGATCTCATCTTGCTCAGGGGTCCTCTCATGTCACCCAACATGTCATTTACATCAACCCCAGATGGCAGAGAAAGACACACAGAGCCCAGGGCTGATGGTGCCTCGGTTTCCTCATTGTTAAATACAGACAGAGAGGGACTGAAGGCCATGCTTTTAGCCACACAGTGGGAGCACACGCAAAAAATGTATGAAATCAATTTTATTCTTTGGAAAATGGCTTTTTTTTTAAAGAATCCAGACATTCCACTGAAGTCTAAACCATGCTGAGAAAAGGAGCAATAATAAATTAATCCTTCCAGAGCAACTTTCCAAGGAGAGAATTTTCCTCCCCTCTTTGTACTCCCTGCCTCAATTACTGCTCCAACTAAAAGTCCTTCTCCTGAGAGGGCTTTCCTGGAAAAACAACATAGGAGCATCCCGACTGCTTGGGATGTCCCAGGTCTGAAGGACAGAGATGCCCTACGTGCCCCCCCCCCTCCATGGTCTGTGTTTGAAAACAGAAGGAAAACTTGAGATCTCTGCATGCACACACACAGAGCTGCAAAATAAATGAAATAAACACAATAAATCCTTGATGAGTGAACAAAAAAGGCATTTCCTAAGAGAAATTAATTGTATTTCTCCATCTCATCTGGCAGAGGAACTCCAAGCACTTTGTAAACACACACACACAGCCCCAGCACACACTCATTGCACATGCAGAGATGGGAAACATTGCATGGATAAAGCTGTGCCCACTACACCTGAGATGAATATGACCCCCCCCAATCCACAGCATAAACAAGAGCAAGTGATTCTCCCTGTCATTCAAATAAAACCAAAAAGCAGTGGGAAATCAGTTGGCAACAAGAAATAAAACCAGAGCAGCTAAAAAACCCCAGCAACCAGAGTATGGTCTTCCTCACTCTGAAATAAGCTAAAGACACAGCTATCATCAGTAAAAAATTGAGAGGTTTGGCTAAGTCTAAAATGAGCTTGTGGGTTTTTTTTAAGCCTCAAAGTCTACTGAAATTACTGTTTTCAGGACATTTCATTCATTCATTTCAATCACTTTTTCATTCATGCATTTACTGGCATTTTTGGTATTGAAATATTCACTGATAACAAAGGTGGGAAGGTCAGGGGGGAAAGAAAAGAGAGAAAAAACTCCAAGAAGAGTAAAACAGCCAATAAAATGATCTAATAATAAATAACTCCACGCTAGGGAGGATCATTTCTGTATGGAGGAATGGGGGCACACTGCCAAATTTGGAGCTGGGTGCCAGTTGCCGAGCCCTGAGGAGACAGGACCGGCATCTCCCTCCACCACGGGAGGCTTCCCACGGCACTGCTGGCACCCAGCCATGATGAATAAATCCAAGGGGAGAGGACAGATTTCATCAACAAAATGGTCTGGGGTCTGCGGTCCAGACACCAAACTAAAATAAGAGGTAAAAGTAGCCAAATTCCTCAAAAAGAGAAGAGGGAAGGTGACAGGCTATAGCAGGGAGAGAAAAACCTTGCTATGAAAATAAAAGAGAATAAATTCCTATTCTTCCAGGACAAAAAAAAAATATCAGTAAATTAAAGCACATCAAAAGCCCAAATACAAAAAGAAAGCAACACAGGTTAAAAATAAAAAAAAATAATAAAAAGAACCTCAAATAAACAAATCAAAAGCAGAGTTGCCAAAACAGGCGCATCTGGATTTCAAAAGGGAATATTTTTAGATTAAAAATCTCAGGAATCATTGACCTGACAGGTAGGCACGAGTGATTAATTAGTTTATGTTTAGAGAGCTGCTTCCTGATGAAAAGCACTGTGTATTCCCGTGAGCTTTACTCCTGTGCCACACGCACAGACCAGCACCTGCTGGGTGGGTGCATTCCCAGCATCCGATGGAGGGACATGTGCCCCCACAGCAGTGACCTAAGCCCAGCTGGGGACCCTGTGGAGCCAGCCTGGTCTCGGCTGTTTGACTGAAATAAGGCATGGGAGTAAATAAATGGAAAGGCCAACGTGTCTAAGCAGGACTGATGCTGCCTATTTATCCCTGGAAAGCTGTGCTCAGCCGAGGAGAAGACAAAATGATTATTTAAAAGCTCCTTTTTTATCTTCCTGGTGTTGTTCCTGGCTCCAACACGCCTCCTGCCAGGATGCCCAGATTGCTGGGCTCCTTGGCAGCTCCAGCCTTCCAAACTGCCCCCTGTGATGGGATGTGGCTCTGCTGGTTGGGGGGCTCGGGGTGAGCTGGTACAGGCAGCACCCAACCTGTATTGCCTGGGCAGCTGATGGTGAAAGAACCTTGCTCTCTCACCAAATTAAACCAGAATAAATTAAAGCAGAATGATTCCCGGTGGTCCAAGGGGCTACAGGCACGTAGGCATCCAAGGCATTCCCAGGACTCACCATTTGCTGCTCCTGATTAAAGAAAAGGGGGGTAAAAAAAGGAAAAAAAGGAAGAACAAGAAGAAAGAGAGCGACTGGCAGCTGGGGGGAGGAAAATTCACGCAAGACTTTCTGTCCTTGGCTGCTTTCCTGCTGGCTTGGCAGCTCCCAGAGCCACAGTACAAGCCACTAGATGGTGCTCGGCCCTCGCCCAGGTCCCCCACTGATCAAGATGGGTTTTTATATGTAAATATATACACACACACATACGCAAATATATATATGTATGTTATATATATACACACATATATATGTGGGTGCATTTTAAAAGCAAACCCAAGCCATGTGCCTTGTCCCTGCCCGGCTGATCGTGGAGCAGAACCGAGGAGCATCCCTGTCACAGGGTCACCACCTCCCATGGCAGCAGTGGGAACATCGAGCCACCAGCCTGCAGTCTGGTCGTGGATGTCACCAGGGTCACAGAGACCTGTTCCAGCAGCCGGGAAATGGCTCCCAGCTCACACACTTGCTCCTTCTCCCTTTCGAGGAAGGTATCATAGCCATGGGGTTCAGAGGACGTTGACAAGTCCTAGTCCTGGGCTGGTGGTGTGGCTGCAGTGCAGGACACAGGGAAGTGGCAGCAGGACTGACCTCAGAGAAGCAGGTGAGAAGACAAAGACAAAAACAGCTTCCTGGCTCCTTGTCTGCCCTGCAGTTCAGGAATGCAGGGTGGAAACTGCATCGAGTCACCAAAGCTTCCACATCCTTCAAGATGCTTCCCACCACCATCTCCAAGGAGCAGCTGCAGAGCAGCCAGTTCCATGTTCACATGAGTTGGGCAGCCAGCACTCCATATGTGTCTGTGTCTCCACACCACAGTACCTGTGTGGTGGGGGTGGTGGGGCAGCCACACAGTCTGAGGTACAGCCAGGGTGGGGGGCACAGGGCAGGAGAAACAGCCCTTGCCGAATGCCTTTGGAATGGACAGCACTCTGGGGATGGTCTGGGGTTGTGAAGACACCTAAGAAATCCACAAAGGAGGGTACCAAATTCCTCTGGTCCTCTATGCCACCCTCCCCTTCCTTATTTACTCAATTTTCCTGGCAGCATTTTCTCAAAGGAATATGAAAAGTGCAGGAGTCGAGCACACAGCCACCTCTCTTCTCCAAGGCCATGCCAAAATGCTTCCACTTAGCAACTCTTTTCTCTCAACCCCTTCCAAACCCTCCAGATTAGAGGTGTGCAGGCAACACCAGAAGAACGACATTACAAAGGCAATCATGTTGGGGGTGATGGTAGAAGCTTAGCAGGAGACTGTGGCTGAGCAGTAGACAACAGAAAAGGATGCTCAAACCTTCAAGCTCCACTTTTCTTCTAGAAGGAGCAGTTTATCCTACTGTGGTCAGTGTCCTTAAACTGAGGGGATGTGGGAAACAGGGGGCTGTCCCAGTCAGACTCCCAGCATGGGATATATAACCTCACAAGAGGCTGCAGGCTGTAGTGGTACCACACTCCCCCATCACTTCTCATTCTCATGTCTCTCCTTGGGTGTGCTCATCCCAGTTAGGTGCCAGCCAGGACTTCTGGGGTGGAAGCCAAAGACCAAGCAGGAGACACCAGAAGAGGTTAAGGCAAGGTGGAGCAGTGGGAACAGCCTCTGCAGGGATGCAGTGGGAACATCCTGGAAGAAGAAGATACAGCGAATGCCAATCTAGGCTGCGACAAGGAAGGAAGAGGTTCCCCAGGGCTGGTGTGGCTGTTCTCCGCTGACCTCAGCAGCCAGAAGCATGGTCCTGTGAAATTCCTGTGACTGCCAGGTTAAGATTCCCGATAATGACATGAGCTGGCAGTTCCTCTGCAGCCCCATTTGCTGACCCCCCCAGCCAAGGGCTGGACCCAGCAGCTGGGTGTTTAAACAAAGCCACCCTACCAAGAAACCTGCTGGGTGGCTTTAAGGAGTTCGGGAGGAGCGCTCGCCCTCCCGCCCGAGCTCGGCTGCTTCTGAAGGAGTTTTCTCATGGTTGTTTCTGCCCATTCCCAACTTGCTGAATTGCCTTTCCAGGGGGACATTTTAAAGGAGAAGGAGATTTCAAGTAAATGATTGCAACTTATCAAAAATAATGTGCTACTTAGCATCGGAGACAAGCATCCTGGCAGGCAGAAATGGGAAGCAGTGCCGGAGCAGATGGGAGTAATTACGTTGTGATTTTCAGAAGGGTTTTCTTTCCTGCCTCCACTGTGCCTAAGATGTACCGTGGGGGAGGCGAGGGGGTGGGGGTGGAAACAACCCACCCAACAACAGAGTTTCAGGAGAGGCAGATAGACAATTCCCTTGTTGGGCGGAGCTGGCCTTTGGTGTGATCTTCCTATGGGGAAACCAGAGATGCCGGGCACTGGTGGAGCTGCTCTCACTGTGGGATGAGATGCCTCCTTCCCCACCAAGACACTCATCTGCCACCAATGACACCTAACCCGCACATCAAGGTATAGCCCAAATCCTTTCCTGGACCGCTGGGTGCCCCTGAGGGGTGGTGCAGCCAAGGAAGGCTTTGCAGCTCCTCCCTGGGAACCTCAAAACTCCTGCACAGACCCACACAGTGCCCAGCGTGGTTTCAAAGCACACCTGGAACATCAGCCCTCTTCCAACCTTTTGCAATTTAGCCACCATCACTAACATGAGCGTGGGGAGATCCAGCTTCAGGAGTCACACAAGCTCACTGGAAAATGTTGTTTTTGTTAAACATATGTTTTTACACCTCCAGGTCTAAAACAACAGTCAGCAAACACAGGGACAGCCACAATGCCAGCAAATGTCCCTCCTAACAAAACCAGTAACTAATCATCTTCTTTTAAACCCACCTCAATATTCCCTGGAGCCTGAGACTACATTTATGAATGCTGAAGATCAACAGCACTGAACTTGGGACAAGAATATTCCCGTTTGCCTCATGTTTGAGGACAGTTACATGGTCAGTGGCTTGCAGCAGGCTGGCTGCATCCTCCTTGTACTCCTATGTGTAGCTGCAAGCAAGTCAGGAGAGTTGGGGTTTGCTTCCTCTATTGACTCATGATGCCATGGGCTTGAGCTGCTCTTCCCAAACTTTCTCTGTGCAGAAAAGGCCCCAAACTCCATGCACCTACCTAAACTCCTGGGGTTTTTCCCAATGCAAGCATGTTTGCAGCCTACTTTCTTCTGCAACAGCAAATCCCCCACACCAATGAAAACTCAGTGTCTTTGATCTTATCACAGAATCTCAGAACGGTTTGGGTTGGAAGGAATCTTAAATATCATCTCATTCCAAGTCCATGCCACAGGCAAGGACACCTTCCACCAGACTAGGTTGCTCAAAGCCCCATCCAACCTGGCCTTGGACATTTCCAGGGATGGGGCAGCCACAGCTTCTCTGGGCAACCTGTGCCAGGGCCTCATCACCCTCACAGCTCTCTCATTAAATAAAAAGTTGCCTATTTGTCAAAATAAACCCTCAGAGCTTTGTGGAGGATGCTAAAGCACCTCTAGCTGAGTCTTCACACTGCCAAGTCAAGGGCCCACATGACACAGCAACGTAAATGCCTTCTTGGCAAAGCACACGATGTCCATCTTAAATGGGAATCACAGTCTTGGTAACCAAGGTGGAGCATTTCACTGTCAAGCAATCACAGGGATTTAGACCTTGTCTGGATATATTCATCACATCTACATAAAGTCACTGAGAAAAATCAACATCAAAACGCAAATACCTATTTCCAACATGAATAGAAGCTAGAATTTCTAAACACACTGACACACGCCCTTCCAGGGAGCAGAAATTAAGAGAAGCTCATGTTTTTTTCTTATAATTGACATTAAAAGTTCCCCTCCTCACTCCAATCTTTCCAGAACTTACAAATGGATGAACAGATTTTTGCTCAGATTTTCCAAAACAGGCTGCCGTGAGATGAGGCATGGAAAAATTCAGCTGGCAAAATGGCTTTTTGTGCATCTACTTATTTATTTATTTCCCTGAAAAAGGAGGAACTCTGTGAAACTGATGGGCCGTTTCTGCCACCAATTTTCACAGCCATAAAACAAACCAAAAATCCCAGCAACAAATCAAAAAAGAGGCTTGCACCCAGAAGCACTACAAAGCCACCCCGTACCACCGCAAACCCACCTCACCTCCCAACACAGGAGTGTCCTTCAGGGCTCTTTGGAAACAGAGCACTCAAACTATTTTGCGAGAGATGCTTTTAAAGGTGGAGAAGCGTTCCTTGAGTCCATAAAACTGTGATAAGATACTCCCGGAGAGGTGGGAGCAAGTCACATCAGTTCAGAGCAATAGTCCATGTAGCTCCAGCCATGGCCAGTGAACCCAAATGGAGACCCAACCAAGGCCATGAGCAACAGCAGAAGCATCAGATGCTCAGGGCAGTGTCACTTCCCCCAGCTCTCCTCTACCCACCACCAGTTTGAGAACTTGCATCGCAACCCAAATTCAGATCAATCAAAAATGCTTCCTAAATCAAAAATGAAATCCCCTCCCACTTCATGTTACCATTTCCCCCCCTCTCTCTTTTTTTCCTAATAAAAATTTGTGTCGATTTCAAACCAATCAAACTGCTTTAAAAAACAGTAACTTCCCACCTTTCTGGAGTGGAGGGTGTCCAAATTATTTGCTGAATCCAACACAAATTAAAAAAAAAAAAGAAACAACCTTAATTTTGGGGTGTGGGAAACAGGAGAAGGGAATTTATCACATGTCAGAAAGTTTCTCAGCTCCCAGCAGCAGCTCTCCATCACTTCAGGAGGATGCAGCTTGCATGTGCCACCGAAGCTGCAGAAGAGAAACACTTATTTCATAGCACTGGCAAAGAGTCTGCACCAGTTTTTTCCTAACCCCATCCCAAATGCCAAATGGGTTGCCATGGCGAGCGAGGATCTAGCCGCAAAATGATCAAAAGGTCTGGAAAATTATTACTAACACACTGGGGTGGAAAAGAATATCCCCCCCCAAACTGGACAACGATCTAAAATAGCCACAAAAATAAGGCACAATGTTGCTGTGATTACTGAAAACCAGATTCTCCATGAAATGTGACTCTGTGGGGAAGCTGAATGAACACAGATGAGCTTGTCTTTCCAGTCCTTCCCTGTATCCTGCTCCTGCTGACCAGTTTAGCTCATGGGTAGTAACTGAGCCTGGTAAGGAAACTTCTGACACCGGCCCCACATGCTCAGTTATTGCTACATCATTGTTGACTGAAACACTGTGGATCAAATTTAAGTATTTTCTAATTTTCTCTTTGTAGTCCTGACCCCACAAGCCATGTTTTCCTCATGGATGCTTCACTGCAGGCTGGTGGTCAACTCCCATCGGCTTCGGCAGCAAAACTCCCAGCTGTAATTTTCACACCTGAAATCTGGGGACAGGTAGCACTCAGAGCCAGAGCTGATTGAACTTCTTGCACCACACACAGATTGCCAAGCAGGTTGTAAGTGCTTGCAAATACTAAAAACAAGGCAATCAAGGCCAACCACCCTCCCAGTGGACAAATGACCTCCTCCCTGCCCAGTCACAGCAGCTGCCAAGCCACCTCTGCCATGTCCATGGAGCAGCAGACCCTCACAACTCCACCTAATCAGGCAAATCAGCTTCATCTCGCCCAGTAACACTCTGCAACCAATCCATCACACCAGGGCTGAACTCTGGGCACCGAGGGCTCAACTCTGTCCTATTGGCACTCTGCCCTTGGAAGAGCATGTGGATAAGTGTTGGCCCGCACACAGGTTCCCTTCCCATCCCACTGAGCACCTCATGCATCCCTGAAACAGGCTGATGCTGGGGAGTGATGCTGAAGCTGGCTAGAGCAATCCCACACTCAGCTTATCTCACAAAGCAGTTTTCCCTTTCCTAAACAGGGCAGGATTAGCAGGCTCCAGTTACAGCCATGAAGTGGAATCAATCCCTTATCTGCACAGGCAAACCCAGCAGGTTTCAAATTCTCCAGCCACACCAACCACACCATAAGGGAGACACTGTGCATGGCCACCCAGCCTCCCCCATCCCACCCTCCTCTATCCCACCAGGACCAGGACCAACCTCCAGCTGCTCAGAGCGGCAGTGGCAGGAGTTAAAGGAAAGCAGGGTGAGATTCAGTGCTGCTCTCCTGCTAGGCCAGATTTGAGCAGAAGATGTGACT
The DNA here is from genome assembly GCF_001604755.1 of Lepidothrix coronata. Classification (NCBI taxonomy): domain Eukaryota; kingdom Metazoa; phylum Chordata; class Aves; order Passeriformes; family Pipridae; genus Lepidothrix; species Lepidothrix coronata. The sequence goes on from NW_016690232.1 coordinate 3,055,433, forward strand.
CGGATGACTGACCACAGGCTGGCCTGGCCAGGAGAGGACCATATACCATGGAGAAAAGCCTCAGTGCCTTCAAGACCTCCTGTGCCAGGACTTCACCTTCTCCTGGTGGAGTCTGGGTGATGGACCCAAGCTGCCCCTGCACCACCAAGAGCACAAATGGTCACTGAGAGACAGAGTAAGTCATTGTCCCCACCCCAGGAGGTGGCTCAGACCTGGCGCTTGTCACGCCTGGAGACACATCCCAGCCTGGAGCACGGAGTGGACTTGGGGCTCCCTAAGCCCTACAGGAACAAATCAGCAAACAAAAGATGGGATTGCTCCCAGGTCAGGTCCAGCCATAAACCCCCTTTCTGAAGCCAGTTGGGCTGGGATCTGCGCAGTGCTTTGCATATGAATTCTCTTTGCTGAAAAGAAGTGGGTCCTTTGAATGAGCTGAATCTGTTAATGAGAAGCCGGGGCCTCCAGAGCTCCTCTGAGGACAAGGGTCCCAGTTTGACCACTCCCCCCCACCTCCCCCACCCCCCCCTTCCCCTGGGCCAAGCCCTGAAACCCGAGAACAAACAAAGAGAGGTTTTCCCCCAGAAGGAAGCTGCCTTTCCAGCCTGCTCCCCTCTCCAAAGGTCATCTCCCCTGGACACACTGCCTCTGCGAATGGCTGCTCAATGCACAAAGTGGCTGGGGCATGAAAGTCGTAAGTGAAAAAAGACTGGCAGGAACCCAAGCTGAAAAGCTGCATTTCAGATTCTCTTCTCCTGCCATCCTTCAAAAAAGATGACCTGTGAGACTCTGTCCAAGGAAAGCTGGCTTGGAGCTCGTTAGATGGCAATGTCCCACTCAAGTCTCGGGTTTGCTAAATACTCTGAAGGTACCCGCTGCCCATCACACATCTGAGAGTGCTGCTGCTCTGTAGCCAAGTTGATGGCCTTGCCATGGGCTAGACTTGGGATCTTGTGCAATATAGGAAAGCCAAGTCATCACAGAGAATACACTGTTTTTTCCCTCCCTTTCTCTCTGACAAAGTGGGCAGCACAGAACAACAGACATCTTTAAAAAAGCTGGGTCACACATGGAACTGCTCCCACTGCAAAGTGTCCTGGGGCCATGTCCTCTCCCTCCACTGCCAAGGGATCTCCCCATCTCCTGCTTATGGGCACAGTCTCTGCCCAGAACCACTTTCCCATTTCCAGCAGCAAACTCCTGGTGCAGCCCAAGAGCTGAGCGTGGCCCTTGTCAATCTTCTGATCACTTGAAGGCAGCCTGGGTGCTTGGAGAAGGTGGCTGCAGGAACAGAATATCATTTTTTTGGTGCACACAGACAAGAGAGAAGCAAGAAGGAACTATGAAGCAAGGATTCTCCACCCATAAGGAATGGACTTTGCAGTAGGAAACCTACTGCCCTGGCAAAGGGGAGATTGCAGCCACTGCTGAGTACGAAGTTCTACCATCGGTGACCGTCTCCTCTGAGGTCAGCCATGGACCAGAGTCTGCCTTATGGAGGTTGGACTCTGCTCTTCCCTGAGACAGTCTCCTGTTCCAGAAGCATTAGAAACCATCCCTCCACACATCCATGTCTCCCCAGCCATGGTAGCAGGCAAATAAAAACCTTTTCCATGAAAAATCTGAAAGTAAGTTGTATGCCTATGAGGACAGGTCAAGTGCAAAGCACAAGAAGAAAGCACAACCAGGGGTATTGGAAATCCCACCCCAGCTCCTGTAGTGTAATGTAGCCACCATTTAGATGCAACACATCAGTCACTGGACAATTTCAGGCATCTACTTTCAGTGTTACAGATGTCAGTTAAGGCAGGACCAGAGCCAGCCTCCCCGAAGCCTGGATGCATGTCACCCCTGTGCTTTTAAAGTACCACAGCTCTCCAGAACTAAATGTTCCTGTAAATCCTTGCAGACTTATGCACAAGTCACCATCCCTGGAGGTATTAAAAGACATGTAGATGTGGCACTTAAGGACATGGTTTAGTGGCAGAGTTGGCAGTGCTGGCCTAATGGCTGGATTTGATCTTAAAGGTCTTTTCCAACCTAAATGATTCTATGATTCTAGGTCTTTCTCTCTATGCCATACAGAAAACCCCTCAAAAACTACCTGAACGCTCCTCTTCCATTTGCTTGGTTTCCAAGCTTGTCCCACTCACAGCACCACAGAGAGGTCAGGTTTGCCCAAGCCTAGACAGTCCACCAAGCTCCCAGGGCTAAGACATGCTATCCTGAACACAACTTTGCTGCGATACAACGATCCCAGGCAAACAAACGAGCACATTTTCTGCACGATGCTCAGTCCCTCGCACCACCGTGCCGACCTGCTGAGCCTGGCGTCAAACCCGGTCCTCGAGCGCGCCAGACAAAGCCCGACTCTTTGAAAGGCAACAGCCGGTCGGCAGCGTTTTAAGGCCAGAAAACAGCTCTGAACGTTCAGTTCCTTCTTTAAATAGAGGCCCCTTCTGTAAACGATCTGTTTGGACAGGAGAGGGAGAGTGCTGCAAGAGTCCAAGCGCTTGTGAAATAGGATCGGATGCCTTCGCTCCCTCTCCATTCAAAACATGTGGGGGGAAGAAAGAAACCCAAAACTGGCAAGGCAAGATGGGAGGAGAGAGCCCCCGCACCTCCACGCTCCTGGAAGGGTGCGAGACACCAGAGAAAATGGGAACAATAATTAAAAAGGATCAATTAGTGACATTTCTGTTTCGAGGTGCCTGTGTGTGTTTAATTATATTCCATGCAAGAGGCTGTTGACGCAGATTTCCGTGCTGCGGGGCGGTGGTGTAACGGGATCCGGCTCTGCCTTCTACCTCGAACAACCCTACTCAGGGCTTTACCACCAAGCTCACCCACCTCCAGGGTTTGGCAGTGCCCTGGGGCAGAGGGGGGTTGACACCCAGCCCCACAGCACACTGGCCAGACAGAAGGACGCACAGCTCCCCCTGCTCCTGCAAGAGAGGCCCCCGTCAGAACCAGAGAGGAGATTAAAAAGGGAGCAAAAAAAAGAAAAAAAAAATCTTTGCCCGACTCCGGCTGCGTCCCAGATCAAAGATCATCTCCAGCGAGGCCATCTGGTCCTTGTAAATGTAAAACCAAATTGAAAGCCCTGCCCTCACCTCCTCCGACTCCCTCGGCAATATTGCTTTTACCGGCCGGGGATGGGGAAGGAGCTCGCAGAAGGCATCTGTATGTAATATAGAGCCCCCGTGCAGCTGGGCTGGAGGCTTGCAACCCCCCTTCTTGTTAATCACAAAGCAGAGGTAAATGTTTTCTTTGGATCTCTAGGGGCCCTGTTATTCCCAGGGCCTTCAGAAGAGTCCATGGCAGCAACCCTGGGATGGAGGAGGGCTGCCCTGCATTCCCATCGTTCCTCTCTGTCCACAGACCGGGTTGTTGCCCCTGTCAACAGGGACACACTGGGAGGGAAGATGTCCCCACCATCCCAGCAGTGTCCCCACTACCACAAAAGCCATGCAACACCCTCCTTCCCCAGCCCGAGCAGGCTTCTCCTACCACCGCTCCTGGCCTGCGATGCAAAAGGGGATGCAGAGCCCAATAAATAAACAGAGAAGGAGGAGGACTGAGCCGAGAGCTTTCAAAAAGGGGACACATTGCATCTGAGCCAAAAATGACTTGTGAAAAACCCCACCACTGCCAACCCAAATACTCCAGGCTTGACTTGAAAGGCAAGTGGGATCTGCTATCGAGAGGAGAAAGCTACACCGGAGACGTCGCAGGCGAAGAAGAGGCAGCTTGAGGAATTCTTACCCATCAAGCTTTATTGTGTTATTCCAACTAAGCACAGACAAAAAGACAAATCTCAGCTCCCTACTTTCATTTATAATTGAACCCAGTCCAGAAGGATGGAGCAAGTACCATCTGTAATGCAGAGTGCATTAGCAGCCGGCAGAATGAAATATTCAAATTACTGTAGGCTACCTCGCATTTCAATGACAGGGTTACAAAAACCTGACTTGTAAGTGGAGATTGGACTGGAAGAACAGAAAGTTTGTTTCTCCAGTGCATGAATTAACCTAACAAAATGTTACTTTCAGGGAGAAAAAAAGCATTTGCCTGGGTAATTCTGCAACATATCCCAACAGGCTCACGAGAAAAAAAAAATATTATTCTGTTTAGCTATCCTAATTGATATATTGTCCAGGGAGAGGAAAAAACTCAGGGAAAAAAGGGCAATGCTTTTCATTTTGGCTGAAGACACTGAATAAATAAGACTTAGGTGTGCACAACCCTTACCAGCACGTACAGGTCCCGCACGCAGGGATGTGTGGCAGCAGGAATGTGCATCCATGGGCTGTGTCAGGGCAGTACCTGCACAGGCCATAGGTTTTCGATGTGTTGTAAAATTTGAGTATGCAAATCAGCCCTTGATTTTCGTGCTTGTGCCTGTGCCGGGATCCATTCTTTTTGATATCGTTAATCAGGGCTGCCGAAAAGCCTGACACAGTAAGTGGCTGTAGCCCCTAGCAGTAGTCAAGATAGAGTGACAGGCTCCATTTAAGATGTCACAGCATATAATAAAGTGTAAAACTATACTTAAAATAAACGAGATAGAAACAATAAACTTGACTCCGGCTTTGAACTTTCTGGGAGAGTAGCAGGGAGATGGGAGCACACACGTGTGCAAGCAGGCACAGGGCTGGGGTGGCTGGAGAGGATGGTCCCACACCAGCCTGCTGCCCAGCTGAGAGTAAGGAGGGGTGCCCCCCATGTCCTCTAAAGGATCAGAGCTCCTCAGCAACCCTATGATAACAACCAGTCTGCACGTGGGACATCTCTGGTGCTTCTGGATGTGGATGTTAAGGAGTAGGAAGAAGATGGGAAGTCATAACTGGGATCTGCCAGGGAATGAGGGGATGGCCAGGCCATGATGGGCATGTGACTGTATCAAGGACACCACTGAAGGGGCTGAGTTTTGCTTCAAGGAGCTTCACAGAGAAGAAGGGATTTACACGCTGCAGGTATCACCTCCAATCTCCTGAATGGAGACTGGGACAAGGCAGTCCAAATCCCCCTTCTGTCCTGGGCACCCAGGGAGCATCACCAGCTTCTGGCCGTGCTCTCAGGATATCCCTTTCCCTCCATCTCCATACAGTAATGCCAGGATGGGATGAAGCAGCAATGCCCTCAGCATCTCCAGCCTGGGCTTGGCCATACGCCCCAGAACCAGAAGCCACAGCAGATGCTGGAACCCTTCCCTGGCAGGATGAGGATCAGGCCCATGCAGGGTGGGGGGGGCAGGGGAGGGGAACATACTAAAGAAAGCCCCATTTCACTCCACAAATCACTTCTCCATACCCCAAAACCTCCTGCGTGCCCGACAGCAGCTCTCGATGCTGAGACAAACCAGTCGCTCTCCCTCCTGCTAAGCAGTTAAATTAGAGAGTATTCAATTAATAACAGCTGAATATTCTGTCACATTTAGGAAGATGTATGGTAAGACAAGCGAGTTGTGATGTCTGTGACAGAAATGATAAAAGTTCTCCCGACACAGCCTGGCAGATACTTGGCTGGAGGAACCGCTTGCTCTCATGGACTCCAACGTCAGCACAGACACCAGGCCCAGTGCTGCCTTCAAAGGAGAGACACTCCAAATTGCATGGGAGAACCACTGCCAAAATGGCTTGCAGGCAGCTCCCTCCCGCCTTCCTTCTGGGATCCATCTGAGATGCAGGGATGAGACCCTGGAGAAGACCTTGGCCAAGAGAAGGCCGAGACAGTGCCTGTCAGCACTGTGATGGCAAGCATCACTCAGCAGAAGCTCAAACCCTCCTGTGTCACCCAAAGACCACCCCATAACACTCATCCCAAGCTGCCTCGGTTTACCCATTTGCAAAAGGATGGTGATCATATCCCAAGCAATTCACTCCAGTGGGGACCAGGGCAGTGCTTGCAAGACACCACGACCATGGGCAAGCCCCTGCTGTCCGGTAACATATTCTCCATTTAATTAGGGGATGTGGCGTGGCCAGGGGACACACGGGAACGGTGCTCTGGAGGCCGCCTCCGTTTTTTCTGGGGGGTTGTTTTTCACCGGTGTTGTTTGCGAACACAGTTTTGTTGCTAAGAAACTACCTTCATATTGCTCGGAGAGCAAAGACAAAGCAACCGTCAAAATAACACCCTATTTTGACAGTAGCCAGATCGTAACCATAAATGATCCATTTTCCTCGCTCTCCTGTGTGCTCATTAACCTGATCTAAATACCATAATCCCATATATAACCTGCACCCTACAGATACACAGGCACAGCACATGCAGGCACCAGGGACCTCACGTGCAGGGGGCTCCATTGCATCCATTCACCCCCAAGTAAATGCTGAAGGAATCAGATCTGGGAAGAGGAGCAGGTTCCCCAGGGAGGCCCCATGGCTCCCTTCTAGGCAGGAACATGGTACCAGGTCTTTAAGCGAGAGATACATGAGAAACAACAGTGAGAAGGTAAGACCTCTGCAGCACGATGGCACAGCCCTAGTTTGGGGAGAAATGTAATTACCGTTGGCTTTGGGTTTGTTGGGTAGGTTTGGGCTGCTTGTTGTGGTTTTTTTAAGTCCCAGGGGAGAAAATGCATGGGGGAAATCAAATCCATTCACTGCTCAATTTTCAATAAAGTAGCCTCTTGCTGCTTTAAAAGTGGAGAGATCTTGTCACACGGGGAAGATCAGAGCACATCACCCCCCCATCACCTCAACACAGATATATGTTCCCAAACCAAGTCATAGAATCCTGAAAAACAGTTTGCCAATGTATCCACCTCCTAGGGCAGGAGAACATCTCTACCTTTCCTGCCAGAGCATCTCTGGCCCCTCTTTGCTGGTACCACTGCAACCTGGGTGGGTTCTAGGTTGAAAAGCAATGCACCTTCCTTCCTCAAAAAAAAAGGCAGGAGAGGGACAAAAGCACATCTAGGACAGCAGCACCTACAGGAAGGTGCTTCTTGGTCTGATCCAGGACCATTCAGGATGATGCACAAGGATAAAAGGTTTTAGTGGATGCAGAAGCACAGTGAGGTCAGCAGTGCCCTACTCACACCAAAAATCAAGAGGAAAGCACATGGCCTGTTTGCCACGGATCTGCCACTGCTGACTTAAGGGCAGAGGGAAAGGCAGGGAAAAAGCCAGGCTGAAAACTGCAACCTGTCATCCTAAGGCAACCCAAAGGGCCTCCCGTGCTTCAGCAAACCCCTGGTGCAAGAAAGGACACCCAGAGTCACAGCACAACTGCTGTGGCTCTCACCACCCCGGCAGGACAGCAAACACAGACCTACCGTCCTCGACCACCACCCGACCCTGGCAATCACCGGCTTGAGAGCTGACCCAGAGCCCGGACATGCCGCCAGCAGGATGTCAGAGGGATCACTGCCCTCTGATTTACACCCTCCTGTGCACTGTGCAGCAGCAACGCCTGCAGGCAGGGACACCAGGGCTTGGGAGAGCAGCGCCTGCCTTGGATGCTTTTTAGGGCAAATAAGGAAGAAAACTGAAGCCGTGGGAAGCGGTCCTGCAATATCTGGCTTGTCTTTTCTTTTGCCCTGGGCCAGCTGGAGCACGGGTCTGGCTGATCCCTTGCTCAAGCGCAAGATGCTTCTGCACGTACCCAAACCCCAGGCCAGCACCGAACAGCCAGTCTCCCGTAGAGCCACAGCTCGCCACGTGCGCTTTCCCTGCCAAAACCCCGAGCTCCACCCCACAGTAGGAGAAAAAGGAAAGGGCAAGAAGAGCTCTGTCGAAACCCACCAAAGCCTGAACAACATTTCTCCGCAGCAGAACAAAGCCCTTGGAAATCTCTTCTCCGCTTGGGTCCCCCGACCCACATGAAAGAGGCATTTTTCTGGGCTAATTACACAGGCTGCTCTGAGCCTCCTGGCAGAATCTGAGCTGCAAAGGCAGACATCAAAGGGCTCCCAAATTTAAAATAAATAGACAGCAAAGACGGCGTGGTTCACAGGAGATCTCCCCCTGTTGCCTGCACTGGCTGCCTGGGATGAACATTGGAGTTGACTCAGTTCACAAGACCCCCCAGTGAGGGTAGATGGGGAAGAGAGGCACAGCTATATTTTATTTGCATGGCAGGCTCCCAGCAGGCATAGGCAAGGAGGGGGGGTTGGTCCTTGCAGGACCAGCCATGGTCCTAGAAAAGCTTTCTGAAGCCTCCATCCAACAGAAGGACCAACTGTGGAGCCTGTCTGCTATCTGAGGTGGGCAAGCTGTGGGGCACTGGATGGAGCAGCCAAGGGCAGGATGTGGAAAAGGAAGGGACAGGTGTCACTGCCACATGCTAGACAGTGGTGGCTGCCAGCACAGTTGATCTGAGCAGTACTCCCGGGCACTGCCTGTCTCAGTTCCCCCAGAACTAAATGTTATCCATTGCCCCTGGAGTTTCTGAGATGGGATTTTCCAAACAGGTATACTTCCCTCTAGACAGCAACCTTCTAGAGAAAGCCTTGGTCCTACTCAAGCAGAGTCACAGCCTGTGTCCGCAGCTCCTGATGGACAAGAAACCTGAGCTGTGCTGCTTCCTGTTCATTTGGGAGAGAGAGAAGATGCCTTTGCTGTCTCTTCCAAGAAACAGCCAGCCACTGGTACCCCGTGGTCATCCAACCCTGCTCCTGGTCCAGAAAGTGGCAAATTCTCCTGGCCTTCAGCAGGACACCCTGACATGTTGGGTATGATCTGCACTGGAGATGACTGGGAAAGATAAAGCTCATCCTACCAGCTCCTCTGCCCCATCTTTCACCCTCTCCTTTGGGCTTCATAAGGCCTTACAGCACAGCCAGAACATGCTCTGCAGAGCAACCAGCTCTCTCTCCCCACAGACAAGCACACAGAGATTCCTCCAAAACAACAAGGCATGACCAGAACTCCTATCGGTCTTCAGACTGTGGTCCTTCCATGGGCAGCAATTACCCAGGAGTGCTGCCATGAGACATTTCTGCAGTGCCTTGGAAAAGGACAGGGACACGGAAATCCTCAAGGGATTCTCCGATATTTGGGAAGATCAGCACACACAAAACTGTCACGCAAGGGATGCTGGCCAGCCACGCTCCCAAACCCATCCTGGTCCATCCTTGGCCTCCCCACTCCTTCCCCAGCCGTGGCTCCAGGGGCACAGGGGGCAAGGAGGAGGGCTGGACCGCACCCTGCCACCTCCCAGGGAGGAGAAGGAAGAGGAAAGGAAGGATGGGGCTGGGATGGCCGAGCACGGGATGCGAGGGGAAGGTGTCAATTAAAGCAATGAGGCCCTTTGCATCCCTGTGCCTGACAGCCGGGCTGAGCGGAGCTGACAGCCGGAGCGCCGGCTGGCTTCCCCGTCTCGCTCACCGGAGCGTGCTTTCCCCGCGCACCCCCGGCTCCGGACCGGCAAGGCCGGGCCACGCGGACACCGGCAGCAGCGCGGTGTCCCTTCCCCTGCCCCCAGAGATGCTCCTGATAATGGGAATTATCTTGATTTGGGGCCTAAACAGGCCACGGCCAGCCCGGAGGCGGATGGCAGTGAAGCGGCTGGGGCCGGGTGGGATGGCAGAGGGAGGCACTGGATCCTGCTGAAATAGCTAATGAGCACTGCAAGGTCTCAGCCTCTAATCAGGATGGCATCAGTGGAGTGCTGGGATGCTGGGAAGGTGGAAATCCACCAGACACTAGCTGGCAATGCAACCCCTGAAGCCCCCCTGGATGGTCAGCCTCCACCTCTGCTTCCCCTTGCCTATTCCCAGGGAATTGCATCCCAGGAGCCCCTGCTTCACTCCCTGCCTGCCCTCCCCGCAGGCTCAATCCGATTAGTGCTGATACACATCTCCTCCTGGGCTCCAAAACACGCTCTTCCCAGCTGAAGGATTCGCATGGACACGGAAAACTTGTCCTGATTGTGGCGTTAATGGCCGTGTGGCCCATGTCATCACCGAAATGGCCTTAGGGGGAGAGTTGATGGGTCTCTGAAGTCATCAGGACTACCCCACCTCATCTTGCTCCCCTTATTAAAACCATTCATCCTGGGAGCTAAATGAATATGTTTCATCTTCAAATGCTGAGACACAACAGCAAGCAGGCAGAGATCTAATAGAACAATACCCATCTAATCATGCCGATTTTTCTCTCCCCACCCTGCCTTCATATTACACGCGTGGCCACGAGACCAAGCCAGGGCCGCAGGCAACGGGTGAGGATGGGGCATTGCCTGCTCCTGGCTTTGGTACCACTGTCACACCTCATGTCCCCCCTTTCCAAGGCTTTTCCTCCCTTTGCTGTGATGGAAAAAGCCCCAGGACTTTTAAAACTAATAAGGTCGATAGATACGGAGCCTAACAAGTCTAAGGGAGCCAGGGAAGCACGGCAGGCCCTCCGCCACCAGCAGACCCTTGTTTCCCATGGGAATACTCCACACTGCACTGTCCATGAATCATTTTGGCACTTCTTCCCGCACCCATGGCAGGTTTTCCTGGCTCCCGTTCCCTTAGATACAGGGTTGATTTCTTCCCTTATTTGCTAAAGCACCTTTTGCTTGCGTCACGCTGGGGGAAGCATAACAGTTTTGCATCTCTCACATTAAGGGTCTTCAGCAAGGCCCCTGGTTTTGGGGATGGGGTGGTGGAGGACACGAAAGGTGGGAGCTCTGGGAACGGTTGAGGATAGGGAAGGTAGCTAATCTGTTGCATCTTTCCAGAGCCTGACGGAGACGCTGCTGGCCTCCCCTTCCTAACCAGGGTTTGCACAGCAAATCCCTGCTCTACCTAATTATTAACGATAATAACGGTGGCTGGCTCGCTGGATGCCATCTGGAGCCCTGCCATGCCTGCCCACCAGCCCCGGGAGGGCCGGGAAGGGGGTGATCTGTGGGGCAAGGGCCAGGGCCAGGGGCTGGCCGGGCGGTGGGTACCAGCTCGGGATCGCCCCGAGGACCCAGTGGGCCCACCCAAGCTGCCGTGGTTGTGTTCGCTGCTGTGGCAGGCTTCATAAGGCTCCGCTCTTTGACTGGCGTTGAGTTTATGTGAAAGTAATTAACAGTAATTAATCCTTAATTACAGTAATTAGCCAAGTCGCAGTAAATTAAACCACATCTGGAGCAGATGAGGGCTTCCGAACGGGGAGGCTAGTGCAGGCGACAATCGGAGAGATGCTGAATTCATCTGACAGCATCTGATTAAGGCTACCTGTTGCAAGCAGCTCATTTGCATTGTGTTTTTGTTTGTGTTTGGCAGTAACCCTTTCTGCCGGGTGCCCACCCCATGACCACCCTGCCCCCTTCTACCTTCCAGTCTGCCCCCGCAGAGCTGCCTGGATCTGTGAGGAGGAGGGAGCAGCTCCAACCCAAGAGCCAGAGGGCTCCCCGCCATCCCCACCTGGTGGGGATGAGCCAGCACAGAGCCAGGGAGCCACTGGGCTGCCTGTCACCCTCCAGGGAGCAGGAGCTGCTCAGGGGTTGGTACATAAACCACCCACTCTGCAGGCAGGCACCAGGCAGGGGATGGCAGAGCAGGATGGAGGCAGAGCGATGGAGGCAGCCAGCTCCACTCCTCAGATTCCCCACATCCTGTGTCGTAACAGCTACTGTAATAATAATAATAAAAGACCTGAACTCCAAAGGGGAGCACATTAGCAAAAAGGGGCACGTTATTATTAATACCACTCAGCATTTACCCAGTGCCATGCAACCTCAGAGCCCTTTACTGATGTTTAGCCACACTCACAGGGAGGGGGAAATCCTGCCCTTCCCCTTCTTCCTACAATGGAGAAACCACAAGACAGAGAGGTGAAACAGGCTACGGCCTGCTGTATTTGAACACTGAAAGAAAGAGCTCAGGGAGCAAGTTGTGCTGTCCTGACTCGGTTTCATGCCTTGTTCGCACATGGCCGGGATGCGTGGTTGGCTCTGAGCTATTAGAAAAATACTGGGGACAGTTCCCAAAAATATCTTATACTCTCCTGGTCCTCACACTGCACCACTCGCCAGCACCCCAAACTCTGGGACAAGGATTTCCACCAAGGCAGGGAGATGCCACTGGGATTTCAAAAGCAGAATTGCAACCATGAAAGCAATTGCCTGATTTCAGTAGGTATCGCAAAAGCTTCAGAGCTTAATTGCATGCAATTAATGAGCATGAAGGTCCTGCGTATCTTGCCTTTTCATCACACAGTACAGGGTGGATGGCTGCTATATCCAGGCTCCCAAAACACAAGCGGGGAGTTTAAAGAACCTTCGATACTGAAATATTGTCTCTCCTCCGGAACTAAAACCGTTCAGGATTGCCAAAGCCAACAGCTGCAACAGGCCCTGGAAATGATCAGAAGAACCTCATTTAATGAAACACGAAAAAGAGCTATGTTTGCCTCTGACTGCAAAATAAAAGCAACCTTTCGAATTTCCTGTGTGCACAAGAGCCTGGAAGAAAAAAAAAAAAAAGTGGTTTCTCCACCTCTGCTTTGATTCTGCATTGGGCAGGATTCCCCTGTACCACTGAAACACGGCGAGTGCTGGAACAGCCACTGACCATCCCACGTCTATCGCCTGTCCACACACAAACACACCTTGCTCTCCGTGTTTGGGTTGGACAAAGGGGAATTCACAGCTTTCCTCCCCTCCCAGAGCCACCAGCTGCCAAATGGAGCAGGAAAAATTAAACAGACTGAAGTGATGGCTGCACCAAATCTCCCCTTCCCAACCCAGGCAGGCGTCTAAACACAGCTACTACTCAAGATGGCTGTGAATGGTGCAAGAGTGTGCACCCATCCATGGGGAAAGGATTTTGCAGTCAACTTAAAGAAGTGGGGAAGGGTCCTGATTCACACCCCCAAAACGAACCCACACTGTCCTCTCAGTGCAATTTTGCTTTCATTCAATAGTTTTCTAAGAATATATTCCATCAGCTTTGTGCTTGAGATCCTTCACAGCCACGGCATTTACAGAAAATCACATTATCTTGCTGCAGCCAGATTTTTGGCTTAAAAAAAAAAAATTTAAATTCGTATGAATAAAAGATTCCCTCACAAATGTCTTCAAGAAATTCACGCCCCAAATCCACAATGCCAACATTTTGCCTCACACAAAAATAACATAAATTGGGAAGCTGTAACTGAATAGGCAAAGCCTGCTCTGGCCAGGCAGAAAGAGAGCAGGACTTTGCTCTACGACAGACGCAGAGATGACCTCAGATGATTTAACAGTGGAGGCAGGGGAGTCTGGTTGGGTCTGCTTCTCCTCAGACCATAGATGCTAAAGTTGTGGCCTTCAAAGCTGCAAAATATTTAACATCTCAACTTGGCTGAATAAGCAAGTTTTCAGCGCATGGACAACTCAAGACTCCTGGGAAGACAATCATTTCAGACCCAAGTGGATGCTTCATTTCAGCTTGTGCATGTCTTGTATCCAAATTTCCTCCAATTTCGCTTGGCTCCCTGCTCACATAAGGAAACCCCTTCCCTGTGCATCAAGAGGCTCAAGAAAAATGGCTCCCAAGACAACTCCCATCTGTCCTACCCTGGATCAGGATGCAACGAGACCCGCCTCCCCAGGAGACAGCATGGGTGAAGGGGTGAAACCTCCTCTGCTCACCTGCCCAGTGCTCCTCTCTATTCTGGCAAGGCCCTGCAGGAAAATGTGAGGACTGGGTCAGTGCCTCCTACAAGACAGATCACCAATACTGCTGTTGGGTACAACTAGGCACAAAGATAAAACCTCCCAAAACCTCCAGTGCTGCTCTGCCCAGTTGTCCTACCTGCTTGCAACTGGTACATCTCAAACTTCCAAGCCTACATCCTTTGTGGTGTCTCTGTGAGTCCCTTTGGCTTTTACTTATGGGGTTGGGAACACACACTGCTGCTCTTTGCACTGCAAATTACTGGGAAACCACCGAGGGACACATCCCTGCCATGTCGGCAGGGTGACTATTAACTCCGCCACACTGACCCCCTCCGCTTTTTCAATCCCAAAAAGCCCCTCAGGACTTTTGCTGCAGGAGTCTTTCAAAGAACAACCCAGTGGTTGCTCCATTTCCAGTAGTTTTGCACCAGCTCAGAGAAGACAAACACAACCACAGAAATACTAATGACACCATGAAGGGGAGAGGCACCTCTTGTTTCTCCTCCCCAAGGGGATGGGAGACGTGGACAGCAACATTTCCCAACCATCTATTACCACCATTTTTGGACCAAATGCTAGTGTAGAAATTTTATCCTGAAAATAGAGTCTGTGCGGGGAAGCTCACAAATAAAACCAACCAAAATTGAGCCTCTCCATCTTACAGGCCAGGAGGGCTACACAGCCCAAGGACTTGTGCTGGGGAGGCGAGAGGTGGCAGATTTGCCAGGGACCCAGCTTGGATTGGATGTTCCCTCATTGTAGACCGACGCACGCATGTTTTATGGACATGTGTGTGCTCCTTCCAGGCCGAAGACTCGGGTCCCTTCTCATCTGCACAGTTCGAATTAATTATACACTTTAATTTCATGAATTATTAATTTGATTCTGACTCGGCAGCTTACGATTATCCAGCGCTACAGACTACGCAATTCCAGCTTCATTAAAACATCACCAGCTGCCTGAGAGACAGACATTAAATAGCAGAGAGTAATAATAAAATTAAGCTCCCTGTGCATAGCAACAGAGTCTTCCCCAGCCGCACGCGGCGAGGGCCCAACTGGTAAATAGGTCCTTTCCAGGAGCTTTATTCCCTTCCCGAGGCCAGTCCCACCCAGCTCCTTTGCCGAAAGGATGCTACTACCAGGATGCATGGCAGCAGAGGACTGGGGGTCTGCAAGAGCACCCCTGGGATGGGGGGCACGGTCGGGCAATGAGGGTGAGCAGCATCCCCCTCCCAGTGCCCTCCTCGGTGCCCGCAGCAAGGACGGGGAAGGCTCCGGGGCTAACATCGCCTCCAAATAAATAAAGCTGGAGCGCTGCCTCCCAGCGTCTCCCTGGCAAAACAATTTATAGAGGGAAAATGTCGGAATTTAGACATTCCATTTAGCTGCTTCAGAAATCTAAGGACCCCAAACCTTGTGGGATTTGAGAAATCGATGGAATTAATTAAGGGAGATGTCCAGCGGTCTCCGCTAAGTAATCAGCAGGTACAGTAGACCTGAAATTCTATAAAGAAAAATGGGAAGGGATGACATTGAAGGAGGCAGTGGGGATTAAAAAATGAGCATCCGAGTGGTGAAGGCGCACACCCATTGATCGCTGCATTACGGATTAAGGCTTCAACGAGCAGCCAGAAGATTCTGTAGCAGAAAATGGTTACAGAGGATGAGCATGAGCAGAGCGGATATATATAACCTCTGACAGCCGGGAACAACTGAGACGGAGGACAGCTCTGCGGCGAACCCCAGAGCAAGAAAGTTTTGGGGAAGGGGAGGAAGGGGAAGTGGGGGGAGCTTGGAGGGAGCCATTTTGTGCAAGGGAGACCTTCCCAGGAGGAAGGAGTGGTGTCATCTGCCCACCCCAGTGAGGAAGGCACCCAGAACTGGTGCCAGATGGGGGACACAGGGGTCACGATGAGGTGGGGAGGGGGCAGTGGTGTGCTGGCCTGAGAGGCCGCACCATCAGCAGACAATTAATGGCTGGGAGTGAGGAACAGTCCAAGCAGACACACATGCACTGACCAGACCTGCCTGCCTGTCACAAGGCTTCCCAGACCACGCTTCACCTCTCTGTCCTGCTGTGGGTTCTCAAGGAGATCACTGCCTTCCACCCTATGCCCCTCGGTGGCCTCCTGCTTTGATTTCCCAACTATCCCATGGGATGACTGCATCTGAGCCTGGGAAGGCACTGCCACCACTCGGACCACATCCACGTGGCAGCAGCTTCCCAAGTCACTCTGCTCACAGCACAGCCCCAGGATGCACAGCTACCTACCCCCAAAAGCCAGGCTGGACCCTCCTCCAAGGACAGTTGTGGGCAGCAGCAGGCAACGCTGTGTTCAGGGACAGGTTACCAGTAAGCACCACCCAACTTTAGGAAGGAAACAAGTAGGCTACAATCATGTCTTTAGACACTCTGGGTATGTACAGGAGGGGAATAAAGCAAGATCACCCAGGAGGGGCCACCCTGAACCCCCCCAGCACACAGCCTCCCACCTGCACATCACTAGCACCCCACAACCCACCATTTGGGACCAACCACAGACAAGATGGTGCTGCTCCTGAAGTCCCAAGCATCGCCCAGATCACAAAAAAACAACAACATGGCACGGCAGCTGGTTCAGACAAGACTTCAACAGTGTGGTGAACTAGATTTTCCATGCTTAAAACACATCCTTGCTGGGAATGTTACAGCTGCATCCAATGCCTTGTGCAAACAGAGCTGCTGCCTGGAGGAAACCCTTGGGAAGCAGCAGCACCCCACCCAGCCAGCCCGCCCTCCCGGCCAAAACTGAACCGGGATTGTTGGAACATTTCAAAGAGAAAAATTCAAAAATAAACCCCAAGCCCCTGGAGCCTCATGCAGCAGCAGCAGCAGCAGCAGCAGCAGTAGCAGCAGTAGCAGCAGCAGCAGCAGCAGCTTCGTGTCTGCGGGGTCGCGGGGCCAGTCCCCCATCACCCTCCCGCCTGCTCCTCATACATATGCATCGTTGCAAGCCAGCTCCAGCTAAATGTCAGCGGAGCCAGCAGGCGCACGGAGCCGGAGGGGACCCTCGCTTTGCAGGACAAAGGCTTTGGGATACGGAAAGCATGGACCGGCTGGGCACAGAGGGAGAAGGGCTCACCCCATGCATGGATGTGGCTGCGGGCACCCAGCTGCTTCGGGAGGCAGCTGCAATGCCTGGCAAGGGTGGTGAGGCCGAAGCAAGCTGCGAGTGATGGGCTGGTTGCAGTCCCATGGGTGTCTGGATGGGTCTGGAAGCCCCTGTGCCACTGTCCTGGCACTTTGGTTCCAACCACCACTGCTCCCGCACACAGATGAGTATCTCCATCCTTTGTCCCACAAATATCTTTCAAAAATCAGGAAAAGCATTCCTGAAGGTGATGGGGTTTTTTGAGTCAAACTCAGTGAGAGCATCCTAGATGGGGAAGGGTCCTCAAAAACATCTTCCCTCCACAGTGCAAGCTGGATCTCCTTCCCAATCCTGCAGGAAACACACTGCTGTGCTTGAGTGGGCAACCTTCATGGAGCATTTGAGTCATTCCTCCTGTGTGGCTCTGGGAGACCGAGCAGGACATCGAGTGGACTTTGTTCTGTTCCCCATCAAGGAAGACAGCATCACCTTCTCCGCTGCTGGTTGAGGGACACGGAAACCCCAGTGTCTGTGCCAGACAAGCCACGGGGAGCAGGAGACACAGCAGGGGCAGCTGCCTGCTCAGGCTGAGCCAAAATGGTTCTGCCTGCTGAAAGCTGAACACCATGTCCCCAGACCCAGCACCACAAGATGCAGCATAAAGAGCCTATGACCTCACGAGAAAGACGGGTCTAGCAGACACAGCAGCAGAAACACAGCTCATCCCTTCTCCCCAGAAAGGCTTCCTCTGTGTCCAGGCTGTACTTTGAAGGCTCTCTATGCCCCATATCCTTGGACCAAGCCCCACCTGCTCCAGATTCCCTCAAGCCAACCTCAACCTGCCCCCAGAGGCAGGAGCTGCCGAACCCCCAGGCCTGAGCCAACCGCGACACCCTGGAATCACACATGGGAGGCCTTACGGGTGCCCAGCGACACGCCAGGCGGTGTGTGTTTTACAATCCATGTGTCGAAGAGCCCTGAGCAAAGGATGTAGCAGATGCAGAGCATTCAGTAGATTCCCTCCCCTGGCTGCATTACAGCGGGAGGCAGGGAGCAGCCCCAGCCCTCTGCCCCCCGCTTCCCTGGCCCCAGCAGGCACTTGGCATCCAGCGCCATGAGCTCCCGGGGCCAGCGAGCTCATCGCCACAAACATCCTCCCTCAAAGCAGGACGCCTTCTCCCATGGGGCAAACATTAGTGGGACAACTGGAAACGTTCAACTTGATTATAATGCTTTAAGAAAAGGTCACGGCAAAATTTCAGCGCTTTACCTTGAGCTCTGTTTGTTCTCTGTGGGATGAGATGGAAGGAGTCAGCTTGCCCTGGCTCGTGGCATCTGCGTAGCTCTGACTGCATTTCATGGGCCAGCAGCAGGCTGTGGAGCCACAAGAAACCTTTCCCCAGCCCTGGGGACTGAGATAAGCCATAGCAGACGGGCTTGTGGGGGCACACACTGGACCACCACATCACAGCTGCCCACCACGCCATAGTTGGACCATGTTTTCAATCAGAAAGTTGTCCAACCTTTAGCTGATTTTGCACTATGCTTGCATTTCTGCTGTTAAAACAGGTCAAATACACCCAAAAAGCATGGAAAAGCAGCCAGCAATTCCTAGACAGCATCTCCCTTGGAGTTGGGAAGGTTTTCCAGCACGCCATTTGGCTTCATCTTTTCAGATCTCAAAAGGAGCCGTGGCCAAAGCAGCAATGAGGCAGTGGCACTATGAGACTCCAGCATCACTCCAGCATTGCCCAGACCACCAGTGACCCTCAGCCACCACGTTAGCCCCACCAGTACACTCTCCAGCTCCTAGAGAAGGAGAACAAAGCAAGGGCAGCCAGTACAAATGGACTGACACAGTTTCTGCCAGAACTGAGAGCAGGATCAGCTCTCAGCCCTCACTGAGTAACATGAACCTCAGGAGCATCCTGGCTTCCCCAGCCCCTATCCTTGCACTCCTGCTTTGCGACTAAAATGCACAAGGACAACCCACCAAAAGGCCCACACCTGATGCAGAAAGTGGTCAGCTCTCCCTGAAAATGCACAGACACAGGAGCATGGCAGCCTAGCATCCCTTCTCCTCTGCACATTGGAGTGGGAGCAGCTCTGACCTGCAGCAAAAGGTTTTCTATCAGCTGGGCAAGAGGAAAACCAAGGTCAGTTTTGTTTGTGGCCAACTGCCCCCAGCAACGTTCCTGCTGCAATAATTAAATCTGTCATCCAACAATTTGCTGCCAGGGCAGTTCTCAAAAGGTCTCCAAGCAGAGCCAAGAGACGAGTGTTAGTGTAGATGGAGTCCTCTGCACCTGCTGGGTTGCCAAGTCCAAGTCCAGGTAGGTGAAGGGAAGAGGAAAAGGCACAGGGAGCTACCTTCAGGTGGGATGGACTTTCCAGGAAAAGTCAGTCAGCAAAGGATTTTTCGGAGAGGTTTTAAAACAGCCAATTTCAGCACACCAGATTGAAACCCCAAGGTGCTGAGTGCTCTTGGAGATGGCTGGGAAGGGCTTGGCCTCCTTCCCTGGAGGCAGCTGCGCGATCCAGCCTGCTAAGTGTTCCCCAAAGGGGAAATGGCTTGAGATGCTACCTCAGTGCAAACCATCCTTTCCTCACGCAGCCGGAGCACAGGGCCGGTGTGACACTCCTCCAGGAGCCGGGATGCAGCTAATGGGCCCCCTCGGCAGTGTCCTTCCGCTGAAAGTCAACCCCGGCAAAGGTTACGCTTGCTTTAAAGCTGGGGAGGACAGAATCAACACCTCGGCTTGTCAGGGGGGTGGAGGCAAGCAGACCCTCATCCCCACAGCGCTTGCTCTTGCTTTTCCGAAGCACGCAGACACACCTGCCCGCGGAGCCGGGATGCTGTATTCCCACCACTCCGACAGCGCCACTCGCAACAACTCCCAGCTGCTGCCAAAAGGTATTTTTAGCTGCATTATTTATTTGAACACCTGCCTGAGACTTCAAGGCAGAGTACGGAGCCTGAGCAGCGGAGGGAGGGAGGGAGGAGTGGCACTGGGAGATCTGGACCATTTCCACTGGAAGATTCGAGAGCAGTGACACAGGCACAATAGAGCAAGACTTGGGCTAGGCCGAGGAAGAGGATGGCATGGCCGGGATAACGCACCTGCCCTACAAAGAGCATCAGGTTAACCCAGCTGCTGGGAACAGCCAAGTGCAGACTGGGAAGGTGCTCCAGGCAGGCTCAATGCTCCCTTCACAGAAATTGGGCTCTTCAGGTATCCAACTGCACACTGATTTCAAGATGCTCTGGTCCAACATAGTGTCTGCAGCAGGAACGCCCAGGTCTCGCTGCTGTACATCATCTTTTATGCATAACCCCATTCTGGGGAGAAAACTCAGCAAAACTGCCCTCTTTCAAACTGCCTTTCCTCCACACAAAACCAGTTCCACCGCAAAACCGGCCCATTGCCCTGTTTCGGAGAGTAAAAAGAGGATGAGGCAAGCAGAAAGCAAAGGAATGAGGGATGCTGCAAGGGAGGATGTACTCCACTCTTATTCCCAAAGATGGAGATTCCCTCAGGGGCTTGGAAGGACCACAGGGTAATTCAGGGGCACATGGAAAGTCATACAACACGCCTGTGTTATTTTTGCATGCCTTTCTTGCCACCTCATTTACTGAAGTGAACAAACCCCATCACCTCCCTCCCCTTCTGCTGAAATAATCTCCTCTTCTCTCTGAAATCAGCCAGGAAAAGGAGGAAGAAAAAAAAAAAAGAGAAAAGAAAAGAGCATCTAAAAATAAAGGCCAGGCCAGGGTATGTGCCTCTTGGTTGGGCTCCTGTGCTCACAGATCTGCTTATTTTGGCCTATCTCTCCCCAGCGATAAGGCAGCTAACAGCCCGTTATCAGCCAGTCGGTGAAAATGTGCTCCAGCCTGATTAGGGCTCAGTCTTTGCCAAGGTTATAAACAGCCGTTATCGTTCTCCCAAACAGAATAATCCGGACAGTATCAGCTCAGAAACATATGGGCCACACAGCGAAGATAGCCGCTGACGGACACTTCATTTTAATTGTAACGAGTGGTTAGCAGCAGCCTCCAGACAACAGACACAACTGCCCAATTGGCAGTGGGTTCGCATCTCCTCCTGCATCCCTCCTCCCTCCCGCTCGCTGTCGGTTTTCTCCTCTCCCTGCTGCCCTCCTTCTGCCCTGGACCATGTAGACCCCCAGGTCTGCATCCCTGCAATTGTGGCAGAGCCCTGCCCAGTCCCTGCAGAGCCGGGGGGGCAGCGGGTGAGCAGCACCCTCATCTCTGCAGGTGGAACACAAGAGTGGCCATGCCACACCTGATGTGCTCACGGCCAACCTCGTGTGTGGGGGGAGCAGGAGGGTCCACGAGGCCTCTGCGATGGTGGGGTGACACCCACACCCACCTCTCTGCAGGGATGGAGGCAGAGCCATGGGTCAGAGCCCAGCCGTACGGGCCTGGATCCCACCTCAGTGCAGCATCCTGGCCTTTCCTTGTGCCAGCTCGGCAGCAGGCAGGGTGCGGGAGGAGGGGCAGCAAACCCTCATTTCACATTCTCCCGGTGTCCCTTCTGTGTCATACTTCTTTTTTTTTCCCCTCCTTTCCCCCCTCCCTCTTCCCAAAAGGGGTGGTTTAGCTCAGAGAGTCTTAAACACATTTGCATTCCCAAGACACGCTTAGGCATAAATTCATGTCAGCGCAGGGGTCTTTTTTTCCCCCCCCTCCCCATCCTCCTTCTTTTCCTCCCCTCTTTTCTCTCCAAACCCAAAATGAATTCAGCGAGAACCCTTGCAATTCCAGCACCGTCGCGCTGCGCAACGCGGGATTACAAGGGATCCGAGGGCTTTCCTTTTCTTCCAATTCACGGCGTGCGGTGCTGCCGCTTGGTTTTGCTATTAACAATAAGCAGAGATAACGCTCGTAGCCCCATTAGCCACGCTATCCTTCTTCCCACTTTCCTCTCCAGCCAGACCTGAAAAATCGCACCTGAACTCCGTTCCTCCTGCAGGGAGGAAGCAGGAGAAAACAGGGAAACCCCCCTCCCCAAAAAATGACAAAAAATGTTAACATGGGGAAGCAAGCTAAAAACCTTAGGAAGACCCAGGACTGAGCTTCAAGTCACGGACGCTTTCTCAGATGATCTGTATTCCTATCTCAGTGCCAGCGGAGCTGTGATCAGAATATCCAAGGTCTCATAAAAGATTCAGGGCTTATTGACTTCCTTGCCTTCGCTGACGGTTCGTGGTGCTCCTGCCTGCTCCTGCTCAGCCTCCAAAGCACCCACAGCCCCTCACAAGTTGCCATGGAAGACACCAAAGTTGAAGACATTTAATTCTGCTGCTGTGCTGCACCCGCAGCGCAGAGTAGTGGAGGAAGGCTCTCCTCCTGACCTGGGGGATGTATTCCCAGCTCCAAACCCCAGTGAGAGCCACCTAAGAAGATTCTTTGCCCCAGTGGGCATCCCCAACCCACGACAAACTCCTGTTAGATGTCCTCATGGCCACTCCAGCAGCGCTGGCCACCATGGTGGGCAGGCAATGCTCCACAGGCAGAAGAGCAGACTTAAGAGCTATTTTAATTCGAGTCACACATTTAGGTGAAATCATCTCCAAACTGCAAAACAGAAAACTTACAGCAGGAACCCCTCAAGAGCAGCTTTGCCCCAGACTGCACGTGGATGAGCTCTCCGAGGGCTGTCTCCAGCAGCACTGCAGCCCAGTTTTGCTGCATAAGCAGCCCCGAGCAAATGTGCCGACCAGAGAATCCAGTCCCTGCAAATTTATGATCAGTGTTACTCGGCTGCAGCCCCAAGGAGAAGGCAAGGGATGGGCGCAGGTGCTCCTTTTGGAATACACTATCCCGCTGTCACTCGTGTACTCACTGATTTTAGGCACAAAATACCATGTGAACGGTTCAACGTGCTAGAAATTGTGGAGTTTTACATACTGAAGGTCTTCATACCTGAGTTACACTGAGATGCACATGAACACCACATCAACCGAGCACGATAAAGCCATCAAACCCACCCAGGCACCCCATTAATTGTATTTATGCATCGCCTAAAAGCCTTACGTGCACACACCAAGACTCCATGCTAGAAAGCACTGCGCAATATAGGAAATAAATCCATATAAAAATAAAATACTGCATAGAAACACATAGATTTATATATACAGAGTTGCTCAAACACACACAGGAACTTGTGTGTTTCCATACTGTATGTGCACACACCCTCACACAGCACAAGTGTGTACACCCTGGAGGCATAACCAGACACACACACATACATACCTATCTGCATGTAGATATCAACTATTTATACACACACAAACCACATATGAACGCTCTACGCACCCTCTCAGTGACAGCTCAGATTTCCAGTAATATCATAATATTATTTTTTAGATCAGTTAAGGTATAAAATGTGCGCTCTCTCAGTCTTTAATATTAATAAGTCTTGTAACTAGCAGTTTCTTGTAGCTCCGAATTCTTGAGCACAACTAGAAAGGGCACTTATCCTGAAAAATCTAATAAATTTACAGTTTTATATACTTCCTTCAATTGTAAAAGTCTTGTTCAATAAACTTTAAAATGCCACTATAGAGCAATAACACAGACAGTATAAACCCAGCCCTGGGAAAGCTGTGCAACCAGAAATTGTTCCCCTTTCTGCTACAGCAATAAAGTTTTATATGTTTGAACTGACTGTAAAAAGGTTTGAATGTTGGCAACTGGGGAATAATCTGTCTTCTTTATAGTTATTATCATATTTCCCACAAGACCCTTTGGTCTGTGTCAATCCTTCTCGTATATGACACCTTTGTACTGTCAGCGAAAGCAAGAATACTTAACTTTTTGCGTGCGCACGCGGCTGTGACTGGAGGTCCCTCGCTCTGCTTTTCTTCATATTACAGTACCCAGGAATAAATTACCTGTGACGTGCTACAATGGAGGCCTTTTGCCAAATCAAGCTGATTTGGAGAGTAAAGCTCAAAAAAAAAAAAAAAAGGGATTTCTGGACCAGGTCTCAAAATGCTGGGATAAGAGCAGCTGCTATCCAACAGGGATGATGACATCCCCGTGGTTCCCCTGTGGCTGCACCCCCAGGGCAAGCAGCATCTTCCATAAGAAAGAGATTTTGGTTTGAGATCAGCCCCTCCTGTGTCTTCACCACCACCTGAGGGCAAGGGCTGGTCCAGCATCAGCATTCCCAAGCTCAAGTGGTGGGAGCCAGAGCACCCAGACACCTTCCGGACAGAAACGTTTCGGGGATTCTGGCTGAACCCCTAAGAAATCTGACCCTGACCCCAAAGAAGCAGCAGGCAAATACAAGGAAATTCCTCAAACTCACCTATTTCACAAACAGATGATTCTTTAATCAGTTGCAATCTTTAACTAGCTGGGAGCTCACAAATGAGGATGGGGATGAATTTTGTCGTAAGACCTACAGTAAGTCTGGACTTTGGCACCATCCATGCAGGGCCAATTGCTCGAGAAGTGGCTATGGCAGCGGCCATGGGGAGCAAGGATGCAGGGGAACCTGGTCCTCAGCCTTCAGCAACCCAACACCATGTGATCCCTGACCGTGGGCCATCTTTCAGGTGGCAAAGATGAGGCTCAATCAGAGATTGAGATGTCAGAAGAAGTGATGTTAAAGCACGTTTGGAAAATGAAAAATGAGGAGTCACCAGGACCAGATAATACCTGCCTAAGAGTTCTGCAGGGACTCAGAAATAAAATGATTGCATATTTTCATTAGCAGCTCAATCTCTCATTACACTAGAGGACACAAAGTGTCATACCCTATTTTTAAAAAATGGAGTGAGATGAGCCACAGATTCACTGACTGGTGAGTCTCACTTCAGTACCAGCTAAGATGATAAATAGATAGGATAAAGCCTTGAGATGGACACGATACCACAGAGATTAACTAGCAGTGCCCATAAGGAAGAAGAAAACATACCTGGCCAATCTATTACAATTGCTGTGCACCCAGCAACAGGAGGCACGAAGCGTTGTTGGCATCATTTGGAGTCCCTCAAAGTTTCATCAGTTGATAAATTTAACTCTTTTCCCAGCAAAAGCAAGGACTAGAGGTTGGTTAAGAGGCGGCAGACAGTAGAAATAAAAAGCTTTTTCATCAAGACCAAGAGTGTAGAAGGTTTGCCCACTGCTGCTTAATAAGTTTATTTCCAGGAGAAGAGCATGAGCAGCAGTGGGTTTGATGAGAACATGAGCAATGGGGGTTAGCAAGGACTTGTGAGGGCTGAGGGACTCCTCCAAGGATGTGAATGAAGCTTCATGAGCTGGAGATGAGATGGTGTCAGCAAGGGTAAAATGCACAAGGAAGTAATTCGATTACTCACACACACTGACTACGACAAACTTTGCGCAGTCAGGCCGGACATCCAGCGAAGCGTGAAGGGAAGGGGCAGTGAGAGCTGCCAGGGCTGCCCCCACCCTGAGGCTCCTCACCCACTGCAAGCCCATCATCCTTGTAAGAAAGACGGAGAGAGACTTTTCTCTAGGGCCTGTAGTGCTGGGACAAGGGGGAATGGTTTCAAACTGACAGAGGGCTGGTTTAGGTTAGATACTGGGAAGAACTTCTTCCCTATGAGGGTGGTGAGGCTCTGGCACAGGTTGCTGAGAGAACCTGTGGGTGCCCCATCCCTGGAAGTGTTCAAGGCCAGGTTAGATTGGGCTCTGAGCAGCCTGCTCTCCTGAAAGGTGTCCCTGCCCATGGCAGGGGGCTTAGAATGAGATGATCTACAAGGTCCCCTGCTCCAACTCAAACCACTCTGTGTGTCTGTGTTCCTGCGGGCAGGAGGTAATGCCATGGGGTCTCCTCAGGGAGGCAACTACAGAAAGACTCTGTAAAGGAGGAGGGATGGAAACAAGCACCAAACACTCATTAGCCTTCAAAACACAATTTGATACTTAACTGGATGACTGGAAAAACCATCGATGTGAACCAGAAGAAGAGGTCAGAGATGCACACAGCCTGCCCTTCCATGACGTAACCACAGAGCTGGAGGGACACCAAACATCACAGCTTCTCCCCACCCAACCCATCCCTCCAGACACACGAAATGATGTCTGAAACACAAACAAGCACCATAACCATGGGGTTCCGGTTCTGGACCTCCACTTAGCACTCTGGGCAACCAGCCATGAATAAAGGTGAAGCCCCTCAGCCTCCCAGCACCTCTGCCACTGACAAAGAATATGATTAAACCCAGATATGCCCCAAGAGAATCACTGGGCTGCTGCTGACCAACAGTTGCATCCTCTGCACCTCCCGAGCAGCACAAGTTCCTTTGCTAATGAGAGATGAATGCACCTCTTGGTGCTCACCATGAAGATGCTCCATCCCGGGCTTGTGGCAAGCCCAGCAAGCACTGCTGTGTGGGAGGGGGGGTCTGCAGGGACCCAGGCAGTGCTCCCCTCGCTCCACAGGGACAACCCAGCTCTTCCCATTGCACCTCAACATCCTGGCCTCGAACAGGCTGGATCTCAGGGCCACAGGTGAGCAGAGCACACACCCCCCATCCCACTCCATCCCACCAGCGGGGTGGCGAGGGTTAAGTCCAGCCGGCAAGGCGCATCTCTGTTGCAAGAGTCCATTACCTCCCGCCACATTACCTCATTCATTTCTTATATGCGGATGGTTTATTCTCCCATGAGCACCCTCGCTGGCAGACATGGCTAGTGTAAAGTCCCCTCCCTCCCCTGTATTTCTCTATCCATCACATTTAACACTCTGACAGTAACAGTCTATAATGTTTCTATTCTACAAAACCGCTCTGTCAACTCCGGGCTTCCAGAGCAGCAACTGAGGAAAATAAATAACATCAACGCCAGGCCCGACAGTATCACAGCTTGCTTTCTGCTGGGGGTTTAGTTTATTTTTTCTTTCTTTTTTTTTTTTTTGAGGAAGGGAAAAAATAGGAGAGTGAAAGAAAAAGGGGAAAAAAAGTGCAGGCATGTTATGTGCAGTGAGAGACAGGCATGAGTTTTCTTTCCACCCAAACGAAGGGCTGGGAGACCCTCAGAGATGAGCACAGGACTTCTGATGTGAAGGAAGGGGGAGCCTGCTGCCCCCACTCTGTGCCCACATTCTGTGGGGACGTGATGGCTTAGGGAGGGGAGAGGAGACAAGGGACCATAACAAGATGAGGGTGAGTGCAGGCAGGCAGGCAGCTGCCCGCACCCAAGGGCAGGAATGGGCTGAGAAGCACTCACAGAGGCTACTTAGGGGAGTGGAAGATGGGCAGCAAGGGGGAGAGAGGCTGCAGATATTGGAGATAGAGGATTCAACCTGCCATCGCTCACCATAACCCCACAGCAGCAGCAGGCAAACCCCCATCTGCTCCACACCAGCCCCTGGTCAGAAATCACTAATCCACTTAGATAATCCACTCTGGCTCATGGCTTAGTGGCCTCACGGTGCTTTCCATCTCCTTTCACTCCTGTGAAATCCCCTGGAGTTGAAATCAGGCACACAGCTTCTGTGCTGGTGTTTGCCTTCATCCTCCTGCAGCTGCATGGGTGACTCCAGGACCCAGGGGTTGGGATGGTGAAGGGGAACCCACCTGCATAAGTATCACCAGCTAATAGTAACTATAACCACAATAATAAATTACACCTTATGGAAGGGCCTGGCACTTTAGAAAGCAGAAGTCAAGCAGAAAAAAACCCACATTTTCCAATATTTTTGCTTTTCTTTGCTAGGGCTACCTTGGTGTTCATTTTAAGTCCCTGTCTGCAAGCTCGCCTTCCCTTCTGCATGAGCCTGACAAACAGAGACCTGCTCAGGTGGTGTTCTTCACTGGGAAAAAAAAAAAAAAATTAAAAAATAAATACATGCACAAGAACTTTTCCAATCAATTGGAGAGAGACACAGTCTTTGACAGCCTGCAGACTTGGGAGTTGTGCTCACCAGGCAGCTTACAGAAGCCAGCAGGGATGCACCCGCCAGCAGTAAAAGGATGAGGTTGGAGAGGATGCTCAGAGGAAAGGGAGGTTTGGAGGGCTCAAAAAAACATGGGGAGCAGGTAACTGTCCTTGTAGCCCCACAGTTATTTGCTTCTCCAACTCCTTTGTGCAAAGCAGCTTTAAAAACAAGCTGACACACTGTAGCTTGACACGAGGCAAGGCCACTGCCAGCCCTGGACAGGAATGTGCACAGGGGTGACATCACCCCACATCGTCTTCAAATAAACAAAAATAACATAAACAAAAGAAGAAAAGGGAAAAGTAAAAAAAAAGGAAAAAAGGGGAGGAAAAAAAGGAAAAAAAAAGGGGAAAAAAAAGGCAAAAAAAAAAAAGAGCAAGCAGGAAACGGTTCCCTCTTTTGTTTACATACCTGCCAAAGGCTGACACTGGCTGCTGTCAGTCATTTGTATGAGCTGACGGTTTCCTAGCCGAGAGCAACCCAAGCGCTAGCAAGGCAAGCAATGTAGGGATGGATCCTGCTCTGAGCCCCACACCACCCCAAGCTCACCCTGCAAACTCTGCTTGGGGAGGAATACACACCCAGCCACCAGAACACCTTTGGATTGGAAAATGAGCTGTGTGCTCTGACTCCTGGTAAGGGAGAGCATCCCCTCAGGACCCCTGAGCAACACCAGCATCAAGCTCTGCTGAGTATCCAAAATCTGGAGAGCTCAGCCAGAGATGTTTGCACATGAGCATCATCTCCACAGGTCCCATGGAACTGGGGGCGCTCCTGCAGCACCCACAAACAGTTGTTTCACTGGCCAGACCCTGCCTGTCCTCTGCACCTCAAGCTAGGCTGTGTTATAAAGACCCCAGAGCTGCTCAGAAACCCCTGAGCCTAGAAGGATGCTAATGGGATTTGGGCTACCGTCTGCAATAAGCTAAAGGATTTAGTACTCCAGGAGCAACTACCTCGCCACAGACTCCTGGTTCTCCGCTGGGAAAGGCCTTTATTCCGCTGCGAAAAGAAACTTCCCACTTGCAAAAGCAAGAATAAAGCTTCCCACAGCGGTCTGACAGCATAATGTGCATGCAGCCCCTGTGTACACACCCCCCCACACGGGTGCCCTCGCACTGGAATGTGCGCGAGAAACACGAAGAATTAAGGTGCAATAGAAGGTGCCAACCACACTCCAACCCGCCATGTGGAAAAACGCAAAAATGCCTTTTTTTTTTTTTCTGCCGAGCTGTATTATTTTCCATTCATCAATATCCCCCTCAACAGCTATATATGTACCCAGATAAAATTTGTATTTAGCTAAGCCCTGTCACCGGGAAGTATGTTATTTGCTTTTTGATCGCTGTCGTTATTCGCTTTACAAAAAAAAAAACCAAAAAACCAACTCCCTCTGCCCAACACGAGAGGAGAAACTGGGCGCTGGGACTAACCAGAGGGCAACCCTTGGAGAGAAACATTTGCAAACGGCTCACAAGCTGAGATTTGTTTCTGGAACACACATATGTTTATATAATTAATCCATTTCCTATTTACTTTTGCATCAGGATTTGCTGACAAACGGTTCACAAAGCTATAAAGCAAAAGCAGTAGGTTTGGGAGCATGGGGGAGAGCTCACAGCTTGTTTTGTTTACTTCCCAAACTCTAGGGAGATGCAATGCCCTGTGGATAGACACGGCAAGTTTGGTTGTTTTGTGGAATAGCCAAACCTTTCAGGTTTTGGCTGCCAAAATTCAAGGCTGGAAACTTACTTCCAGGACCAGTAGCATCTTCTACTGGTGCCTGCAGCAGAGCCCTCCAATGGCCAGAGATGATGGAAGCAGAGGTACAGGAAAATCCAGTCTTTCTAACTTCAAGAAATGTAAGATTTAGGCTGTTTTTTGCAGGGCAGAAGAGAACTGAGGAAGTAGAAAATCCTCCAGTTATAGAGAATGCAGCACTCCAGGGCTCCTTGGACTCCCCGGGGAGCAGCCAGAGTGGCACCAGAGGGCAGCAGTGCCAAAGCCACCCATTGCCGCCCTGCTGCAACCCCAAAACACCCACTTCCTATCAAGACATTCTCACCAGGCACTCACATGGAGAAAGAGGAGGCAGGAAAACATCATCACCGGCCATTTGATCCCTTTCCTTTACAGAAAGCTTGGAGCCACTTACCAGTCAGGAACAGCTGTGTTCCAAACCAAACTTTAAGCCCTTTTTGCTGCTGCTTTGAGGACATCCTTAAATGCAGTGAGCTTCACCCTTATGACAACGGCTGCTTGCGAGGGGCTGCGCCACAGCAACGCTTCCTGTCAAAGCACACTGGCTGGGACACGGCGGATAGTCCCTGCATTTAGGTATTTCTGGGCTCTGAAACACCCAGGCACAGCTGCTGAGGAAAGGCAGAGGGTTGGGACGGAAAGCCACGGAAAAGCGCAGTGTGAAAACAATGCATCGCTGCACTGCTGTGAGCATCACTGCATCACTGCCAGCATCCCTCCCACAAGAGGCCACGGGGCCAGGGCAGCTGTGGGCAGCACAACGGCACCCACAGGCCACGGCCTCATCCCACACGGCCTCCCCTTGCCACGCTCCTGCCTGAAGCCCACCTCTGGAGAGGATAATGAAACCTGCGGCCCGGCGATAACGGGAGATCAGGCGAGGCAGCGGCAGTGGCGGCAGCAGCCAGGCTGCCAAGCGGGCTGGGATGCATGTAATCAG
Organism: Lepidothrix coronata; assembly: GCF_001604755.1. Lineage (NCBI taxonomy): Eukaryota > Metazoa > Chordata > Aves > Passeriformes > Pipridae > Lepidothrix > Lepidothrix coronata. The sequence continues at coordinate 3,085,791 of NW_016690232.1, forward strand.
AAGGGTTATCTAATGCTAGTTTCATTCTAATTGAGTCACTACCATATGTCACCCTGCAATAACAACGCAAGCAGCATGCAACTGAATACATATTTAATTCACATAATGGGTACAACAGTAGAAGTAATCAAGGCAGTTTGCCATAAGCCATAAAGAAGTGTGGCGTGTTCCTATCGAGGAGCAGCCTGCGCTCGGGGAGAAGGGGATGGCAGGAGCATTGTGCCGCTGAGAAAGCTGCAAAGGAGGGGGGAACCCCCCAAAACACGCCCCGGCAGGGACTGAAGGCGAGGTGGTCATTCGACGCGAATGGGAATCAATGGTGGAATATTGTCGACGGATCGTTAGCCCCTTCAATATAATTAACAGTAATGGATTTATTGGCGGAAATTTAATGATTTGAATGTTAAATACCGGCCTGGAATTGCGCTGTGCAGTCCAGCCGAGGGGCGGTCGCTTCATTTCTAGTTTCTAAGAGGACCAAAAAAACGAAAAAACCAGCTGGAATGAGGAGAAGGTGCAGCCCTGGAGGCAGGGCCAGGCGGCCCTGGCCATCCCTGCTCCCAGCTCACCCTCCTCTTCCAGAGGCACCTGACGGCCCTGCTCGCTGCCTTCATTTCCTCCCGCAATGAGAAGATTAATACGATTGAGGACCACTCATCAATATCTTTGGACAGATCAACCGGAGTTTTCATTAAAGCCATATTAATGCTTTTGGATACACAGCTGCGGATGGGTTAGGCTTCAAAACTAAGGCCCGGAGAGGAAAAAAAAGAGGAGAGGAGCAGTGCCTGCTCCCAGGCGGGAATTAAGGGAGAGCCATCCGGTTTCCTCGTTAGCAGCCTCTCCCACCAACACGTTTTGATGTATATTTCATGAGGATAAACAAACATTCATTTCACTTTGGGAAGGTGCTTGCTGTAATGTATTGGCAGCCTCACCAGCAATGAGGGGACATTAATTTCAATTCTGGTGTTTAAACACCTTGTTGATTCCCAATCATTCATCCCTGGCTCAGCACATCCCTGGCGTGGGGAAAAAACGGACAAGCAGAGCCCCAACCTCACCCTTCTGCAGAGCTCTACTGGAGTTCATTTGCTATTTAAATGATTTAAGAGGGACCAGACGTTTGGAAAGAAGCAGCTCTACCTGGCTGCTTGCCTTGGGGTGCAGCCTTCAGCATCCCATAGAATAATCTGAGAAAAGCTCCCAGCCTATGTTGGGAAACACTGTTTCTTGAGAACAGGCTTTGATGAGTATTTGCAGCTACAACGAACCACAGATGTGCCAGAGATGGAAGGACATCTGTGCTGGAAGACTCCTGTTTTTTCCAGGACTCCTCAGCCTTCCACCTCTGTATCCCCATCCTAAACAGACAATTCTCAGTCTGGTACCAAAAGCCAGATCTCATTTAGCAGTCCATAGGGCTTGCCTTGCATAGACAGGAGAGACCACATGTGCAGAGGAGGATCCACCACACATACCTCCTTCCAAACCAGCTGTTGTCCTGGGGTAACACCTACAGCCAGCTCCTGGCTTCAACTGTTTGGGCAGATTTGCTCACTGGTAGCCTGCACCCCTCAGTGGAGTTCTGGAGATGCACAGGCTATACCATGAGAAAATGCCCACAGCATTCCCCAGGGGAATGCAGGATGGATGCAGATGGCTGCATCTTCTCTCCATCCCTGGCCTTTGGCTCCTCACATGCATTGCTGAATTAATGGAGCTAGTAGAAACAGCACAGTAGAAGGAGCAAGGTGGGCACAGGGAGTGGGAATATCTGGGAGTGGGAAAGTGAGAGGCAAATACAGCCTGGAAAAGGACACAAGCACAGCTGAGAGCAGGACAGGCTGAAGAAAGAGTGGTTGGAAGACAACATCACGTTACTACTCTCACGTGCCTGTAAGAAGAGATGCTGCTTGCAGAAAAGCTTTTTACTTTTAACTGTGGGTTAAGATGCATGGAAAAAGGAAAATAGGAAAATGATGCCTTTAAGAAACAGTAACATGGCGTTTATGTGAGGGCCGTGGGGTTTGCTTATCCCACTCCTCCTTGAACACATTACCACCCAAAAGAAATATCAGAGCTCCCTCTGCCAAAAAAAGTCAGAAGTCTCATCAAAAGAGCCACAAACAAATATTCACCTGAAGAGCCAAGTCAGGGGAGGGCATGGAGGAGGATACTGCACACCAGACAGCCAGAGCTGCCCCCTTGTGCTTCTCCCACTTTTATTCTCCTGCTTCTTTTTCTGATCACTAAATATGCCAGACACCCTACACGTAAGGAGACTTAAGTTTCAGTACCTGACACATATCAACAGCTCTCTGAGAACACTGCAGAGACATTGCAATTGCTTTATATTATGAAGCATGCACAAAGAGACATAGACACACACACACACTCTCCTCTCCAGCTCCACATAAAGGCAGGTAATGCCATAAAAACATTTCTCCTTTCGCTTTATTTTGTGTGATCTGCTTTGTGGGGATGTTGTAGAGGCAGCAGCACTGTCTCCCTTCTCATCTATGTGTCTCCCTGTCTTAAAGAGCAAAAAGCTGCTTTAAGAAGAAAACACATTAATGCCTAGAAAGGAGCTTACGACAGGAGAGTTGTCATGATCAGGGGCACTGAGGGGCAGAAAACATCGAGTCCCCAAACACCTTCTAGGGTCTGACCCCAATGAAAGGATTTTCATCAACATGAGGACATCAGGTGCTTCAACAGGCAGGACAGTCCCTTGGTACTGAATGGCTAATCCAACCCCATCAGACGTCCCTTCCTCACCCTCCATCAGAGGCTGATGAAGGTCTATGTGTCCCAAAAATTCCCCCCATGTCTCTGTCTTGACTCCTCCAAAGACAGGCATTTCCAGTAGCATTGCAGTGGACACAAAGGACCTGACAGCAGCCCCCACGGAGACACAGTTGGACTTCATGCTGTTGGTATAAAATGTATATACCTTCATGGTGGGGTTAAAAACTGCCAAATTTCCAGTTTAAGCTCCTTAAGGAGCACATTCCATCAGGCACCCCAAAGAGTTCCTCATCTAACCAAGCTGGCCAATGAGGCGACACAGATGGAAGGACCATGTCAGACCTCTGTGATCCCAACTGTCCCCCCACAGCTCACCCACTGACATCTAGCAAGAGCCATCCCAGCTCTTGATGCTTCCCCATCCAGCTGGGGCCATTGGAAAAGATCCATGGTCTGAAGTCATATGGAAAATCCCAGAGCCTTCTTCCCTCTGCCTCCCTCCCACCCCGTTCAATAATCCTGTTAAACTGAACCCTGCCTGGATTAATCTCTTTCCCCAGACAAATGGGCGATTATTCAGGCGTCACATTGGGATTTTTAGGGTTTGTGTGCATTTCTACTGATCTTCTCTTGGCTTCTTTTGTAAATGGCTTTTACTGCTCCCCCGACAGCACACACGATTCAATTCAGTCTCTCTATTAACATTTCAGATACAAATACCTGCTCCCCAGGGCTACCCGCAACAAATATCGGCAGAGCTTTGGGGAATCCTTCCCTACTTCACCACCAGTTTGGTGGCTTGAAAAACCTACAGCTACTCATATTTGTCCCTTTAGTCTTCTCCTCTCCTAAGCTTGCTGAGACAAGCTCTGCAAATACTCAGCCTAAGGTCAGAGCATCAAGAAATCAACCTTCTAACCAAGCCTGGCAAATCCAGCACACACGTGGGGTAGCCTGGGATAAGAAAGGTCCTACTGAAGTCAACTGAATTTGGCACTCAAATACCCAGGTGTAAACACGTAACTCAACAAGGAAACACTCAGGCAGGGACATCAGGTGACTCTTGAATCTCTTGCCCAGGAGAATGAGGGGAGACCCACTAAGAAAAACAAGAAGGAAACACAAAGTGGCCCAGAAGATGGTGCCCAAGTTTCTGGCCTGATAACAGGAGAGAACCACCTGTGACACTAGGGAACTGGTCCTGGGTCCCACGTGGCCACATTTCCAGCAAGGTCAGTCTCCCTTTTTTCAGTAATTAAAGAAAGGATTTGGGATCAGGACACATGGCACCTACCTTGCATGAAGAAATGTAACTATGAGGTTTCTTTACTCCCTGAAGCACCTCTACAACACAGTTTCTTATATATACCAGGCCAACAGCTCACATTCCCATCATTCCACATTAGCATTCCCATACATGCGATTATGAGTGTGCGTAGACAGATATATGCACACGCAAACACACAAACACGTGTCTTTGTAAGCAGCACAGAACTAGGCAACACTAAACCCACCTTTTTGTTCTTCTGAAAGATCTGCTGTTAGGGTTGTTCACTCCCAGCCCCAACTAATGCCATCACATAAAAGTCAACAAGCCCTTTCGCACTGCCCAGATGTTTTCCCCGCATGTCTTCAGCTATATTTCTATACTTCAGTGACTACAATAAGTTGAAACTAATTTATACTCCGGTTTGCCCTGCCAAGGCAAGCCAGCGAGGAGGAGCCAGCTGGACCATGGAGCTACAGGACTGTTTACCAAGCCCCAGCCTGCTCTGCCTGCCTGAGCCCAGCAAAGGAGCACGCCATCCTCAGGATGCCAGCATGACCCTTCCGCTGCCAGCAAAGAGAAAGGGAAAAACCAGAGGGGATGCCAGCTCTGCAGCTGGAAGAAAGATCTCACTGGCACTGGCAGTGCTGCCTGCCTCCACTTCAGTGGGATACTTGCATTTTTTTCCCCCCTCAAAGCTCCAGCAGTGTGGGGAGAGGTGAGACTCACAGCATTTGGTATCAGAAATGAAAGCACAACACAGATCAACACAGACTGTCCTGATCCTCAGGAAAGACCAAGCCTCAGCAGTGAGGTTTCCCTCATGGCTTAAGACATCCTTAGAAAACACAACTCCTCTGAGGTGTCTGGTTTGTGGCACTCAGGACATATGAGATGCTTCTCAGCATTGCTAAGGACAGAGGATGCTCTGCCAATTCCTGCCCAGATCAGGCATCAGGGATGGCAGTGGAGGACTGGCAAGGGGCAGGTATCCTCAGGAGAAACTCAGAGAACCAGAGGAGAAGGATGCTTTGCAACTCTCAAGAAATCCTTCTCATTCTCTTTGCAGCAAAGGACAGCCCAGGGCACCAAACAGACCAAAAAGCCACAACATCCACACACCCCTAGCCTTTCTTCCCTAATCAGGATGGAGATAACCCAGGCAAAATTCCCATTAACCAGCTAATGTGTATAGCACTGTTTCCCAGCCAGGGCTCCTTGCAACTAAATAACAGTCTTTATCCCCCAATTTCCCTTCATCATTTGTCATCTTCTTTCAAATCAGCTCAGTATTTCCTGAATTCTCAAGTACTAACAGGCTTGGGAAAAAAAAAAAACCCTAAGAGGAAAGTGCTTATGACCCACTAGAAGACTGGTTAATGTTTCCTACCCCTCTCTCTTGTCTCAAATCTCCTCCTTTCCACTCTGGGCCTCCCAACACTTCCCAGACAGCCATGGATCAGCTCAGATGCACTGGTCTGGGGGAGGAAATCCAGCAAGCAAGAAGGCAGATGGATTACAGCGCTGGGTGAAAGAAGCACAGAGCACTGGGATCTCTAGCAGATACATCTGCTCCTTTATCCCACCCCAAATCAGCCCAGCATCCCCAGGACAAACCCATCCCTGCATTGAGCTGGGACCCTTCCCAAAGGACAAGAGCAGGAAAGCAGCTCTGCACAGGACACACAGCACACAGGTCCCTCTCTGACACCAGCCCTCTGCAAGTCAACCTGAGTGTCTGCAGCAGAAATGGGTCTGTGAGGACACAGAGGAAGAGGGGCTGTGCTGAGGGCTTGGCAGGTGTATTTGGAAACAGAGACACAAAAAACTGCTGGGTTTCACACTTCGGGGAGTCTTCCCCCTCCATATGAATCCATGGGCATAGTGCCAGGGGGGATAGTGTGGGTGACCAGGGCATGGCCCCAATACAGGGCTGACAGTAACCCCAGCTGCACCATCCCACTACATACATGGCAGCTCCATCACAGGCACAGACCTCCAGTTCCTGCAGAAGGCAATCCAACCCATCCTGCAGCCTCCAAAGAAAAACAGAAAGGAGTGGATCATTTTTTCAATCCCCCCTTTAATGTCTCTCCCCTGGCCCAGGTTTGCCTCTCTCCCTTGGTTTTCTAATGCACCACCACATCCCTAGATAAATTGTGTAAGGGCAATTCAGGGGCAACCTGAAAGCAAAGCAGAATGGCTGCAGAGTAGGGAAACGACGAGAGAAAAAAAAAACAAAAATAAAAAAAATGAGAAGGGTTTTAAAGAGAGACAGGACTAGGGAAAAAAGCAACGGCAGCACAAGGAAAAGGGTAGGGGGGGAATTCCTCTGGAAATCATTAATACTCCAGGAACCTTTAGGACTAAACCTGAATACAGACACTTAAGCTCTCAGCTCTGCCATTAACGCTAGGGCCTAAATTATTGATCTTTTGCCTTTATCAGCATAACAGTCACGTCCCGGTATCAAGATCTAACTACACTGCGGTCCCTGTGCTGCAGCCACTGAAATAATTAGGAGAAATTCTCATTAAAGGAGAGTGAAAGGTTCAGAGATGGAGACAGAGGAAAGGGTCTGGGAGGGTGTTTAATGTCTTCCACGGGGTCGAGAGAGCGCTCTGATCAAATCCCTGCGCGGGGCTGGGGGATGACAGCTTATCAAAAGGAGAAGTCCAAAGCCTGGGCTGGGCTGCGCCACACCAGCGTCCACCCACAGCCTCTGCCACGCGCCGGCAGGAGGGCCACGAAGGGAGGTGGTGGTGGGGGAAATGCATGAAAAAAATAAATAAAAAAAAATAAAATTAATAATGGAAGGGCTGCTGCGGGCTTGGTCGGAGTCTAAGAAATCCAGCCTGGGGTAAAGAGAAGGGTGCAGGGAGGGGAGGGGAGTAAGAGAGAGAGCTGGAAGAAGAAGGAGCCCAGTGAGCTGTGCTCCCCAAAGCACATGGGAGCTCTCGCTATCTATTTCACCCCGGACTGCACTGCTCAGGATCCAAAAGAAAGCAGCAAAGCGAAAAGGGAGAGCAGCAAAACCAAAGCGACACCACGTGAGAAGCCAAGAGGATGGAGGGTATAAACCAGGAGGATGGAGGGAAAAAGCCAGGAGGATGGAGGGAAAAAGCCCAGCCTGGTGGTGGCACTGGTCCCAGACCAAAAACACCTTGGAAAACATTTAAAAAAAAAAAGATTAAAAAATAAATGTATAAAAATGGGAAAAATGCACCCCCACCAGCCTGAAATGTCAGGAAACATTTCACAAAGCCCAGGGTAAAAAAGCCAATCCCATTTGGGTGGGCAGCAGAAAGAATTCACTGGAGATTTCGGCCCGACTGGGGAGGGGGTAATGGAAAGATAAGGGGAGTGATGGAAGGGGAGGGAGAAGGACAGGGATGAATGTAGAAAGCCTGTCCCCTCCCCCTGCACACACAAAGTTTGCCTATATTTAATGTCAACGCGCTGTAATTTAAAAGAAAAATTCCATTTCACTCGGCTAATCAGAATGGTTAGAGAGACCATTACCACAAACACTGGGAACATCTGAAATTGATTATTTTTTACTTCGTGCAGTTAATGAAATCCTCCAGCGACCGCGGGCGAGCGCAGTGGAGGGGTCCGCACCGGGGATGGGGAGGGGGATGCTGTGCCACCACCACCGACCTCGGTGCCCAGGGCCACGGGGGAGCGGCGTGGGGCTGCCGGAGCCGGGCTGGGCTCCCTGCCCACCATTTTGTGAAGGCTGGGGATATTTAGCATGGGCGGCACATCCCGTAAGGAGCACCACATCATTAAATGTCTTGGGCTGGTGCGGCGGGGAAGAGAAATGCAGGATGTCACTGCCTGATAGGGAGAAGACTCGGAGGTTATTTATTAGCGGACACTTACCACAAACTGCATTTTCTCCATTTGCATTCGATACGCTGCAGCCGGCTTAGCGCCGGGAAAAGGTGGGCGGGATGGAGGGAGCAGCACCCTCGCCCTTCCCCTGCTCTCCCCCTGCCACTTCCAACCCACCTCAACCCCTCAAGAGCTCCCCTGCTCCTTGTCAGTCCCACCAGAGCCACCTTGCATGACCCAGTCATGCCAACTTTCCCAAAGAGGCCATCAGGTTTTCCACTGATGCTCTCCACCACCATGGTTCGAGCAACCAAGCCCCAGGGTCCAGGCTCTAAGCCCTGGGCTCCAACCAAGGTCCCCTGAGCTCTACAAGTGGCCCTTCGGCCACCAATGCAGGACACATCCTTTCTTGCATGACCATCCGGAGCAACACACCAAACAGCCCACAGGACGTTTGGACACTCAGCCCATCGCAGCTGGGTAACAAATCCCTCCTGGAAGCATCACGAGGGCATCCCAATGCATCCCTGCCTCAGACACAGGCGCACGCAGGGGGCCACTCTCCCCTCCATCCTGTGGCCACAGCCTCTCTCCCACCTCCGAAAAGTGGCCGAGTGTAATTACGCAGAAAGCTCCTCTGGAGCTATATCAATAAGACAGACGTCTGTTGTATCATTCTCTCTCAGTAAGGCATTTCTTCTCCCCAATTGCTCATATAGAATCATAGCCTAATAGCATGCTATTAACATAATTGCCAACACAACTAGTGTTCCGTGTCTCACAGCCATTTGCTTATTTTGCCATAAAGAATATCAAAAAACAGCCCCAAAACCCTCAGCCGGGCTGTGCGGCCAAGGGGACCGGCCGCTCGGCTGTGCCGGCGGCTCCGGGGCCCGGCGAGGAGAGGAGCGGCACCGGCGGCCGGCCCCAGCTGCGGACCACGGCACCGGCAGCGCGCTCCGACCGGGCTCCCGAGCAGACGTGTGCGAAGATCTAAACGGATTCTGCCAGGCGAAATGAAATTCCCATTATTTTTAATTAATCCTTAATTAAAATATATTACTCCGCAGATTCCGCAAATCTCTCTTAATATGCAAATGCGGCCCATTCAAGGATATTTACATATCATTAATTAAAACGGCACATTCTTTCAGTCTAACAAGCTGAGAGCCGTGTCTGTTGCCACACTGGCAAGAAGGCCCAGCCTGGCACTGCCAAATCCATCCATGAGAAAGATGTTCAGTGTCATGGCAGGGGTGGGAGAACACGGGACAGGGCTCAGGAAAGGAGACAGACCTCAAGGAGATGAGTTTCGGAGATCCCAATCTGCAGCAGAAGCCTGGCTGGAGCAGTGGATGGGAATGCACATCGGCACCACACGAACCAAGGGGGAAGTCGGTCTTTCAGCAGAGCCTGAAGCAGAGTCCAGGCTCTGATTGCAGTGCCAGTGCTCACCCACACACCATGTTTGAGGTCAGCCAGTTCTCCATGGCTTTCACTGCCAAGGACTGTACTGTCCCACCAAAACCTGTCCCACCAAAACTTGTCACCAGGGCATACTCGCCCTGTCTGCCTCAGCCTCTGAGCACGGAGAGCTCCTTGCTTCAAAACTACAAGAGACACACCATCTGCAACAGTCAAGTTTTCAGCACCAAATTCACTTGGGGCTGAGGAAGCCAACCCACCCCATTAGAAGGGTCAGACTCTATGAGACAAGGTGGTGCCCCAGCCTTTCAATGGGGTGAAAGCATGGAGATAACAATGAGCTGGCTTGAGAGAAGAAAGCTTTTTGTCCGCCCGCAATCTCCTCCATGGCTCTCCAAGAGGAGTCTCTGCCACCTTTCCCAAGGTGCAAGCAACAGGCTCTTTGGGCAGCATCACCAACATGGACAGCAGTGTCTGCAGCTCCAACCCCAACCACCCATCCAGCAGCACTGTGGACTCTGAGATGCCTTTGCATAAACCAGAGTGTGAGACAGCCAAGAGGTTCATCCCTCTCCAGCACAGGTGTGATTGCTGCAGAGGAAGTTGTGTTTTAATACTCTTGAGAGGCTTAACAGGTCACTGAGTCTGGGCACTAGTCAGGCACAAGTCCACCCCTCCAAAGAGCCATCAGTTTTGCACACACAATGACAACTCCTTGTTATTGTCAGCTGACCTGTGTCTTAAGTCTCCCACGGGCTGGTGTCAACACAAATGTCAAGTACTAAAAACCCAGGCAGCAGCTCCATCCCAGAAGAGGAAGGCCAACACCAACCAGTGTCCATGTGTACCTGAAAGGAAAGGCTGGCACAGAGAGGTGCCAGGACAGAGCCAGGTCTCCCATCACATATCATACTCCTAGAAATCTGAGGGTTTTCAGCCTTTGGGACTGATTTCTGTGAGAATGACAGCCCCACTCTCATTGCCTCAGTACCATCACTACCTTCTTCTAGGCAGAGCAGTCAGCAGAAATTCAGCGAGCAGCTTCTCACATGGGACTGACAGATAATTCTCAACAACAATTAATAAGCTTCTGTCCTTCTCCAGTGCTTTCCATCTGACGACTTCAAAGTGCTTGAACGAACTTGTCTCCACCACATTTCAGAGTGGGAGTAAATGTGTATGAACCTCTCTGCCCAGATGGAGAAACTGAGGCACAGCACAGGGAGAGCTGTCCCCTGCCACACAAGAGCACACAAAGCAAAACAAAATCCACCCAGCTGGGTGAGGGAACTTGTGCTGAACATCACCAAACGTATTGCTGCTCACTGCTGGGATTTGGGAGGGACACCAGCAATGGGGCACTTCATTCTTGATCTGTCTTTTCTTGCTGCTTCCCCCGGCAGCTGCCACCAGGCTTTGGCACAAGGGCAGCCCGGCTGGGTGCACCTTCAGCCTGGCATAGCCATCCCAAAATCCCCCGAGATAGCCACATCACACAGGTACTTGCCACCCAACACCTTCACGCTTTCCCAATAAATGATGCTGTTCAGATCACATGAGCCTTCATTCTCCCAGATCTTCAGAGGAGAAGGAGAGTCGCACTATTTCCAGCCAGCTGAGAGGACACGATATGAACTGCTCAAATCAAGATGACTTGTCTGCATTTCAGTGCCTCCTATGGTCAGGAAAAACAGCAATACCTCCATGTACCAGGTTGATACTCACTCTGAGTCCAGTTTAGGCCACACTTTACCCCTTTTTGCTGCACGGGGAGTTGTTGGGTCTTTCAGCAGGAGGAACCTTTAACCAGAGAGGCGTATCACTGGGGATCTTTCTTTTCTTTTCTCTTTTTTTAGGACAGTGCAGGGAAAACCTTTTTGCTTTATCTCAGATTGTCCCTTCAGCGAGTTTTCACATCACTTAACTCTTCAGCTTTTCAGTGCCATACCAGCCATGGAGCTCACCAAGGCTAAACATGGCAGCTGGCAATCCAGGTCCTGCCAGAGAGGCTCATCCAGCCTCCACAGCATCTCTGCTCCAAATCCTTCTCAAGAAGTGAGCGGGACGAGGCAAAGAGGGGAGTTTGGGCTGGGCTTCAATGACCCATTCAACCCCTGCACCAACCTGACCAGGAAGTGGCCAATGCACCAGGAGCCACAGACAAAACCCATCAGGAATGCCTTCCTCACTGGCAGTCAGGCAGTTTTGGAGAACTTTGCGCTGACCCCCAAGCACCACGTCATGGCTTTAGGAGCCACCTGGGCCAGTGGCCTTCGCCTGTTTTCCAAAACAGCCTCAAACCTCCCCAAAATCCCCCCAGTCCGGAGCACCAGGACACTGCGAGGACAACGCACCACAAGGTGCCAAATGGTTGATGAATTATGCCAATTAATACTCCCCCGGCATCTCTTGTGATGAAGAGGTGTTTGAACCTTGGTGGTCTTGGCCCAGGGCCAGCCGAGGTGATTAAATCACGCCTCCCTCCGCTCTCCCTCTGCAGTTCCAATTGCACGTGAAATTGCTCCTCACCTCCCGGCCCACCCAGCTGTGTCCCAGGCGCCCACACAGGGTTAAAAGCCACTGTCACAAGCCACAGCTCCAAGCCACAGGTCCTGAGCCGGTCAGCTAAAACAGTCCCACGTCCAGCAAGTTGTGAGGAGGAAGAGACAGACACTTCTGCCTTCTCACTCCTCTGAGTCTCCTTCCTTTCATTCTTTTCACTGCTGTGGGCAGTGGAGGGTCCCTGCTCCACTTCCCAGGCTGGGGGACCAAGACCCATGTTCCTCAAGTGGGCAGCAATGCTGCTCCACCCCATGCAGAGGGATAAGCATATCCTCCCCTCTCACCAGAAAACAAGGCAAAGCAAAAACAAATGCCACAGACCATTACAGCTTCACACCCAGCGAGGGCTGCAGGACAGGAGATAACCGGAGGGATTCCAGGGCCTCTCTGTCACCCAGGCTGGAGCTCTCCAAGCCAAATCCACTCAGCAGCACCCACCAGCAGCCCTGAGATGCCAAACCTGGGGTGCAAAAGGGCCTCAGCCTCCCAACATTCTAGAAAGGCTGGTCCCTGTCTGCCTTGGCTCCTGCTCTGCTCCTCCGTCCCCAGCAGATACAAGGCCTGGCACAGCCTCCAGCCACCCCAATTCAGGGAGACACCACGAACAGTCACAGTGGAGAGGGCTGTCCCTCCCTGCCTGCCGTCGACACACGCTCTGCCATGGCACTAATCCCACATTAATACATTCACTACAGCTGAAGCAGCCGATGTAATGAAAAAAGCCCATCCACGAGGAGATAATTATATTGCAAAATTATTTTAAATCAATGACAGCCAAGACAGATGGGGCAGGGAGGTGCTGGGGACAGGCTGCCATCACTCTGGGTGTCCTCCAAGGTCCAGTCACCTCTGAGGGCTGGACTCCCTTGGTTATGGAGGGTAGGGGATCCCCAAGCCTCCTGTGTCAGGGGCTGGGCAAACCAGGGGTGAGTAATACTAAAGAAAAGTGAGAAATGGCCCAGGAGAGCATGGCCTCAGAGCTGATGGGGTACTGTCAGTGTGGCTTTTGGTGCCCCAGCTCTCAGGGCACATGGCAGCTTGCTCCAAATTCACCAGCTCTCAGAGACAGGGGATGGCAGCTCTCATTTAAAACCACTTGCAAAACTCATTCCAGCTTGAGGGCACAACCCAGGAGGCAGAGCAGGAGCTGAGAAACAGCCACTCAGTTTTTAAAATGGCACTTTCACACTCACCACTGTCTCCTGTGTGGACAAGACCAAGCAGAGGTTGAGGAATCACAGAATCATAGAATGGTTTTAGGCAGAAGGGACCTTAGAGATCATCTTGTTCTAACCCCCTGTCATGGGCAGGGACACCTCCCACTACACCAGGTTGCTCAAAGCCACTCTGCAGCAGGGTTAAAAAAAGAGGACATCCCTTCTCCCACCCCAACAGAAGAGGATCCAGGGCAAGGACAAAGTCACCACCTCTGCTGTGACGACACATCCAGCCTCAAAGAGAAACTCCAGCTGCAAAGGAAAGAGCTTAAAAGGAAAAACAGCTGGAAGAAGGGGAAACCCTGGAATCAAAGGAACCCCTACAACACACATCTTCCCCCTCCCCTCCTCCTTTTGCGCCTTGTTCTCCCTCTCCTTTCCCCGGCCAGGTTTAATTTGACACCTTGAGCTTTGGTAACGAGGTGGGGAGAGAGGAGCCACAGCGGAATTCATTAGGCTGAGCACTGCAGGGCCCGCTCTCGGCGCGCTAATGACATCGGAGGATAGGGAAACGAGACAGCCGCCACGCAGGATGAAATAAACATGAGCACTGTCAGCCCTGACAGCAAAAGGGACAAAATAAGGCAGGTAGAGACCTTTCCCCAGCCACACAATGCAAAGCGACAGCTTCCAAAGCCCCCTGCCCGCAGATCCCCTCTGCTTGGGAAAGGGGAGGGTGGCTCAGAAGGGGATGGAAAAGGAAAAGTGGTGATTAAGCCACCCTTCCCGTGATTAAAACACCCTTCCCGTGATTAAAACACCCTTCCCACGATTAAACCACCCTTCCTCAGGCAGTCACACTCCTTCAGTCCTCTTCCACAGCAGGAGGAACTCATGCCACCTCCTTCAAGCCAGCCGGTGCGATCCCAAACTATGTGCTGCTGCTCCCGGGGGGGGGGGGTTGGGGATGCTATCTCTGCCTGGAGTACACTTCTCCCTGCCCCAAAACAGCACAGGGAAGGGGGGAGAAGGATGAGACAAGTATTAGACAAATCTCCCAGGCTCATCACACCTGTGACCAAGGGGAAGAGGACCAAGCTCTGGCATGTCACAGGGTTGATGTGCAGACACAGACAGTGCTCCTGGTGTGCCATGGTGCTACATGAATCCTGCACCATGGCTCTGGCACAGCTTCTGCCAACACTCACTGTCTTCTTGGATTCTGGAAATACCCAGGCAGGCAGCAACACCTTAATTTGCTCACTTGCAAACCCTCCTCCCAAGTCAATGAGTACTCTGGTACATCATTCCTACTGAGACAGCAATATCTGAAGGGCAATATCCAAGAAACAAAGGGCAGGAAAACTGCAGGATTTAGAAGAAAAGTACTTATTTATCAGCTCACCAGTTTTGATGCTTGACTGTAGGGATACCAGGCCAGGATGGTTCTAGCTTGCTTCCCTCATAGGACCTGCACCTGCAGGACCATCAGGCAATGCTGAGGTCTCCTACTGTGTCTAAAATATGAGAAGATGGTCACAGAATTGCTGCCCACTAGCAAAGAGCCAGAGCCTGGCTGCCCAGCTCAGCTCTTGGCATGGCACAGCCTCTCCTCCACCTCCAAACACCACTCCAGCACTCTCTTCACCCAGTTCCTGTCCCCTCTCTCCAAGATACTCTTCAGGAGGATGAGGCTCTTCATTAGCATAGGGCTGCTCCAAGCTCCAAGAAGACAAGAGGGTCAGAAAACCAGGCACTATTTGCAGTGGATCAGGAAGAGTCAAATAAGCTTTAAGGAAACCAGATCTTGGGGAAGACAGGGATGCTGACCTGACCTGTCCAGCACTAACTCTGCCTGATGCCAGGCTGAGCTCAGGGCCCAGCATGGCTCCCCTTTGTGCCTTGCTCTGCCACCACTTCTCTAATCCATCAGCCAGTGCAACAGTCAGGTCACTATCCTTCAATGCCCCTGATGCTCTGAAAGGTGAAATACTTCTCAGCCCAAGAGCATCACAAGTAAACTTTTCCTTTCCTTCAAAACACTGGCCTGCCCCATCCCTCTGTGCTTCCCATGTACACTGACACACAGAACAAGAGCTTGTCTGCTTGATGCCAGGCAGATCACTTGGGTTGACAGATGCTCTCTTCCCATCAGGAATCTGAATTTTCTGCTTGGGTTTGGGGGCAAGTTTTTCTGGCTGGGCAAAGTTTCCAGAAGGCTCTTTTACAGCATTTTCACTCCAGTGCTTTTAGCGCTCCCAGTTGTTGGCTCTGCTCCCAGGACACAGGAGCATGCAGGAGGGAAGGGCACATGAGGGGAAAAAAAGGCAAAATTCTGGAAAACAAGAGCACCGAGCACTGCTCCTGTATGGGCTGTTGGCCTGTACCCCACCTGAACAAGTCACACGTACACATCTGACTCAGTTTCCTCACCTATTAAAATATCTAAATGCTCATGTGGCCCTTTTCTCCTCCTATTCTGAGCCAAGGATGGCACCCGCTGACAGATGCACTGCTGGATTTGCTGCATCTTCGCCGCTCTGACTTTCAACCCAGCAAAGAACCCCACACGTTGATGAGAATGTGGGACCCATCATATGGTTTAAATGACCCAGGGCTGTTTCTACATGTCCACTCAAAGGCCAGGAACACTTCCAGGCTCAGCCACTCGGCCTCTGCTCCATCCTCTGCTTTTATTTCCTCCTCCCAGCTCCCCCAAGCATTCCTTGAAAGCGAATGGCAATTGAGTTTGTAAGTCCCTATTCATCAAGGAAATTAATTCCTTATGCATAATTCATTTCTTTTGTCAACTTTTTTTTTCCCCCAAATGCTCCCGAAAGCATCAGGAGTGGAAGCAGCAATATGAGAATGGGAACACAAGAGGCTGAGGAGGGGAAGAAACAGCCTTGCTATAAGGTGACCAGCCCACCACTCCAACCTCTGGCTCACAAGGTGTCCCATGAGATGTCAGAGAAGGAGAGAGGCCACTGCAAAGCCTGACCTACCAGCAAATAGTGAGCTTGGTGGGACAAAGACCTTGTGGGCTGAAAGTCTGTGCTATGTCTATGTTGTTGCCTCCTACCTGGAGGTAGTCAGGCTGAGGATGGTCTTGCTGTGGTTGAGCAGCATCTTGAGTGACAACTGAGAGCCCAAAAAGTGGTTCAGGGCTGGCCCAGAGCAGAGGAACCAAGGTGTCCAAAAGGTCTAAGACAGAAGGAGCTCTGATGGTGAGAAATCAGTGTTCCGGTCCCTGAATCAGAGGTTGGCAGCCTCTTCTCAGGCTTTCTGTCGTCCTCATAGCAGGTTATGCCAGCCTTGCACTGCGCTGGATGGACTTATCCCTTTCCTGAGTCCAGAGCAAACTATACAGCCTTCCCCACATGTCTGTAAGGAGGCATCCGCCCATCTGGGTTATTTATGGAGGAGAGCTCTGGAGTCCTGTCAGAGCCCTGTTGACTGCAGAAGCATTGCAGATAGCTTTACCTTGTTGTAAGCACAAGTCTGGAAGGAGGCCTGGAGGTAACACTCACACCTTGCCAGCTCCTGGAAGCACAACCCAGGAAGATAAACTCAGTTGCAAGAAGACGACTTGGCTGGAGATGAGCTGTGCCTGCACCCAGAGCCTGCTAGGATGGGCCCATGCCACCAGCAGCAGCCCATCTTTTATTTCCCTGCAGCTCTCAGCATGGCAGGAATGGAGCAACTCTCCCTGCCAGCTCCACCTTGCTCTTTCCCAAGGCGAGGAGATCCCGGCTCACTCCAGCATTGGCACGGCCCAGCTCAGACACGGGGACAGCGTTGCTGAAACTGGAAGTGCTGGGGCCACGTACAGTGCCGCAGTCCCAGAGGGATTGGGCACAAGGGGTATGTGTTACAGGGCTCAGTTTACTGCTGACCTATTGACATTTACGCTCGCACACAGCCAGCAAACCGCCCTCAGATACCTGCCCAAAAAAAGACTGTGGCACTTGGCCCGTGCTGCTAATCCCCAAACTTGAGGAGAAGTTCACACGCAGCGCTCACACCCACGTACCATCACTTCCCACCTGGCAAGCTGGGAAACCCCATATAAATAAAGCTTAATTGCTGCTCCTCCGACACAGCATGTGCAGGCGAAACGCGTGGTAGCCGAACAAACAGCAAAGCCCTGGGATTTCCTGACTCCCCCACAGACCAGACTCACCAGCCCATGTTCAGCTGAAGTCAACAGGACCATCACCTGCCTTACCTGCACACCTGGTACCTCATGACCAAGTGTCTCCCTCTGCTAGGGAGGGGAAAGCATTTGTACAGTGAAGCTCAATTTGCTTACTGCTTCTGCACTCCTGACTCTCGGTGGCACTAAAGGGGAAAATTAAGCAATGCGCTGAGGTGCCACTGCCATCTCTGACTCTCTGCAGAGGGCACACAGCCCTGGCTGCATCCCACCCCAGCCCACGGAGCAGAAGGCAGAGGTTCACGCTGTTCCCTGCACTAAATTTGGACAGTAAGTAACGTCACCTTGTCACGGGGGTACAGAGAGCGTTTGCAACGCCCCATTTAACTGCACTGTACTCCTATCCACAGGCTTCATCAGCATATTTCAGCGGCGCCTTGATGGATGAAGATAGATGGGAGAACATCATCCTTGGTGAAATCACTGTTTTATCAAGGTTAAACCATCCTCACGCTGCACCACCTCCCTTTGTTGCTTCATTTCCAATCGCAAAATTAGCGGCAGACGTAACACGTGTTTGCGCGGACCCCATTCCTCCCTCCCCTGCTCAGCTCTGTGGGATGGGGAGGTAGAGGAAGCATGGGGAGACCTCTCCATCTTCATGCCTAAGCCTGTCCAGCTCTGTGGGCTCTGAGGACCAATGAAACCCAAAATCTACATGGATTTCATGAAGTTGCCTCTGCAGCCGTGTCGTTCATCAGCGCCTTCCAACAGCTCCCACAAAAGCCAAAGGAACACCAGCCCTTCTCCTTCCACCGTGGCACACCACATCCACTGTCACGTTTCTGCGGGCTGAGAGCTAAAACCACGGCAAGCAGAGGATGAGGAAAGCAAGCAGGAGGCAGGTAGGCTTTTGGTGAAGCCAGATGGTCTCATGGTGAAGGTACTAGCGGGAATGGGATGCAGAAGAGCAGCAACACAATAAATGACCTTTCTCCATTGTAAGCCTGGCTGGATGCGGGTGGGAAAGCCTGGGCAATTTGAGGAAAAGGGCATGGGAGCTGGGGAGGGAGGGGAAAGGCTTTTATCTCTGGGTCAGAAGTTCAACCCCAGCCCAGGTCAGCAGCGACAGAAAGCTGTTGCCTTCTGACACCTCTCCAGCAGCCAGCTGGGCAGGGTGATGGATGTCCCCGCAGCTCCCAGCCCCAACACTCAAAACGTCCACCTGGTAGGCTGGGCACATCTCCTTCCAGCTCCTCCCAAGAGCCATCCCCTCCTGATTCAGAGGACATGGTCCGCAGCAGCTGTGCTGGGACACCAGGCAGAGCCAGCTCCTCTCCAAACCCCAAGCACACTTTGGAGTGGTATCAAACCCCTTCCATGGATCTCTCTGCAGAGAAAGGCTCGTCCCCCTGCCCCGTTTGACAAGAAACAAGAAATACGTGGCCTTGAGTAACATCCCTGGCAGATCACCTTGAATCATTCTATTTTTTCAAGATCACACATGCTACATTTGCCATAGAGAAGACCTTGTGCAGGGTCAACAAGACCCCAACACATCTCAGGGAAAATCATCCGACAGAGCCCTTAGGACTTGGAGTGACTCTCCTGATGGAAATCCGAGATCACAGGCTCCTGAGTCACTTATACCCACATTTTGGAGACCTTTTGGTGCTGAGTCATACCTGCCTGGAGGCAAAGCCCCAGAGAGGACAGCACCTGTTACCCCTGCGGCCTCGAGCCAGGCACTCACTGGAGGAACATGATCCCAGTGGTCTGGAAATAAATAAGGACAGACAGCCAAGGTGGGCAGCATGCAGCTTTTAAACAGTCTGCAGGACACCCCTATCTGTAGCCCTGGGCTTCTACATACCTGTTAAAAAATCTGTACCCCCTTTATAGCACTGTTTGACTCTGCAGGGCGCTATTAAGTTACAAGAATATCTCCGGGCCCGGGGCCAGCTGCCGTGTTGTGTGGTCCCATTAAACACAGATGGGTCGGACTGCCTCCTGCAGGGAGACCTGCTCCAGCCGTGGCTTTGCGTTGGGAAAAAGTCAGCCTTGGCAACTAGGCTTTCTATCTAGCCCATCACTCTTTGCCTATATGTTGCACAAGCCCCCATGGCACCTTTCAACCAAATCTCAATGGTGTTTTGCAACAAAAAAAGAAAAAAGGGTGAGATGGCTTGCAAGAACATTAGCTTTACAGGGAGGGAAACTGAGGCACAGACAACCCTGAGGGGCCAACTCAGGCTCATGAAAGGCTGAACTGACAAGTTCCATTGCTGCATAGCCACCTCCCTTCCTCAACTCTTCTCCTACCTCCTCTGGACCAGTTCCAGAGACAGCTGGCCCAGCGGGTCAGGTCCGTGGGGGCTGCCAGCCCTCCCCTCCTCCTCCTCCAGCAGGATCTCTTCACTGCTCTTTCAGCAGCAGGGGAAAGCATCTCTGATATGCAGCTGAGCAGCCAAGTGACCCTGGCAGGCAGTGACCTGGGAGAAGGTCACTTACTGAGTCCTGCTGCCTCCAAAGCCACCAGAGCTGCAGGGGAAGCTGACACCCTTGGGGGGGCCATAGGTATGTGCACACACACAGACACCCACAAACTTTCCAGGAGAGATGTCTGGTTTCACACCTCAGCTACATCAGGGCTGCTTCCCACGCCAACAGCACCCAGCAGGAGCAGGGCAAGCCTCGTCCTGGCTCCCTGTCCTCTGCTGCTGCCATCCCCATCCTGGTGCGGGCAGCTCTCCAGTTTGCACATACCATCACAACAAGTCTGGTGGAGAAGGCGCTCGGGATGAGATGCTCACAGGGAAGTTTCCTCCGAGCTCAGTGTGCAGAGCTTGGCTCACACTCCAAAGCGCTGCGGTTTATAGCCCTTATAAAAACATTTATACAGAAATGGCCTGTTCTATGCATATAAGGCCAGTGCCTTCAGACTTGGGCAGGCCCCAATGCCATATTCAGGCGCAGGGAATAACCCAGCTTCCCAGTGAGCCAAGCACATCCAAAGCTGGACAGAAACCAGCCAGCATCTCAGAAAGCCTCTCCAAGAGCTATATATGGATTCTGGAGCCCAGTCGCATTTCACCCTGGGAGAAGAGGGCAGGAGGGCTGTGCTGACCAGCACTCTAGAGGCACAGCTACAGGAAACACGCTACCAGACAACTAGAGAATGGGTTTGCAGCAGTAAAAAAAAAAAAAAAAAAAAAGAGTAAAAGGTGGAGATTTCCTTCACTTCACCCCACTCCAGCACAGTGAGGTAAATAAGAGCACAGATTACATGAATGCAGCTTACACTAGATCCTCAAACAAAACAAAAGCAAGACTTTCTGCAGTATAAATATGTCACTAAACAGCCCAGCTCTCAGTAACAGTACTGCAGCAGCAGACATTCACAACAGCCCAAATATGGCTTAATGTGAAACATTCAGGTTGGAAAACAATCAGCACCTGAATCTCAGTTTTGCAAGAATCCCAATCCATGCACAGTAGACAGGACTAGTTCCTTTTCACCTCTTTCATACTGGTTGCCTCCAAGTCTCCTTGGATATCCCACTGAGGGCAGCAGAAACATCTCTCAGTTGCTACTTCATACACTACTACCAAGGAAATGCCTTCTTCCTCAGTTTCCCTAGGACCCAAATAAAGTGCTCACTCCCAATGGCCATTCTGACCTGGCACAGAGCCACCCCTAGGACAAACTTCCCCCCTCCTCCCAGTAACAATCAGTTTGTTCCAGACCCACGCTCAAGGATCCCACTCGCCCCAAACTTCTCCTCCAGCCCTGACCTGGGCTGTCCTCTGACACAGCGATGGCAGTGCCTCAACCACAGGGCACTTGGGCATCTGTCAAAAGCAAAGAGGCTTCTCAAAGCTTTGCTGTCTCACAGGCACAGCCACTTCCAAGACCCAGAGTTATGTGGATTTCAGCTCCTGGAGACAATAAAGAGAAATAAATCTGGTTGCTTTAGCCCTGGCACTGGAGGGGGAATGATTTTCCCCAGCGCTAATGGAGGTGCTTTTCTTACATATATATCAGCTGAGATGATGTCAAGGCAGAACACTAAATTAGCCAGACTCTATTAATTACAGCGCTCCTATAGCTCTTCCCGTCTTCCAAGTGCTTTACAAACAGCACTAATTCCTACACGTTATCTCCTTTCCAAAACCTCCCTGAGGAGCTGGAAAAGCCCACAGTCCGGAGCGGCCTTGGAGCAAGCAGTCCCCGCCCAGCCTCATGGTCCCACCATCCAGGCTCCCACGATGCCTTTGCTCCAGACCATTGTTTGGAGCCGGAGCGGGAGCCTGGATAATTTAGGAGTCATCAAAAGGACGAGGACTCAACAGAGAAGTCTGTCCCTGGCCAATCTCCCATGGGTTGAGGCTTACTGCTGTCCTCCCATCCCCGAGGGCTGCTGGCACTACAAGTTCAGCATCTCTGCCTTGTCTCTCTTTCCCACTGAAGAATTTCTCCCACCATTAAAATTAACGAGGTGGGTTCGCAGAGACGAGCTGGCTACTGAGCCCCTCCTGTTCTTGGAGTTTGGGGCTGTTTTCAAATTAAGTTGCAGTCCTGTAAGTGCAAAGTTATACCAAGCATCATTTACTTTACTGCTGAGCAATGAGGAGCAGGGAGGGAAGCAGGGTGCTCTCCTCCAGGCACGCTGTAAAGTGCCCGGCGCACGCAGATGCTGCCTGCAGTTCTCCTCTGCTCCAGTCCGGCAGCACTCCCTGTGCCAAGAGCTACAGCCTGGAAAATGGCACTTGTGCTAAAGTGCCCGCATTAATCAAATCTTCATTCACACCAACAGAGAGAGAGAGAGAGAGAGAGAGAGATAAAGGCAGGGAGAGATCCCACCAGCTCCCCAAGCTCAGCCTTCAGTGCATCCCAGCTGGGAAGAAGTGCACTCCAGTACTTTGCCACCCAGCAGCCTCCACACGATGCAACAGAGGCCACAACAGAAGAAAAGGGCAGTGAGAGCCTCCGTGTTTCAGCTTTCACAGACCTGAGTGTTCCCAGGAAGAAAGGAGAAGTCACAACTTTCCAAACTAGATTTAGCAACAGGGCAGAAAGGACCTACAGAAGAGGGACATGGGATTCCCATTAAAATCACCGAGCTCTGCTTTGATCTGGGAGACTGACTGCAACTTCCTAACTGGATCTCATCCCTAGGACCACTGATTCATCATCCACAGCATGTTATGGAGACAAGCTTAGCAGCAGCAATGGGGACAGTATATGTTGGACCCCAAGGGCAAGGGATCTATGATCATGACTTCTAGACTTAGGGCTACCACTGACATGCCCCAAATAAAGCGCAACTTCAGCCCCTTAGCCACGATCAGCAGGAACAGAATGGATGGTAAGCATATCAGCACCAACTTCATACTGGGAGACCCAACACCAGACTGGCCCCTCACACCCCAAATCAACAGTGGAAGGGGTGGGCAGACACATGCAGAGTGACCCCTTATCCAACACTGGAACAGGAGCATCCCTGATGGGTATTCTAACCTGTTCTTAGACACCCATGGGAAAGCTGAGCCTACCACCTTCCCAGACGGATTTACACTTGAACACACAGCCTGAAGAAGAGGTTACTAAGGAGAGCAAGAACCACCTTGATTTTAGTCTGCCCGAGAGTGTAACTCACACTCTCATCTCGGTGACTATAAGACAAAGTCTTGTCCAAGCTTGGGGCTCTGTGGCACTGCAAAAAAAGTCACATATAGATCACCCAAGCCCCAAATTAGTGCACTGCCAGAACAAATCAGGGAAAAAAGCACTGAACACAAAGTGCAAAAACGGCAAAGTGGAGGAGGGATTCCCTTCCTCCCATTTTAATAACCCAAGGCTGCAAAGACAGGAAGAACTCTTCAAAATCACATTGAGCTGGGTGCAGCAGCATCATGACCTTCACTGGTTTTCCGCTCATCGGAGAGGAAACAAACACAACATGCTCCAGTTTCTTCCACTCTTCTGCCTTTTTCTGTTCCCCACAGACCCTCCGGACAACCAGACAAGACAAATCTAATACTTAAAGGGAAAGTCAGCTGGAGCATGGCCCCACCAAGACCTCAAGAAATCAGCCAGACTTTAGGTCAGACTTGTCCTTTCCCTGCTCCAAAGATATGGCGGGAATTAGCTGCAAATCTTTGCAAAACCCTGCCATCCTACATGAGTAAGGCACTCATGGCTTCAGCATCCCTGCACAGGAAACGGGAAGATGCCCTATGGGTATGTTGGGACCTCACCCTCCCAACATCAACAGCTGGTTTCAATTCTCCTCCCCTCAACCTCATCAGGGGGTCTAGGGCACAGGGCAGCAGCAAGGCAGGGCAAGGTCTGCTCCAGGCTTCAGTTACAAAGCAGCCGGGCAGCCAGCTCACAGAAACAGTGGCACACGATGCTCAGCTGCCTGTCCCCTCCAAAGCCACCACCTCCCAGCTCCATGGCAGGTCAGCCAACACAGCCACAGGCTTCCCTGAGTGAGGTGCACCACGACACCTTCGCGCAGCACTCAGAGGTGAGAGGAGGGAGAAGGAGAGTCCATCCGAGCCACTTTGCAACCAGCCTTAAAAAGTTAACGCAGAAATCTTCCCAAAGAGTCTGGCTATAGGAGACACTGGTCTCCACTGAATCAGGATCTGTTATGTTGTAATATAATAGATGTAAATTAAAACAGAAAATCTATCATGCCTCTAATGTAGCCTGATAGCTGAGCGTGTGGATCCGTACAAGCAGAAGCACAGAGAGGAAGGGTGATATATGGCGAAGCTGGATGGAGGGTGAAAAGCGTGGCGAGACGAGCCGGAGAATGGCGCAGCCCGTTCTACGCTCCTCAGACCCAAGGGCAAGAGAGGAATAAATGTTGATTAGTGTTGATTTTGTCCGACGAACGCTTGTCGAGTGACAGTTGGACTAAGCTGCTCTGAAAGAGAAGCATTAATCTTGGTCTGGTTTAAGTAGAGTATATTAATTTGTGTCATTTTTACTAAGTCGTACTGAGAAAGGCTTCTTACTGCTTTGCATCTGACTGCTTTGGTGGTTTAGCCTACTTTAGTTTTTTTTTTCCTCCCTTTTTCCCCTCCTTCTCCCTTTTAAACAGATATGGCGGCAGCAGCAACATATTCAAATAGCTCAGCAGGAGAGCGGGGGACCAAACGCTTCGCTCCTGGATTAAGAAAATAAACTCCCAGGGTGTTGGCATAGCAACAGCATTTCAGATGAACTGCTATATATTCCGTGATTAATAAATTAACATTTTTTTCATATGGTTGTTTCTCCTTTTCTTTCCCTCCTTCCAATGGCAGGAAGGGGGGGGGGCAGTGGGCAGTGGACAGGGGAGGTCAACTAACCAATGTCCCCATGAGCTGGGGACAGGGCTTTGCCCCAGCAGGGTGGCAGGGTCTCCTTTCCTCTCCATGTGCCCAGCCACAGAACAGAGCTTTCTGCACCCTACAAAGGCATGGGAATACAACAGGGACGCGATGCCACATGTGTTGGGGACAAGGAAAAATGGGCTGGGCCTCGTGTGGATGGGGATGGAGATGCAGCACAGCCAAGAGACAGGAACACAGGCAGGGCAGAGGGAACAGTGGTGCTGGGACGAGATGGTTTCAACTCCCCTTTGAGGGCTGAACAGCCCATGCCTGTTCTCAGTGGGACTGAGAGCTTCACAAACAAGTCTATGCCCCTTGCTGGTGGATCAGCCTTTTTGCAGCCGCTTTCTCCTCTCCACTGCCTGCCTTATTTTTTTCTTTTACTTACTTTTATGGAAAAGGGACCAGAGGGAGAAGCCAGAGAAAATACCATGAATTAAGAGCAAAAGACTGCAAAGTTCCCCAGAGCGAACCGCGTGTGCAGAGTTAATTTTCCATGGCTGGAGCAGGTAACAAGAACTCCTGCACATTTCTCAAGCCTTTCTGAACATAACTGGGTGATCTCATTCTCGTATGAACAAGAAACCAGAGCCTCCCCGAGGAGCACTGGTGAGTGACTGACCCAAATTCAAACACTTTCTTCCTCCTGCCAGCGCTGGCAAAGTGACCAGTGCTGAACTGTAGCTGCCTTTGGGCCCTTGCTGCACTGCACTGCTAAAAGCCTGAACACAAGAGGGACAAAACCAACACTTGAGGATTCATGATAGCTCCCCCAAAGTAAAAATATCTGGGGATATCCTGAGCCAGGAGAGCCTTGCCAGGATGGCAGGTGCCCACCGGGGTAAAGCCGAGGATGGGCCATGCCCTGATTTCAAACACTCATTACCAAGCACCGTGTGCTACGGGGTTAATGTGACAGGAAGGTTCAGGCTTGGTGTATGTGCTGCTCCTGCTGAATTCCAGAGGTTTGGGAGGTGTTTGCTTTTTTTTTTAATAAATCTTACTGCAGTCTACCTTTTGCATCTGCAAATGTGCCCTGAACATCCCCATCGTCCATGCTGCTCACAGCCTCTTTGGCACTGCAGCAATCCTCCCTGAACTCCACAACCCAAAGCTGTTTTGCTTCAGGCACCAACCAAAGTTTAAACATTTCCTCTTCTTACCAAACTCTAAATTAGTCAAAGTTTTGTTAAAGCATGAAATCGTTTTGACGAGGCCCGAGTTACATCCACAACAGTCTGCACTTGCACACAGGCACGCTGTAAGCACACACTGCGCACACCTCTGAGAATTCAGATCCTGAAGAACCAGCAACATTTTTTAAACCATTTCAAGCTGTTCGAGACCCCAAGTCTGCTTTTCAAACCTGGCTAGGAATGCAGCTTCTCGGCTTCTCCCAAGAGCAAGACTTGGGCAATCCAGCAACATTACCAACGGGGTTTAAACACAAGCCAAACCCAGCAGTTCTGTGCGCACTGCCCCACACAGAGCTGCAGGCACGTGGCAGAAAAACAGGACGAGTCCCAGCTGGTATAAATGGGTAAAGTTCTTCCACCATGAGCAGGAATAGCCTGGTTTAAGCCCACTGCCAATCCCTCCTAGCATCTTCTGAGGTCTCAACAAACCCCCCACTTCCTTCACAGCGTCTCCCCTCCAACCGTGCAAAGCCCCCACACAGGCTGTGCCATCTTGCCAGGTCCTTTCACGTTCCCCATTCCACAGCAGAGCACAGCAGGGTCTTCATCCTCACCCAGGAGACCTTCCTTTGCTGCTGGCAATCCTAAAGGCATGGAAACCTTTAAAACTGGAGCCACTGGGGAGAGGGAAGCAAGCACAGCCCAGCAGCACTTTCCTCCATTCATTATTCCTGCTGCTGGGGACGGCGGTCGAGCTGCAGCGCGGTGTGTTCTCCCCTCAACGTTATCTTACACTCTGAAGCACAAAGGACTACTTAGAAAAGCCTCACTGGAGTAATGCTGTTTCTCAATGACTTTTCTTATGGATCCTGGAGGATAAGCCATATCAAAGCGTTTCCACAGCTGCACACAGAGAGCTGGGGTAACCTAAGCCTTTTATTTAAGCAACTGCCAGCCCCTAGCCCAGCACCAGTAGTTTTTAGGGTAAAGACAAAAGCAAGCACGCGCCTGTAGTGACGTGGGATGCTTAGCACCAAATTTCAGAGGTGGCTTTGGATATCGGCACATTCCTCATCTAGTCCAGTTTGAAAACACATCCTGATTTGCAACATGTTTATTAAATACCAACAATTGGTCTGCAAGTGAGGACTGAGTCCCACATCTCAAATATGCAAAGCCACAGATTTGTCTATGCATCTGAAGATAGGAACGTTCTTCATCCCTCGCAAACACCGTCTGTGAGAGCCCACGTGGAGTCACTGCAGCATCAACACTACCCAGTCCTTCACTAATGCCTTCCATCTAACCCAAGACACTTTTTAGAATAAATCAATCCATCAAAACACTGAGTCCTAGTGTCGGACCCTTTGCTCCCAAGGAAAGGGTGAGACCCTGGCAGGCAAAGTCCGCACACAAGTCACAACTCATTTTCCCAGGGCTGAATTGAGGGAGCCAGGGTCAGCAGGAGAAGAGGTGCGGCTCCTGTTTTCCAAGGTGTATGGCACTGTTTG
The DNA here is from genome assembly GCF_001604755.1 of Lepidothrix coronata. Lineage (NCBI taxonomy): Eukaryota > Metazoa > Chordata > Aves > Passeriformes > Pipridae > Lepidothrix > Lepidothrix coronata. Next base: position 3,112,982 of record NW_016690232.1, read on the forward strand.
GCCATAAAGAACCAGTGCAACGATCTAGGTGCTTTTCCAACAGTCTAATATAGTAGAGGAAAAGACCCTGTTGGCCCTACCTTGTTATCTGAATGCTGCCATGCACAGAGGCTGCATCACTCCTTGCCCACTTCAGGCACTATGTCACACTGGTCCTTTAAATGATGAGTCCTTGAACTGGTCTGCTAGACCAGATGGTTCTCAGCATCCAGTTCGAGATCCCTTCTTAAAAATGTACAACCAGCCAAGAATGGAATGGGGAAACCCTCAAGGAAATGTAATGATGAAAAAAAAAACCTCACCCCAAAACAAACAACAGACCATCCTCCTGGAATTTGTCCATGGTGACCTGCATCAGGTTATTCTGTTTCCACTAGTTTAAAATGAACCCTGCAAGGAATTGGGAGCTCAACACAGAAAAGGAGGTATGTAGAACAGTGCCAACCACAGAGCATGCTGCAAAATATCTCCAACCCCTCGCAGCTTTTGCCCCCCCGCAGTATAATCCCCTGCAATTCCATTCAGACCCTGTTCTGGCCTCCTTTTTCAATTCACCCCTTGTCCATCCAGAATTTCACTATCCAGTTCCTAGTCCAGGGATAGGTCTATGTTACTGATTTGATAATTCCTCACCATCTCACACCAACACCCCTCGGTAAGTTCATCCAGGGAGAAGCAAAGTGGCAATAGTCACTTCCTGAAGTTGGCAAGAGGGAGCTTCTTCTTTGGAAAAACATCTTTAACCATCCTCAAAATCACGGGGAAAGTCTTAATTCAAACTCAGATCGAGAATCCCAAATAGAGTATCAACAAGACAATGAATCATTAACGCCACACTGCTCAAAAACCCAGATTCAGAAGTTTAGCCCTGGACCATGTCCACTCATATACTTGGTCTAAGGGTGCCTCTAATTTGCTGGGTTCTCCATCAAGCTCTATCGTGTTTGTGCAGTTCCATGCACTCGCACTCAGAGACCTGCTCTCAGTAAATTGCAGCAGAATGCACAAGAGATGCCTGTAGAAGTCTTCTGCTGCTGTTACTCTTCTGTTTTCACAAAAGACCCCACGAAACCCCGGTGCTGTGCAAATAAACGGTACAAACAGGTAAAACGCCATTCATCCAACGAGCTACTACTCAACATCCCGTTGCTCATTAATTTATTTTCTCAAGGTTCTCTCAATCCAGGTGTTTCCTACCACGTGCAAGCACCTAACATCCCCTCAGAGACTGGCTGCTGGTGTGTCTCCTGGTCTCCCATAGAAATTAATGAGGTTCCACCACAAAGGGAGAATTGCTCTCCATAACTTCCTAGCTTCAATCCCATACGTCTGGAGTTCTTGAAACTCCACTTATTTCACCAGTATCGTTGCATTAATAAGATGTCTGGAGACATATGCCATACCCATTTAGGAAAAGGAACTAAGATCTCTCCTGCTCTATCAAGTGTGGCCTCTACAGCCCAGAAAGCCCACTGCTACCCTTTTTGCCAAACCACACTGCAAGTAACACATCTAATTTGCTCTCCGCTGTGCTCCTTAGGTCTTTTGCAACGTTACTGATTTCCAAGAGCTTTCCTCCCACTGAATCTTTCCGGTTTGGATCGCGAGGGTAGTATTTTGCAATTCCTTTCCTTGCACATTCATGAAGCGTTGCTGTTCGCCACTAAAAAGTCACTTGCTGGGCTCTACCCCAAAGGCAGCTGCGTTGTGATGGTCGGAAGCTAATCATATACATTACCATACCGGGAGGCAGGGAGAGGCACACGCGTATGTTTACGCCTTCCCCACACAGCCAATGCACCACACGGACAGGTTTAGTTTCAGAGGAGAATTTGGGGATGGGAGGGAAGGAAGCAGGCGACCCCGGCACGGGAGCGAGTGGCAGCACGCTGCCAGCACCCAGCTCCCGATCGATAGGCCATCTGCAATAGAAGATCAATCGCTTCCATTTTGCAAGGTGTTAAGTGTGACGGGGATTGAATTAAGGCCAAGAACATAAGAGCAGCTATAAGTTACGCTTTACTCCTTCTCCCCCATTTTTTGCCTTTTAAGAAACAAACCCATAAAACGGTACTTTTTTTCCTTTCCTCTTCCCTGCCCCCTCCCTTTCCCCTCTAAGATTTTCAATTAGGTGAGTGGAAGGACAAATGGAGAAAATACATTTTGCTCGAGTTCTAAGTGCTTTTGAAACCCCCTGTCAAAGCATTTAGTAACGCAAGATTTAAGATGCCCAATTAATTTTTCCCCAACAAGGAGCCAAAAGTAGATGCAGGAGGAGGTTAAAAGCTAAGTGTTTAATTAATATTAAATTTATATGATTCTTTATCACCGAAAGCATTGTAAAATTGAAAAAGCAGTTAATTTTATGGTCACTGTGTATTCCTCTGCTTTGATCTTTGATCCGTGGAATGAAAGCGCAGAGTGTAGAGATTCTCCTGCTTTATTATACCTGTCTCGTGGCAGGAATGCTGGGTGAGGTGAGCTCATCCGAGCCTCAGCACAAACGAGGCAGGGTGGAAGCTGGGCACAAAGGCCCCATGCTGCCTGGGGGGCTTGGGGGTAAACAGTTTGCAATGCCCTCTCCTCCCCGCCAAGGGGAACTTTGCGCCATTTGGCTGAGGACGGCACGGAACTCTTCCGTACGCCACCGCTGCCTCGCCGGCTCCTGGCCTCCCCCGTGCCTATCTGCCAGCGAGACAAAGAGCTATTATGCAGAATGGATTGCACTGGAAAGAAAAAAAAAAGGGGGGAGAATAATTTCTGCAGAGGTTTTTATGTGGTTGGTTTTGGGTTGGTTTTTTTTTTTTTATGTATTTTTAAATCCCACTGGGAGCCTCATTATAATTTAGTTATTAGCAGGGGGAAAAGAAACCAAGTGAGTAAAAGAAATTTAACGTCTTAAAAAATATATGTTTAAAGGGAAGAGAAAAATCAACAGGATGAAAGTTCTCCAAGCTTCAAAGCAGTTGCAAATTCCTGATTCAAGTGTTTCAGGCAGCCCCACTGGCAGTGAGCTGTCCCGGGGTCAGATTCCCATCACAGATCCATCACTGCTCCTGGACGGAACAGGCAGTGTCCCCCGAACCACAGACACCCACACAGACCAGACAGGCACCCAGGATGGGAGCATGTCTCCACTCCTAGCAGGATCATCTGGCCCCACACCTCTTACCCAGCCCCCTATTTGGAAACTCTTTGAAAGGCCACGTACATCCTTCCCTGTCCCTTCAGCTCAGTGTCTCCTTCCCAGAGAGAGGTACGGTGCATATATTCATATAATAAGAAAGTGAGAGTTTTAATGGGAATTTAATCTTATTAAAGTCTTGATTTTAGGGCAGGTATATAACTCATACATATGAAGAGGCACAAAGTAATGAAATGGTGCAGCTCTCAGGATACAGCTGGGAAAACTGGGAAGTCATTAAGGACGGACAAAAATTAGGCTTGGTATCATGAAATAAGATCTAATAATTGGCACTGCTTCATAAGCAACAGGAATTAATACCGTTAACTCTTTGCCCCCGTGCTTTGACTTATTTTCAGTTACTGTCAGACAAGGACAGTCACCTCCTCCCCACATGAGAAGCTCCAGCACAGCAACAACACAAGCTGCTCCAGGTCATGGAGCAGTGATGGAGCAGAGCCTGGAAGAGAAACCAGGTTCCTCCTTTCCCATGGGATGCAAGAAGAAGGTTCCTTTTCTACTAAGCAGAAGAGATGCCAGACACACAAAGCAGCAGCCTGCAACCTCACGGAGTCAGAAATGGGATTGATAACAACCACCCAGCTGCTGTTAGCTGGTTGTCTCTACTCCCACTCATGACATGAGAAGCATGAAACACAGACTTGTGTTTTTCACATCCCCACTGCACAGCCATGGAATCCAGTCCTCAGAGATGCTGGCCACCAAAGCACACCCTCCAGTTAGCGTTTCTTCGAGACCATATCCAGCCTGTCTTTCTTAAGGTTCAAATAACCTTAAGAAAGGTTGGCTGGTTCCCTTAGTCCAGCCAAGACAGGACATCAGATTTCTAAACACTCAGCCCTGGCCTTGAACTGGGCAACCAGCTTGCACAAAGCATATCAAGCAAAAACACCTGAGAACTATCTGCATTGCCCATGGGGAGGTTTCTACAGCCAGACCGCCCTCTCCAATGTTCAGGGAAGAGAAACCAAGGAGCCCACATCCTGGTAAGGTTCACAGCTAAGGTGGTGCTTTCAGGAACTGCCTGACATAGGTCCTGCATGACTTGTGGTCCTCTCCCATGGCCCAGAAGTTACACAGGCTCACGCATGGTTGCGTATCTACTTTGAGAAGAGCTGCCACTAAGTGAGATGTTCAGGGTACACATACAGCACACGAGATGTGGTGCTGCTCTGACAACTCCTTTGCCTCCTCCCGAGTGGTGAAGAACCACAGCCCTGGCCGTCCACAGTGCAACCTCCCCGCGCAGACACGGTGACTGTATTTCATACGTGTGTGCGCAGATATCGACAGATGGAGAGGGAAAATTACTGTGCCCATGAATTGAAGCTTTGGTCACGTCAGTTCAAGAAGGAGAATAGGAAATTTAGAGCCAAGAAACCAGCTTGTGTCAGTCAGGTTGACGAGCACAGGCACCAAAAAACACACCCCTTAGCATGGGGAGGCGAGACGCAAGCACCCGCACGCACGCAGAGACCCCGCTCCTCTTCATCTATTCTCAGCAACTGTTTGTCTGAGGCCACATGCAACTGGATTTGTCAAGCCCCCTTTTAACAACTTCTTGTCACAGTCCATTACCAAATTGCATATAGTTATATATTCCACTAATTAGGCTTCTAAAATATCATTAACATGTCTCTTGATCATTAGCATAACGTATGAGGCGTCCTCGTTAGGCACGACTCGAGTTTGTTAATGCGGTAATGAAAGGCACGGGGCTGGTACTGCAGGAGCCGTGCAGAGATAGGAGGCTGGGAACATCAAAAGCATCAATGCCCGGCTTAAAAAAAAAAAAAAAACAACAAGATCAGCAAGAGGCAGGGGCAGAAGCCAACTGCTGGGAAACCAGGGTGATGTGGAAGGTGGAACAAGCATCTCCAGGCAGGCAGATAGTTCACCTACACTTCATGTTTTCCCCAGACTAAAATAACATTCCCATGATTTGGATACAGCACAGGTCAGGGATGAGTCAGGATCGCAGACCTGAACACATCATCATCAGGATCTGGGTAAAGTGAGAGCAATGGCCAGGGTCCACATGAGCCCCATGGCACAAATCTGTCCCCAGTTGAACCCTTCCTGTCTGGTTGACCCAGGACACCCCTCATGCCTATTTAGGTCAGACCTGTTCCACATAAGGACACCCTACATCCAAAACTCACTGCACATGCCTCCTTCCTGAAACTAACACTGAGCGCCTCCTCTCCCCAGCCCCAAGTTAATACTGGTCCAAGGCAATTCCAGGCACCATCCTCACCCCACTGTGCAACTCTGAGCAACCACCCCAGATAAACTGATGATGGAAAACCACCACCCACCAGGCATTACACAGCTGGAGACCAAGGGTGTTGCAGGCAGCAGCCTGGGCCGGTGCAGTGGCGCAGGACCTCAGGCAGGAACGTAAGAGAAAGTCTGAGAGGTCTCCGGCACCCACATGTGACCCCCAGACAGCGATATTTGCATGTGTGCTTCTGTGCATCCAGGGCTGGGGGGTGAAGATGTGAATTAACAGGCAAAGGTTTGACCAGGACAGATGCTTTCATGCCCAAGCCAGCTCATGTATCAGTGGTTACCATCGTTGCTATAAATAAGCAGGGGCTCTTTTTTTTTTCCCTTTGAGCGAATAACTCAATAAGTCACCGCATGAAAGATATTGTAAATAGCTCCAGCAGAGTGCAAGTCAGGGCTGCTTCCAATTAGCTTTCACTTACGCTCCCCCCGCCTGAGCCAAGTTTGCAGAGTTTGTTCCCAACACACTCGCTGTCTGGGGAGAGGTGGGGAGCAAACCCCGCTGCAATCCGGGCCACCGCTCCTCCACCGGAGAAATGATCTTTTCATTAAAGCTGCGAAGATGTCAAAGCAAGTGGAAACAGCCAACACATGCATTAATCTTTGTCCAGATGTTAATGCAAAGGTGGGGGGGTGGGAGGGGGCATGGGGGGGAGGAAACAACCAAGAGCTTTTCTTCAGCTGCTGAGAGCGAACGCCACCACCACCGCAGCAACAGCTTGGAAATGGGAAGCAGCACACAACTTTCATTAGAACAAAGACATAAAACAAACTTGGTGAAGGCAGCCCGGGGGCTTTTACGCACGCATCTGAAGAGACCCCCACAGATCCCTAAGGAACAGCTAGGGTGCATCCTTGTGGGCAACGCCGCTGCCAAAACAACAGGGGGAAGATAGATGATTTTCCGAGTCTTCATCAAAAAATTCCTCTTCCATGAGATAAAGGCGGCGTTAAGACTCTTTCCAAGTTTTTACTCATTCATAGGCGCAACCTTTGTGTCCCACACATGCGCGCGCCTTCACGCAGCAGCTGGTCCCGATATCAGGGGAGCATCACAGCCAGGAAACTATCACCAGGAAGATAAAATACAGGGCAGGAGAGTGCAGCACCGGTTGGTAGCCTACAGGAACAGGAATCCCGGGGAAGGGGCTTAATTCCCCACCACTCCTATCTGGGAATAGCTCTGGTAAAGTCACAGGGTGTTCATGCCTCACCTTTTGCCATCAGGAGGGTGAGGTCCCCTGCCCTGTGTCACGAGATGGCAGGGGACCAGGAAATCAAGACTTGCTCATCACATCATCTCAGCCGAATTTCCCTTCTTTAGTTACCACACAACTGGGTATGACCTGCACTCAGGCATTTTGCAAGGAAGTCAGTAACATCCCAGACCAGGACCATGAGGTCTCCCTAAACAAGCAGATGTAGTTGTTCACTCCCAAGCAGACTCCCTGCTCTGCCACCCCAACCACAACACTGCACTGAAATATGGACACTGAAAAGCATCCACTGTTTTGGGGAGAGGGGGTTACAGCAGCCAGCTCAGCACAAACTCCTTTTGTTGGCTTCCTGCCTTTCAAGCCAAAAGCAACAATCACAAAAAAGTAAAGCCATTAACATTTGATAAAGCTTTTCGATTTGAAAGGGGTCAGGAAAAAGTTGCAGGAAAAGGAAGAGAAACAACCTTCTTTAAAACCCTTTAATGTGGTGAGAATCAACTCTCAGAGGTTATAGGTTTATACTTTTCCCTCTAGTTTTTCAACCACCTTTACCCCCTTCTCCATGCTCCATCTCCTTCCCACTCCCTCCCACGCTCCCAAATGGCGGCAGCACTCCATTGAAATGGCCAGGGAGGAACTTCTACCCTCCCTATGAGGAGGGTGCTGGGTTGACCTCTCCACATCTGGACACGCCTGCAACCTCCGGCTTTCCAGGGCAAATGTCGGCAGCACAGCGACCTTCCCAGAATCACGGTACTCTGACCTCTCTTCTCTGACCCACCCATCTCCTGTCCCTCCGCTGAACTCCCATCCACGCTGGGGACACGGCCCTGTCTCACAAGGGGTGTCTCCACACATGCCTTGCCTTGGTAACTCCCACAGGCCCCAGTCTAAGGAGTATTTGCTTGGGAGATTCAAGGGGAATCAGGGATCCAGACTGCAAACCATCGAGATTTAACTAACTAAAGCAAACAGCCCCAACAGTAACAAATCTGTTCAAATCCCAGACCCACTTCACTTGCCATCCTCTGGAGAGCACTTGCCACTGCAGACTGTCTTTACCATTCTTCATGCAACAGATTATGGATTACGGAGGAATTACGGATCCACCAGCATCATTGTCGGAGAAGTGGAAGAGCCCCGGCGACTTTTTTTCCTACTCATGCTGCGTGACTCCACCAGATCTCACCAGGCTGTCGAGTAAACACTGACTGATGCAGCCATACCAACATCCCTTAGCCTTCCCTGGCCAGTTAGGCAGGAGGTGCTCCATGCTCTGGCTTTTCCAAGCCACGCATCAGCCAAACCAGATGGTCACTGATATCACATCATGTCGCCTCTCCATGCAGATCCAGCACTCCCTCCGCTACATCCCAGCATTCCCACAATCCACAGCCACATTTCTCCACGGGAGCTGCCTCTCCCAAAATACCAACAATTGCTGGAAGGTCGCAGTGATGCTCCTGTGGAACAGGAGACCTCATCCCAAGAGGTCTCACGACCAACCACCATGTCCACTGGGGATTGTTCTTCCTAACATCCTCCCACCTAGACCTCGGCTGCTGAAGGCAATCCACAGTCCCCAGCATCTTGGATCATCTCAGCTAGAAAGAGCATGACAAAAGGCTTAGCTAACGGCCAAAATGTAAACTGTGACTGGTGCAGGCACCACACCAGCAAAGAGAAGGGCTGACATTGGTGGCATCACTTGCCCCCAGACAGAGGAATAGGCACAGCTCATTTTCCTAGGACACAAACAGCTTTTCCCATGCACATCCCCACCACCAAACCCTACTTTTTCAGCCCCACAGCAACAAATCTACTGATTTTTTTTTTCTCCTTGCTGGGCAAGCAGAGACCCAACCTCACCCCAGCCACACTGGGGGGATCATGTTGATAAAACTTCAAGCTTGCAGTGAGCCTCCCTGCTGCCTGCAATCAACTCCGTTTGTTTATTTTTATTTGAGCAAAACCTTAGCTAGGCTGGGCTGGGGGGAGGCTGGGAGGGGGACAAACCCTTGGAAAGCTGGGCTGTGTGTTGGTCTCCAAAGGGACTGAAACTGGGGATGGGAGGAGGGGCCAGCTCTCCCTTCTAAAGAGCTTTCAATAGGAAACAGATGTTGAGGGCCCAGTGACCAAAAGCAGGGTCTGCAGCGGGCTTCCCTGGCTCCACGCTCCCAACAGAATCCGTTTTAATTAAAATATTTCAGCTTGAGCACGAGTTGAGGGGTAGGGGGAGTGGGGAAAGGTCTGGGGGTGATGTGCTTGTTACCTCTGCACAGGCAGTGGGATTTGTGGCAGAGCTGGAGGAGGCACTGGGGTGTGTAGGGTTGGGTTGGAGACCCCATCCCGTACCCCCAGCCCAGGCTCCCTCCCTCCAGCAGGTCTCAACATAAATTCTGCTGACCTTGAGTGAAAAACTGCCTCGTTTTGGTACCAAAAAAATAACATTACATCATGTAGCTGTGTCAGGTTCTATCAATGCCCCCTTTCCCGCCCACCCCCCAAAGCGAGGGGGATGTAACCCAACACTATGAAAACACCAGCCTGGAGAAGAAAAGGGGCCTTTGTCGTGGACCATCAGCTTCCCGCTCCTGCCTGAGGTGAAGAAAGATCTCTGAAAATGTTCGGCGGGGAGGTACAGACTCCAGACATGTCAGCCCCCCAGACCCTTTGCTTCTCCATCCCCACCTTCAAAACTCCTGCTTCTCCCTGTCTTATAAATGTCTACCACTACTAGGTAGCTCCCTCCTCCCACAGATCCCTTGGCAAAGGTCAGCACTGTGGGGGGAAAAATTTAAAAAAAAAAAAAAAAAAAGGGTGGCAAGCCTTAGGATCACTAAAGCCTAACTTTAACCCTAGATGAATCAATAGTGTCCTCCAGATGAGGATCTGTATTGACTTTCTTCCCAAGGGTACCCAGCTCCCTCACAGGACGGGATGTGGAGCAGAGGACATGCAGACACCCCCACCCAGCTCCAGCAAGGAGAAACAGGGGGAGGCCAGGAACTGAAAAGTGAGAAGGGAAGCTGACAGGGGCTCTGCCAAACCATGAACACCCAAGGAAGCCTAAGCACCCCGAGGCAGACAGTGTCTGCCCATCTCACAGGAAAAGGCCTGAGCTGACAAAGAAGGGGAAGGAAATAAGGGCCCACAGGATCTGATAACCAGCAGGGCATTGGGCTCTTTGAGGCTCAAGTTCAGCAGGCACAGGCTGCAGGGCTGGCCCATGGCACTCAGGGAACTTTGTGCCGGGTGGATGGGAGGCACTCACCCCACAGCTAGAGAACAGGCCATAACCCACTTTATTTACTGGGAGAGAGGACCTGCAGAAACCTGAGGCTCCACAGGCTTCCAGGCTGAGCATTCAAGTGGGAATGAGGGAGGGGTTGCAGCTCTAGCCCCCCTGGACAATGCACGCTACAGGGTTGCAGGTTCCTTTTTGCCTTCCTGCTGGGATCATGCTTTCCTCCAACAAAAGACAGGGATACAGTGGCATGCACCCCAGCCAAGCATGCCTTGCTTAAACCCTGCTCTGGCTTTGCTTAAACCCTGCTTGGCTTTGCTTAAACCCTGCTTGCCAGCAGCACTCTGGCTTGCTGAGCAAACCCATGGAAAAGGAGCTGCCGCTGCCTGTGGGCAGCACAGCACCAGGCCATGCACGGGTCGAGGGGAGAGGGAGGAGAACACCCAGCTTGCCCCAGGCCCTTGGCTCTCCAATGTATTTTCTCATTAACGTGTAATACGGTTTTATTGTCTCAAACAATGTCTGTTTTCGATCAGTTCCTTTATCCCAGACACTGCTGCGCACAGAGACCAAGGAGACCAGATGGTTCATGTTGCAGGAGTCTTCCCGCTCTTCCCCACCCGCTCCCTAATTCCTTACAAATTCCTGGAATGCCTGCGCCCCCGAAAACCAGCCCCGGGCAGAGGCAGGCATCGGCCCTGGGAGCAGGGGCTGGGGGCTGTCCCAGCCTCCCTCCTCACCACTGGCAGCTCCCTGGCAGCTCCCAGCCATTGTCTCCTCCATGGGGTCACAGAGGAGCATTTTCTACCCAAACTCAGAGATCTGTGGGTCTCCTCTGCTGAAGGAGGGAAGTGCAGACCCCAAAACCCCCATCCCAGACTCAAAGAGACAACCAGTAGCAGGGCTGCTGGCAACAGGGAGGACACCTGCCCATAATCCTCACCACGTGTCCAAGGCCACCGGGCCCCTGCCACACCACTCACTGCTCCAGCTTTCACCCACGCCTCCAGCCGTTAATCCCTGTGCCAGCAGCTGGACACAGAGGTTCACTGAGTCCTGCCCAAAATCCACGGGCCGATCCCAGCCTCGGCCAAATCAAAGGGAAGGCTCCTGCTGACTTCAAGTAGCTTCCTGCAGCCCCACGCCTGCTATCCAGACAGGCAGCTTGGCTGGTGGCTGCAGCCCACCCCAAAACACCTCCCGGAGGTCCAGTAAGACTCATGCTCCTCTTGCCATCCTTCCAGCACCCTTGCAACCACCTTCCTTGGAGGAGGAGGAAGAGGGAGCCCACCAGCCCCAGGAAGGAGCCCCGCGGAGTACAACCCAGTGGGGAAAAAATAAGGGATGCTGAAAGCCATCATTCAGCCTGGAAGGCAGCCAGGAGACTAGTGTTCACACTTTTAGTACCATGAGAGCACAGATAATCTCCTCTGGGAAAAACCAGAGTCTGGTGGAAAAGATGGCACCTTCTCCAAGGCACTCAAGCACCACATGGCATGGCCAGGTCACAGGTCACCCCAAACCAGGCACCGGCTGCAGGATCCCACGGTCTCTGACCCTGCAGATCTTGTCCTGTCTCCAAGGAGCTCCACGAGCTGCATTTTCCCCCTGTTCCCACTCCACAGCAGCCATTGCCCAGGAAAACTCTTAACTGAGGAATGACCAGAGGGGACTCCCAGCCAGCAGCACCGTGGGGCTGGCAGCCACTCTCCGGGATCTGGCTGCCAAAATGTCGCGCGGGTTCCTCGGAGACCTGCCGAGCAGACGGGTATCTGCTCTCAATTCGACTGAATTTTCATGAGGATGACACAAGACAGCCCTACTGCCAAGTTTCCACAGCTCTTTCAGAGAGAAGGGGTGCCAGAGTCCAAGCGGCACCTCCAAAAATCTCACTCACACAGTGAGGACGCCTTCTTTTTTTTTTTTTTTCCCCCACTTTTTTCCCTGAGCCACTCTGCTCATTTTAGCAAGCCCTGTGCCAAGCCTGCCTCCACCCAGAGAAACGCCAGGGCACACAATTAAAGTCCTGCCAAGTTCTGAGTGATGAGGAAAAAAACTAAGGAGGTGGGAGGTTTATAGCAGGTAGATTTATACCTGTAGGATCATGCCACGTTCTCCAACACCCATCCTACACCTTGTCCATGAGCACTACGATGGAAACTGTTCTTGCCATGCCACGGTCAGATGCTCAAGAAGCGACACAGCAGAAGCTGAAGGGGTCTGAGATGTTTGGTTTCAATGCAAGAAGCCCATGTGCAGAAGAAAAGCTGCTATAGACCAGAACTGAGGGGTCCAGGCCTGATCAGACCCCAGGCCTGATCCCCAGACAGCCAGGAAGGAGACAAGTAGAGGATGTGCCCTTGGGACAATGGAACAAGAGGGCTGGAAATAAGCGATGGTGGGGGCAATGCAAGCATTGTGGTGATTTTGCAGCAGAGAAAATATCACCTGCCACCTTTTGGCATTCCCAGCGCTCAACTTTGGCTCCATCCAGCAAGAAAAAACACAGCAGGAAAGAGCAAGCGAGCTGAAACCTGATCCCCTGAAAGGCCGGACTCGGTGTCTGGCTTTTCTTACCGGCTCGGCCGACCTGTACGTGCCAGCCTGGGAAGGCGTAATGGTTCCACCGACAGAACTTCATTAACTTTTTATACACTCGGCCGCTAATTTATAATCATTAGTGGACAAACAGCCAACAATTACACAAGCAGCACGTTAAGGAGAGAGGGAGAGAGCTTGAAGGAGCACTGATGGAAACGTGCTCATGGTCGGGAGGGAGCAGGGATGGCGTGTCCCCTGTTCCTGGCCTGGCATGTGACAGGGGCAACCTCTCCCCAGATTTACTGGCACACCATTTCCTCAGCTGTAATTAAAGCATAGGGCAGCAGAAAGGCAAAAGGTGCAGGTGAGCACAGGGAGGGGAAAAATCTCACAAGCCCTCTTATTTTCAGCACAAAAAATAAAAGGAGATGGGAAGAGGAGGAGCATACATATTCCACGTTTCCAATTCCTGGCGCAGGCAAGGCGCCCATTTGCAGAAGAATGGGAAACTGTGCACACAAACAGCATTAAATTAATCCTGATTTAATGAAATCTTCAAACATAGATCACGTAACCCCAGTGCCTTTCCACGCACCAGCTCCCCTCCTGCTGGAGGCAGCTCTGTGCAGGAGGCAGGACGTGGTGTTGCAATGCACAGCCCTGGCACCCACAGTGAGCAATGACTGCGAACACCCAAAACCCGAGGATGCATCTACCTTGAACATGGAGATGAGAGAGAGGGGAAAGGTTTCAAACACCTCTGGGATCGGTGGTTTCTGTTCCCCAGAAGAAAACTCAAAACTCAACTGCACCAGTGCTCCCCTCCTGCGCAATATCCCACCCAGTCCCTGCCAGTAAACCCTCGCTGCACAAGGCGAGGCTGCAGGCAGAGGACAACAGGCAGGCTCCCTCCTCTGCAACAACCCAAGCTGCTTTAATCGATCAAAGAGCTGTAAGATGTGCACATACAGATGTCCCTGCTGTGCAGGCAGGCCAGCAAGGAAGCAGAGTGACCTGACCAGCATCACTCAACAACACGGCGTGCCCAGAAACCAAACCTACACCTCTTTTGGCTCCTGCACAAAGGCTGAGCCTGCTTTCCTGCCCCACACCAGGCAGCCCAGCCAGTCGTTTTTTGAGATGTAAGCTTCCTGCTGAACAGGTCTAATGAACACCGCGTGCACCTTGCAAAGCCTCTGCCCCAGCCCCTCCGAGCAGCCAGCGCTGCTCCGCAAAGCACCCACAGCCTCTGATCACAGGAGAGAGGAAAGCTCCTTCCCTAAACTCCATGCAGCAGGGAGGAAGGAGCAGCACCCCTTGGAGAAAGGCAAAGGAAGTGGGCGGCTGGCTGTGAGCCACCCAGCTCCCCTCCGAAGCCAGGAGGAGGATGGAGCAAGCGAGGCAGCCCGCGCACAGGACCTGCAAGCCCCGGCTTGCCAAGCACGCTGAGGGCAGGTAGGCAGAGCCCCGCGCTCCGAGCACGCAATCCCGGGCATGCTCGCAGCTGGAAGAAGCCGTCGCAGCCCACCAGCTCCACCCGCTCCCCCTCCTGCTCCCCGCGGCAGAGGCGTGCAGAGAGGCTCACGAGCTGCTTTTGCTCACAGCGGGGCCTTTCCCCTTCCACCCCTGCACTTCCAAAAGGAAAGCGAGGGTCTAACACATGCTGAGCCTTATCACATCAAGAGACCAAAGTGTTCAGGCCAGAGGCATGAACGCCTCCAGTATTACCGAGGACCAAACCCAAATTCCTTGTGTGACAAGCTCCCTTCACTCTACAGCAGCCTAATAACCATCCAGCATCCATGTAGAGAAAAAAAAAAATAAATTTAAGCTCTCTCCACCTAGAAGTGCAGCTCTCAGGGCAATTTAGGGGATCAAGCAGGAAAGCTAATTTAGATGCAAATTCAGACTGCTCATCTTGCCTGGGATCCACCACCTGGGTACTGCAGGCTGCAAAATCATGGTGCCTTTTAAGAAAGCTCCTACCCGATCCACTAAAACTATAGAGCATATTGTTCAGGTTATTTTCCTGTGGCTGTTCGATATCCATAATGTCATGAATAAACCCCTCTGTCTGTGCATCTGAGTAAATCCAGAGGAAAAAAAAAGACAATTTTCATGCAGTCCTTGTGGGGTAACAACCACAGATTGAATAGTGGGATGCAGAACCAGAAGTGGAGGTTGTTCCTGCACACTTCACTTTGGCATTCCTGCCTTTGAGCAACTTTCCAACAGAATTGCCCAAATACCTGTTCTTTCAGGATATTTTTTCTTTTAACAGCATCACTTGAGAGCTGGATGTGTCATTAAGGTATTTCTAATATAAAACCAAAGTCAAATTTCAGAGAAATATTTTTAATAAGGAAGGAAAAGGCTTAATTTCAAATATGTAAACATGAGACATTTCCATCTTTTTTATGCTTCTCAAAAGCAAAGCAAGAGACTCTTCTTTACTGAAACACGTTGGGAAATTGAGCTGCACAAATTAGTACAACATTTCTGTCAAGCCAAATACACATTATTATTTCTTTTCCTCCTCAAGACCTTTTAATTGGGAGTGGGGGGAAAAGACCTCATCTTGCTTAAAGACACAAGGATACCAATGCCTCTCAGTCCCAAAAACAACTGGTCCATACCACATCCCGCAGGGATGCAGTGTGGCATCCACAAAGGGCAAGAGGAAGGAGGGAGCATCTCCCACCAGACCAGGGTCAGCATCCAGTCTGGGGGCTCAGCAGCGGTGACAGGGACAGGATGCAGGCACCAAACCTTGCACAGGAATTAATCCCTGCCCTCAGGAGCCCTCTGCCTCCCGCTGCTTTGCCCACACCACCAGGTCACAGGAAAGCAGACGGAAGGCAGGAAGTCCTTTCCATGGAGGAGCACTGAGCTGGTAGGAAGTGCCAGCATCTGGGAACCCTTGCCACAGAGAGAATTAAAAGCAGCCACGCTCCAAAGGCAATAGGGGAGTGTTACTACAGCCACCTACTAAGTTCAGGTGAGCTCACAAAAGCAACAGGCCCCCATGTTTTTTGGGAGAAATACTGGGCTCCTCTGGCCCTAGGGATGCCTGCACAGGGTGGAGGTGAGCACAGAGGCCACCAGAGCTCCTGGAGCAGGCCAAAGCATTATCTGAAGCAAAGAGAGGACAGCCTTTTAAAATAAGGACGTGGAGGGCTGGGCAAAGGGAGCCTGACAACATCCTCTGCACCACTAAAGGATCAGCAGCATCGTGTTGTGCCTGGGAAGCTCTCCTGGAAGGGCCTTTGCACAGACCCCTCCTTGCACATTCAGGAACACTCCTCTCTCTGCCTGTCGGTGCTCCATTATCCAAAGAATCCAGCAAACGAGGCAACACCAGCAGGGGCACGACTTGACTCGATGCCTCCCTGCAAAGGCTCAAAGTCACCAGAAGGGGAAAGGAGTGGGGGAGCTGGCGGAGAGCACCCCCTTGCCCAAGTCAGACCCACACAAGCCTCATCTAAAGCCTTCCCTGGGGAGGAGGGGCTGCACAGCCAGCACCACTGTGTGCAGTCCCCCTCCCCACCGCCCCCTTCCCCTAAACTCGCTCTCGGGCCAGTTCTACTGAACAATCTCGCCGCAGGCTGCTTTTGTAAGACTCCAACCCCAAAAGAAAAATGATGGGTTTGAACTCTTAACCCCGCCCCAGAAAAAGGCTGGAATTAAAAGGGGTTTATGACTAAGTATGCAGATGGGAATACTGTAATAACAACAGGCAAAATGTTTGCCCAGCAGTTCTGGGCTGGTTTCGGAGGGAGGGAGAGGGAGGGAGAGTGGGACGGGGCGGCTTCTGGCCGGAGGATGACGGCACGGAGAAAGAATTTGGCGGCTGGGAGGGAAGGGAGGTTGCTGATAAATGCTGGGGCAGAGGCGAGGAGGGGGGCCGGGACCCGAACGCCGCATGGCTGGCACTTCAGGGAGGCTGCTGCGGCGCTGCGGGTTTCTGGCCGGCTGACAAAGGCACTGCCACCGAGGAGGCGAGCGGGGAAGGGGGAGATGGCAGGAGGGCTCAGCTCTGGGGCTGGCTCAGCACGGATCACACGCCTTGTGGGACACTGTCACACTTGATGGGGCTGGGAGGCACAATAGGGAATGTATCAAGGCAGACGGCAATGCTCCCCCATACCCCAAATCCCTTCTGATAGGGGGATCCGTGCACACAGATTCCTGCCAAAGGGGGAGCCCACGACCTCAAACAAGTGGCTAATTTTTACTAGTTGTGGGACTCCAGCTCTGCTGAAAAGGTGATAAAATCTCAGTACCTAAGTCACCTAGGAGGGCATTTTCAGAACATCACCTTCCCCTTTTAACAACAGGCTGCACCAAAGCCCCACAGGTGGGAGGCTCAGGGTAGGGGTGACCCAAACCTCAGCCATTATCCTCGAGGAGTGCAACCCACTGCTGGCATAACCTTTATGCAAGAGTGGAGAACACTGCTTCTCCAGCCCCCAAAACTGCACAAGCCTGCTCCCAACTCTTTGGGCACTCAGAGACACCCAGAACTCCCCTCTCTGTAGGGGACCAGCCAGGTGAGGCACCTTGACTGCTCCCTGTCACACAACAAGGAGCCCCCCCAACACTGCTCAGCAGAGCCCACAAGCACCTCCATCGGCATACAGTCCACAACAGCCCACTGGGAATGCGAGTCCTTGATTGTACCAAAGCAGCACCTCCAGCTCTCCACACAGTAAGTGCCTGCAAACTTCATACAAGATGCAAACCACTGGCACAACATCACACACAGCTTGGCAGCCACGGGCCAGAAAGCCACCAAACACCCAAATCTTGCAACCCACCAGGACCCACGGGACAGAAACTCATGTCTGGCACAGGGAAACAAGCCACAAACCCACAGAGCTCCCCAAGCCCCCAGAGGAGCCACAATATCAAACTAATTTGAGTTTGAGCAATGCTCCTGCCACAGGCACAGGGATCTTCCCCCTGTGCTTGCTGGGCACAGCCCAGCCTGATGCAACAGCAGCACTTTGCCAACCCAAGCACCTCACAGGGGTACAAGATTCAGATGGGAACATGCCCCAGCTGCTTCCCTGAGAAGGTAAAGCCGCATGCAAAAAATTCACAGCATGACTGGCAAGGCAGGAACTCCAGGAGACTCCCAAGGCAGGGGATTTGCGAGCGCATCTCACACCCACCTTTGCTCGACATGGGCCTCAGAGTTGTCAGCACCAGCACATGGAGTTTTGACTCGACTGTGGTCACCTCCTGTTGACCCACTGCATCTACCACAGTGGTGGAAGGAGCCTGTGGATATTACAAGCTCTTTCTCATCGCTACAATCCTCCTCTAGGTCCGACTCATTGCACTTATGAACAGAAACACAGCAGCCCTACAGCAACCAAGTGAGAGGCACGTGAAACCCCCCCAAACTACCTCCTACAGCACCTGGTACTGCTGCTACCAGCAACACAACACAGGGGACAAGGAAATACAAAGCCACCACCTCTTAACAAGCAAGAAGGTCTCTACTTTGCCTCTCAAGCAGAGAAAATGCCTCTGTGAAAACACAGACCGGTTGCAGGGTCAGGAAGGACGGTCACTAGCGATGGGAGCGAGCATTGCAAAGGGTTGACAGGGACAGGCAGGCTCTGGTCCCTGCCCGCAGCACACGCTGCAGCCTGCAGTGGACACAAGCTGCACAAATGCACAGCTCCCTTCACAGCCACTGCTCTGCCACAGCACGGCAGGGAGAGCCGACACGCCAGGAAGCACTCGGATCAGGTAATGGAGGGTGTAGGAGACTCGTGAGAGGATTCCTGTGAGTCAGCCGAGCTGGCCAGGGCCCAGATCAGCCAGCTCTGCAAAATCAGCAAACAAAAGAGGGCAAAACCTGGACCACCCCAGCCCCTTCCTGCTGCCTCCAAGATGACCTCCGTGAGTGTGGGCTTGAGGAGAGCAGCCACGGACATGTGGAATGCTACAGGACATGTGGAATGCTACAGCCCCGGCTGGGGATGGAGACTCAACCTGCCATGCCTTGGGGCGACGAGCTGGTCGCCACAGTTCCCCGGGGAACACAGAGAACACAGTCCTGGGACTCACTGAGCAATTTGGTTTCTCCTCTGCCAACACAGGAGACAACATTGCCCTTAACATTGCTTGTTTAAGCCATGAGCAGTCTCTCTCCACATGTAAGCTGAACTCAGGAGATTCTCCTCTCACCACAGCTTCCAGGGCACTTCCAGGATTTAAGGACCAAATGTAAATGCTCCTTTGAAAGTCCTTTTCTGACAGCAGTGTTTCCCCTCCCTGCCCAGCTACGCCAGCCTGGACATGCTGCCCCAGCACAGGGAGGTCTCCACCACTAAACCCCACTCCCCTGCCTCCTCAGTGGGGTACCACCCACCACCCAGAGAGGAGCCCTGCAGCCAGGTGAGACAGAAGATCAAGCCAAGACCAAACTAAGCTGCCTTTCTTGGTGAGATGGAAGACCAAGGCAGGGCAACACAGCCCTCAGAAACAGATGGGGTCCAGGACTGTGCTCCCCCTCCCATTCCAATAGAGAGGAGATGCAGGCAGACCAGCAGCCTACATCCCTCTGATCCATAGCAGCCCATAGCCCTTCCTTCCCCTGCTCCCGACGGGAGGCACACCCAGTGCTAAACACTGAGGCTAACTCCATCCGGTCCTTCTTCCCTATGTCTATTGTCGCTAAAAATTTATCCGGTTTCTGCCAAAAAAAAAAAAAAACAACCCCCCCAAAAAAACCTCTGCACCTCCCTCCTGCCCTTCAAAGTAAAAGCAGCTCTGCTCTTTTCCCTAGGGAGGGAGCGATGAGTTTAAACATGAGTCCCCCATCCACTCAGCACTGCTCCACTCCTCCTCCTCCTCCTCCAAGGACTTTCACACAGCCCTGTCCCGTCAGCCTGTCTGTGGCATTTGATTCCTGTCTGTCACTAAGTGATGAGGACAAAGGGTGAGGAGTCAGGAAAAGGTCTGAGCTACTTTGTTCATCGTCTGGATACGAACTTTGGATGAACTCCGTGGGGAAAGAGAAAAGCCGCATGGAGCAGGACGCACCGTGCATAGCACTCTCTCTCCTCAAAAAAAAAAAAAAGGGAAAAAAAAAAAAAAAAGGGGGGCTTGAACAAGGGAAAGGGGTGGGAGGGAAAGGGAGAGGAGAGCATTCCCCATCCCCATGGCGGCAGGCAATCCTGAGAGCTCCCTGCTCCGAGGAGACAGAAGGATATTCAAACCGCCTTCCCAGGAGGCATGTTCAATAAAGCAGGATGCCAACGCAGCCTTTTCTCAAACAAATCTGTTAGCAGCGGGCCAGGGGCCAGCCACAAGGGCTTGCTTTTTAAAGCAACCAAATGGGAATTTCCTAATAAAATAAAATTTTTTAAGAAGTCCCACCGTGGCATGGGTAAAGGGAAGCTTGCTGGCAGCCACAAGAAGTAGTTTACGCACAGACCTCTCTGGAAACATTGGAACGTGAAATACAGCACAGGACAGGAAGATCTGGGATGCATCCAGAGCATGGGCACTGCAGCACCCCTGTACTCCCCTGGCACCCACCTGAACCAGCTCAGGGAGATGACTGCCCACGGCACAGTCATGTACTGGGGTGAAGGTTTGCAACCACAATTTCTGCTGCTCTGAGCAAGGGAGGAGGCTCACACTGCACTGGAACGGAGGTGATTCCCCTCGTGCCGATCTCAGGCACCTGGAAAAGCCACCACCTGGAAAAGCCACCACCGGGCATGCTTTGCTCCTTTGCTTCACTCCATTTTTCAGAGCAAAGCCAAACCAGTTTGCAACTGAAAAGCCCTGTGGTAGTCTTGCAAACATTAAGTAAATCAGCCCCCTCAGGGCAGCAAAGCCACCACAAACGTTCTACTGAATGGCTCTTGCCTTACAGGTAAGATGCCTGCCCTGGAATGGGACAGTCTCCACTGAGGATTATCGATTGGAAGAGCCTCGGCACAGGACGTGTCAAGTCACACAGGAAAATGAGATTGCAACTCTATGAACAACTCTGCAGCGTTCACAAGAGACTTGCTGGGTGCTGGAGCTGAAGGGTGCATCAGACAAACCACCCCACCATGCTGCACCAGCATCACCCTCCCAACACAGGAAGGGACCCACAGCTCCATGGGCCTACTGGGAACACCTCCTCTGCCACCTTGGAAGTTTTTACCCAAGGCATGAGCAGTTGGGAATTTGAGGGTCATACTGGAGGTTGCCCACCACCAGCTTTACCAGCACATCCCAGTGAACTTATTCTCCAGGATGGGGAGTCCTAAATAAGACAGAGATTAAGTGGGTTACAAAACCCAGGAGACCACTGAAAGCAATATATCAAAACATGCTGGAGGTTACCCCAGATCCCTTGTCTCTGTACTAAACACCAGCAAATACAAAACCAGCTCTGTGCAAGAAAGCTCTGGGACATGACCAGAGCAGCCCTGCACGTTGCAGCGGCCCAGCTGCAAAAGGCAGTGGTGAGATCTCCCCAACCAGGCACATGGCAACAGACAAGGTGCACATTCCCTTTCAACTGGGAGAAAGAAACTTCACCCTTGAGTGGCACAGGAGACTTGGAGCTGCAGAGATGGTCATGGGAGCCACTAATCCCAGCTCCAGTCTGGCCCCTCTGCTTGGGAGGGTTGCCACCAGAACTCTTTAAAGTGGAACGGATCAAAGGCTTAGCTTCACTGACCCACAGTTATGCACGGCTTCAGCCTTCCCAAGATCCACCTGCTCTGCACCAAGACAATGACCAGGGTAAAAAAGAAAGAAAAAGGGGAAGGAAGCACATTTGTGCAGGGAACCAATTAATCTGTGGAGGCTGGGAAAGCAGTGTCCTCCCTTGCAGCCACCACCATGTCCCAAAGGGGCACATGTTAGGAGGTAACTCAAGCATCTCGAAAGCATTGCCCAAGACCTCTGATGGAGAAACTCTGATCTCCTCCAAGAACGGCCAGTCCCTGGGGACTGCCTCTAAAGTACACAGCAGAGTGTGCCAGGGCAAATCGACTCTGCGGAGAAAGCCTCAGCCCATTTGGAGGAGTTTGTTCCACTGCTCGCTTCAGAAAGTCCAAAAAGTTCATCTGGCGGTGGGAGGGACTTGTCCCCAGCAGCCCAGCCAAGGCAGCCTGGCTAAAAGCAACAAGCTCCAGACAGGGAGAACCAGACAGAAGAATGGAAAAAAATGGACAGGATGTTGGCTGGATTGGCCAGTAATCCCATTTGCAAGAGGTGGGAGCTTCGGAAGGAGATGCTGGTGCTGCTGGATCCAGGGCTGTTTCGAGAACAGCAAGTAAGAGGAACAGAGAAAAAGAGAAGAGGCTGGGGGAAGAGAAGGTAAAAGAAAACAAATCTGCTTTATTATTGCCTGAAACCCAAGGAGACTGATTAAAGCAAACATCCCCCCTGCCCCTTCCAAAGGGTTGTCTCGTCTGCTTCCTAAATCTGATTCCCATTTGTTTCTATATGGTTCTCATTTGTTCTTCATTTAGGTCTCCTCCATGCTCCTTGCCGAGTCTAAGACAGCCCTCTGGAGAGCCATCAGGATGGGCTTCCCCCAGGAACCTGCAAGGGCAATCACTGACCAGGGTCAGACCCAGCACCACTGCTTGTGTAGAGGGAGGAGATGCAGCAAGAGGAAGGCAGCAGGCTGCGACTACACACAATGTGCCAGAGGCCAGGGAGATCCATGGAAGGAGCTGCCAGAGGGAAGAGAGCATCACTACCCAAAGGTGCTGATGGGAGCCTGGGTGCCTCTGGGGTAGCATTCCCAAAGAGTGAAGCAAACCAATTAAAAAAGAGCAAAAGGAACCAGGAAGAGGGGATGCAGCATGAGCACAGACCCACCGCACGAGCAGTTTCCCTCCTTGTCAGCAGACGGCCTTCTGATTAAACAGGAGCTTAAAAATTACCCTAATGGAGCTCCTTTCAAACACAAACCACAGGGACCTCTCCTAATTGCACAGCTCCTTTCTCAGTCACAGCCCATGCAGGATAAAGCAGGTCCATACGCCGCCCTTGCCCACAGCGTCTGCCTCGGCACGCGGGACTGGCACACGGGACCAGCACACTCCCCCAGCCGTGCCCGCAGCTCCCACCCAGGCACTGGGGCTGGAAGCACTCTGTCATTACAACCCTCACCTTCTGCCCTGGCCCCTGGCTGTTGGATGCCCCCGGGACCCCTGCCTTTGCCAAAGGATGTATCCAAGCCCTGACCAAACATGGCAGAAAAAGGGAAATAAAAATCCGTCCTTCTACCCATGTGGACTTTGCCACCTGCCTCAGGTGCATGGAAAGACCAGAGACTTCCCCTACCACCACCCTTTGCTGTGTCTCATCTCCTTCCATATTGCTTGTGGGTTTTTCCATTGTAAACAATCCCCATCTGCCCTTGGGATAGTCTCCCTAAACCTCCAGTCATGCCATTGTGCTGCTGTAAATGCCATTCTACCCCCAAGAGCCCACAGGTCAGGACCCCACAACTTTCTAGACCTGGATGCAAAAGAGCCATTTCTAAAGAGAACTCCCACCCTGGGCTGTGCACCTCCCAGCCATGCACTGCAAACCTATCCAAGTGGAAATACAGCCCCCTCTGCCACAGTAAAAACAAACCAGGCACCTGCTGCCCAACCGACTCATCCACCACAAGAGGATACAGGGCAGGGTCTGAACTCTCCAGAGCCAGGGCCAACCCTGCATCCACCCAACATCAGAGCAGGTCCAGAGGGTTGTGCAGGTATCGTTGTGCTACACTACACCATTTTCACCCTCCTGCTTGCTGCCTCCGCAGAGCACACAGTACCCACCAGCTGCTCTCCCTGCTCCCTCCTGCCCATAAGGAAAGCAGAGACCCCTGACCTTCTCCAACACATCCCCCCAGCCCGTCCGCAGCTTAAGCAGCCCAGGTGTGCAAATGTTACCCAATGCCCTCGCCAGGCAGAAAGTAAATTCCACCAAACGGGGGAAATGCCAGCCGCAGTCAGACACTGGGATGTGCAAATAGCAGCCGGGGACCTTCGGGAGAGGAACAGCCTGGGCCCAGGCGTTCCTACCGATAATCCTTCTCAGGATGCCTCCTCCAGCAGCTCCTGTGGCAGAGGAAGGATGCTAATTTGACTATTTGAGGGAGCGGAAAAAAAAAATAAATTAAACGTTTGCTATTGCGCTAAATGACCTTTTCAGCCACTTGGGGACAGAATTGCACCGGGGCTTTGGAGTGAGCTACAGCGGGCACTGCTCGCTCCCTGCTCCCATGCTGGATGCTTTGTGCCTCCAGATGCATTTAAGAGGTCCATGCCCGCCAGCCACCTCTGACCACGCAGCAACAGAGCTGAAAAACAGCTTCTTTAGAAAAAAATCTGCACGTAGCAGGGAGGAAGAAGTGGTCTGCTAAGAGCTCGCTGAGCAAAGCGCTCCAGACGGTTTCATTTCACATCGCCAAAAGCGTAAATCAGGGAATTGCTCCTTGGGTTCTTCTCCATTAGCAAAGTATATTGCAACTCCCCTTCCCACCACCGATACCGATCGACACTTCACATCTGCTGACCAGATCTAACAGCCAGGATTTTCCAGGGGAATAATACATTTGCTGAAAACACCATTCCTGCCACCTGCTCCCCCCAAACACGCAACCGCTCCGGGAGCAGGCTCCTCGCTCTCGGCGGGCACACGCGCAGCACAGCGCTACAGCCAGAAGCTTCACGAATTCACATGAGAAATAAATAGGTGACCCCTTCAAAGCAAGGGTCATAAACCCTTCAAAACACACCTTCAACCAGTGGAGCATGTCCCACCGCCTGCAACTTCCCTGCCCACGGACAAACACCCTTCTGGAAAGCACAAGCTTCACACAAAACACAGAGGAGAGGCTGTGTCCTGTGCTATCAAGTCAGGATTGATGGCTGCAACTCTGTCCAACTCATTTCTTTTACCATGTAAACTGTGCCTTTTGTCTAGAGACTTGCAATAATCAGAGTATTGCAAATTCATCGTGTTATTGCAATATTTAAAATATTTTTGCAGTTTCTTGCAATATTGCAATTAATAATTTTATTGAAAATTCTTGCAATATTGTTGCAATTAATATATTATTGCAATAATAATTTCGCATATAAGCATCCTCCTCCCACACAAAAAAAAAAGACTAAGTTAAAATGCAACCTTTTAAAATTAGAGACTTAAGAGTTAAAAGCCAAATTCACAGCTTCAAGCCAGAAGACCGACCCATCCAGAGGCTGCCAGTATTGTATCATTCCTAATGTTTCACCAGAGAATCACTGCACAGGGGGAAAAAAAGAAAAAAAAAAGTATGTGTGTAAACAAGCAAAGGTACACCCACAAGAAGCTTGGGTTTTGAAACATTAATGTTGAAATTAGAAAGGCACATTTCGGAGAGTTATGGGCAGATTCACTTTCAGTTTGGCTCCAGCTTTTAAATATCAAATGTCAAAGGAAACAACTGCACTGAGTTAACAGAGAAAAATCCCCGTGCTGCGGAGACACATCCGGGATCGGGACCACTGGAGTTGGGAAAGGAGCAGGGACCAGCAATGAACACTTTGCAACTGGAAGGGTATTTTTGCTGGGTAACCTGCCACTGCTAATTCTGCTAATCGACATCACTCTGGAATTTGAAAATGTTATCCAACCAGGAGAGAAACTTGATTTTCCTCTTCTGATAACAAGGATGGGCAGGCCAGCCAGGCTGGGTGAAACCAAAAATGGGACATGGAAATGATGAACTGAGTTTCTGGGCTTGCACTCAGGTGAGAAACAAAAATCCAGCCACCAGCACTTAAACAGGCTGATCCCACTTGCAAAGGCAGCTCCGCTCGTTTTGCAAGGCTGAAGTAAAATGGCAAAGTTATCATTTTAGATTAGAGCAGCACCGACTTTCCACTGGGGGGGAAATGGGGGCTTTCCATTTATCAGTATATTTAAAAAAAGAAACAAAAGGGGGGTGGGGGTTGGAAACAGCACATCAGCTTAGGGCAAGCAAAAAAAGCTATTTTGGGTAAGGCTTCTCCTATAAATAAAAGGCTGGGCAGGGAGAGAACAGTGACAATGGACTGCTCGCTCAAGGTGTCAGAGGGGATTTCTGTTATCTGTGCTGGTGACCTCCCCAAAACACAGCAACAGCACATTGCTCCTCGGCAGGCACAGCTTCCCCAGCAGCCAAACCCTCCATCGGGCTGCCCCTTCTCCTGCTGCCTTGCCTTGAACCACCAGGAAGAGGAGCCAGTAAAAGTGTCTTTCTGTCCCAGCTTAAAAATGCAAATATAAATAAATATATATATATTTATACATTTTATGTATATATACATACATACACACAGGGGCAGGGCTCACAAGGCCAAGAGATACAAATATTCCTTTCTTTTTTTAC
Organism: Lepidothrix coronata; assembly: GCF_001604755.1. Taxonomy (NCBI): domain Eukaryota; kingdom Metazoa; phylum Chordata; class Aves; order Passeriformes; family Pipridae; genus Lepidothrix; species Lepidothrix coronata. Next base: position 3,138,874 of record NW_016690232.1, read on the forward strand.
TAACTGACACAGTTGCAAACGAATAATTCCAGCCCAAGCTATTCCCAGCACTGGGAGGAAGCATCACCTGAGTCCCTCCCCAGCCTGGCTGCTGGCCTGACAACACACATTAATGAATTCAGCCCACAGCCTCCTCAGGCCATGGGTTTCTGTAATTTATCCCGGTACTGCCCACCACACTTTATTATTTAGATCACCGAGGGATGCAACACCTCCAAGGCAGTTTTGCCAACCACCCAGCCCACAAAACCCTCGGTTTTAATTTCAAAGGGGGTTCCCAGCAGATGCTCCCCAAAGGCAACACTTCAAGAGGAGGGATTGCATGGAAAATCCCTGCTGTTGACGCCTCTGGAGCACACTGTAGAGGTGATGGTGTGCAAAGCACCACCAAGCACCCAGCACACCCAAAAAGCCGGGTGTTTGCACAGCCCAGGCTCTAGCAGAGAGTGCAGACTTGGGGTGCCACCTAACTCCAGGCTGGCACTCCAGGAGCCAGGCACTGCTCACGAACCGCTTCTCCCACCATGGGGAACACTCACCAGACTGACTGGATTGGGATCCAGTGGATGTTTGGGGAAAGCAAAGGACGCAGATTGAGGCTGGTTTATTAGATTACGGACAGCCCCATGCAAATAGGGCCATATTGATCCGGTCTGCAAACACCTGGCTGGGAATACAAGCAGCCCCTGAGTATACAGAAGCTGCTGGAGATTATTAACCAGATCCATTGCTGTAAATCACATTACCTCCTTCCAAACCCCGACCCAGCACTGAGTCCCCCTGTGCTAAGCGCTGTACAGGGCACATCCTTGCAGCACAGGGGAACGTCACTTCTCCCTGACTGGCATGGAAAAGCCCAAAGATTCAGCCCAAAAGTGTGGAGCCTGGCAGGGGCATCCTGCTCTGGGGACCATGGAGACAGGTATGTACAGCCCACCTTCCCCACAGCAACTCCCAAAGCAAAGCATGTGTTACTAGGAGAAACTCTCTGTATAGGGAAACTGTCATGGGAATGGTAAAGCAGGAAGAAAAAAAAAATTAAAATAATAAAAAGATGGAAAAAACAAAATATAACATCTTCAGAGGCAAACTCACCCTCTGGTCCTACTGGCTACCTGGTATTTTGCATCAATTGCAAACCACCCCTGTAGTGCACAGGGCAAACAAAACAGGCTCTCCTGCCTCCCAGAGCACCCCAACTCCAAGCACAGGAAGGAAAAAAATCGTAGTAAAATGCTTCCCAGTGGATTTTCAAGAGATCATTAAACCCTTTGCAGAACTTCATTAGCAGAGAAGGCAGCAGCTCCTGGACTAGAGGAGGAACTGGGGAACGTGTTGCCAAACCAAAGGCAGGGAAGGAATCCTGTCTTTCCTCCCTTCTCCCTGCCAAAATCCCCAGCTCTGATTCAGCAGAAGCACCACCAGCAGCACAGCCTACTGTATCTCACTGCAAACAAACTCATTTGTGTTTAAACCACCACCCTACTCCCCTCAAGGATTGCTGCATGCAGTAATTTCCTTGTGACGGAAAAAAAAAAAAAGCCATGATGAAATTGTCTCAGAGTTTCTCTGCGTTTTGTTTACAACCACTGCCCTCAAACCCAGGGCCAGCACGAGCCTGCTAACAGGAATAAATCTCGCATTTGAGAGCATTTAGAAAAGCTCTGCTCGCAGACAGTCAGCGCTCCGGGGGGGAAATCCCTCTGCAGGTCTCAAATAAGGGAACTTGAACCGTTTTTCCCAGGAGAAATTTAGGCCTGAAAGATCTTCCGAGTTTCTCGTTTGGAGCTACACGGCCCAATAACAAGATCTCTTTCCCTGGACTCACCCACAACACTGACTGCTGCCAAGATCACACAGAGGCAAAGGGAGATGGACTAGACAGAGACCCATGGCAGCAGGGAAGACACACAGAGGATGCTCTGGATAGCTGCTATTTATGCCCACATCTGGCTAACATAGATATTTTTCAGGCACGCATTAACTGACCGTGAAGATCCCTTCTCCTCCATGCCTTGTCCGGTGCTGTGAGCCGGCAGCACCCAAAGAGCAGGCAGCCAGCACCTCCCTGCCACCCTCCTTCCCTGGACAAATGCACCCAACAGCCATCTCTATCCAAAACCTGGGGAGGCCAGTGCAAGCACAGGGTAGGAAACTTGGGAGCGTGGGATCAAGGAGCACCCATCCCCCAGGAGCAAACAGATGGGGCAGGGAGCGATGGGACACAGCAGAGCCTCCAAGAGCATCCTCCTGCTCTGCTGCAACCACAGTGAAGTTTACTCAACATCAGGCACCCACAAAAACCAAGCCTCAAAATAAGAGCAAACAGGTTTGCTCCTGTGCTCCCCAAACTGTGGGGATTTCCTCAAGAGCGGCAACGATGTGCCAGAGCCAGGCCTGGTTTCTCCACTCTGATAGCAGGGCTGAGGGGGAGGAGGTGGGAGGAAGAGCCCACTGCCAGCCCCATTCTTCCCACCTCCTCCCCTGGAGGATTGCAGGAGGCCAATTTTGATTAAACTAATTAAGCCCGCTCCGTTCAAAGAGCTCCAACCACATGCTACCAGGGGAGAGAAAGAAAATATGAAATTATAAAGAAAAAAAAAAAAAGAAGTATCCCTGCAAGCACACTCCTCCAAAGCCATCCATTCCCAGCAGATCCCTGGTGGACAACACCACACTGTAAGAATAAAACCCAGAAAAAGGACTCGCTGCAGTGACAGGTCCAGCCCTGATGACCCTGCAGCTTCCAGCCACCAGGACCTACTGGAACATGGTCCCCTTTCCATCAGGGTGACTGGTTTCCATCCTCTCCCAGCCAGTCCCAAAGGTGGCTGCTCCTCTGGCAGTAATACAGCCCTCCACCAAGCCAAGGTCTCCCAAACCATCCCTATCTTCCAGCCCCTTGCACATTCCCTCCCCTCCTTTCCCTTGAAGACATCAGCTTTCTGGAAGCAATTTAATTGGAGCTACAGAGAGGCTTCCTCAGGCAGTGTGGGTCGGCTGGAGGCCCTGCTTTCCCAAAATGTTTCACTTCCCCCCAAGGCAGCTACACCAGGGACCCTGCAGACCCTGCCTGGTTGGGAGAGAGAAGCATCACTTTTGCCTTCAAAGCCTTTCAACTGGAAGAGGAAAAAAAAAATAGTAATAACAAATATCAAAGCAAAGGCTTCCTCCCCTTTGAAGGGCAGGAGGGAGAGCAGCCAGGCAAGGGCTGGACCTGCCCGAAAGCCGAGCAGGGGACCCCGATCCTGCGGGGCTGGAACACGAGCACTTTCACGATGAGCTTTCTCAGAAGCAGGATGATGCCTTAGGTGCAAGAATTGCATTGAAATTCAAATCGGGGTGTTGAACTCTCTCCTGCGCCTTGGGAAACCTCCTCCGTGGAAACACAGAATAAGGAGGAGGGCAGGGTTTGATACCCCGGAGAAGGGCTGGGGTGGGGGGAAGGAAAGCAAGCTGCCCCATCCTGCCCTGAGAAACACTTCAGCCAAGGGGTGCTGGGCTAGCCAATGTACCCTGCTTACAGCACCCCAAAACCAGCAGCGCTGCACACACCATGCCTGTCCCTCTTCTGCCCGTGGTGGGATATTAGCTTGGGGGGTGGGGAAGAGAAGGGAGGGAGGGAGGAAGAAAAAGAAACCCCATATCGTAATTGCTATATTAAAGAGAAATAGCAGGCAAGAATAATAAGAGAGGTGTCAGAAGTGAAATACAGTAACAGACATTAAAAAAAAAAAAAAAAAAAAGACTACAGTTCTGCGATGGGGGTGTTAATTGAACACAGAGCTGGAGAGAACAAAGGGGTGTTAAGGAAGAAAAGAAGGGGAAAAATCCTACCTCCTCCAAAGATCTGATTTGAGTTAAGTTTGGTGAAGAAAATGCACAAGGAAAGGTAGCTAAGAGGCACCTTACATAGCTATTTTGTTCTAAAATTAAAAGAAAAAAAAAAAAGACACAACAAACCCATTATTCAACAACAATTGCACAGCTAATCAGTGCTGTCTATAAATATTCCACTTCGTAAATCCCCCCCTCCACTGGTGCTACGTACATTTTTCTTTTAATCCTGAATTCCTTCAACACAGAAGGGTGAGGAGGGTAAGAAAATAAAAATCGTGTGATTTCAAATAGAAAGTCAGGGTCTTTTTAAGAAGTAGAATTTGCCCGATGCCCTCACCTCCCCCAAATGAGCAGAGAAAGTGAAACGATGGGAAAAGCTCTTAAGGAGGAGGAATCAGATTAAATGGTCATATATCCTGTGCTCAGCCTCTCCCCGCCGGTCCCCGCCGAACGAGATGGGAGTTGGGAAAGGCTCACAGCTGAAATAGATGCTGCTGCATTTTGACAGCAGATATTTTCCAGTTTGCCATCCAAGGACCCCACGTCTGCGTACGCCTTGCCTGATTCTTCTGCTTAGCTATTCTGCTCATGCAGAGAACAGCTTAAAAAAAAAAAAAAACATACCAAGGGAGAGAAAAAAACAAGGGGGGGAAAAAAAAAAAAAAGCCATAAAGACAGAGCCCCTACCCCTGCCTTCAAACTTTTTATAAATCAGCAATGCTATTTCCGATTTCAATCCCTGTTGAAGGAGGAATCAATTGTATTTAGGACAACAATGCCTCCCATTTCCATAATTATTATTCCAAAAAGCCAGCCAGCCATTTGAAGGCAGTCCTGCCCCTTCCCTCCCAACAAAGCGACCAACAGCAAGTGAAAACACACCAAATGAACGCCGGCAACTTCGAGGTATATTTAAGCGGCAATTTTTTTGCCCCCACGTACTCCTGCTTGGATCAAACCTCTCAACTTTCAATACTTTTAAACAGACATCACCCCAAAAGCAGCAATCTCCAGGCTGCAGACAAAAGACAACTCACTGAGCTTTTTTTTTTTTTTTTAATCATTATTATTTTTAAAAAGTGTTTATAAATCCTTTAAAATAACTGAAGAGCCCAGACGCAAAAGGGAACTCTTCGGCCAATACAGACGACCTCTTTTTCCAAGAACTTTATGGACACTTTGGGTTTGCTCAAGACAAGGTTAACACTATGAAATATTAGCCATAATGTTGCGAGAGGTGGTGGTAAAGTCTCCGTAAGGCTCTGGAGTCACTTAAATCAGGCGGCGGGGTAACTGAACGCACATTTCTGCACATCATAACGCCGGGGGGGAAGATGTACACAAGCACATTCAAACACCCACCAGTGACCACAAACAATCACCAGGATTTCAAACGCGGCACATGCAGAAATCTGGGAAGCTAAATGGAAAGTAGGAAGCGAGAAGTTGCCTCAACTTTCACGCTGCTGCCCACAAGGAAGGGGTAAGCGAACGGAACCAGGCCGTACCCTCGGCCCCAGAAAAAACATAGGCGAACTTCCTGCTAGCATTGGGCCCACAAAGCAATAATTAAAAAAAAATAATAAAAATAAACCAAAACCATCTGGCCGTTTGCTTCCTTACCAAGTGTGACTTTTGGGGATGCAGATGGGGGAGAGGGGAGGAGGTCTTTGAATTTGCAAAGTGAAGGAATTCACTGTAAACATATCTGAGGGTAGATAAACAACACTCCAAAAGCCATCTTGAGTCAACCTCTTCGGAGACCTCCACAGCGCAGCCCCGTAGCCAAGTAACCCAGGGACAACAGCAACAAATAGCATTTCAAAAAAATGTAAGACAGCCCCAGTTCACACCTGAATATCCTGATTTCCAGCAGCATGCTTCGCCCTATACCATCTCTTTCTGTTTTCCTTAGCAGACAGGAGTTATCCCACCTAGTCACCGTGGGTATGTGCAGCTCCTCATCCCTCCCCAGCTCGCCAGGACCTCACAGCATCCCCCAAGTCACCTGGATTTTCCCACCAAGTTTAGTCCCAACAGATTCCCCATCCCCTAACTTTGAGACTGCACTGATAGCAATGCCCAACTGGGATTAAACAGCTCCCCTGACAAAAACTGTCCCTGCACAGGCAACGTACACAGCATCAAATACATATGGAAAAAAAGACAGGCAAACACGTTCTTTGACTCACACAAAATAAAGGAGAAAGAGGGAAAAGGGAAAGGAACTTGGTGGCTCCTTTTTTTGTGGAGGCACACAGGGAAACACTATAAAACCCATAAAATCTATTTCTAGACAGACTGCCCCGTGTTACAGCAAATGAACTGTTCAGAGGTTCCCATACCAAACCCACTGCTTGATATTACAGGAACTCTGTAAGGAAGGACTCCTCGGGAAGGTCAGAGCCGGCCCTGCAGCTGTGAGGACTTCGGAGAGCCGAATGCCATCGGTAGGTGCTTTGTCTGGGCTACACACTGCACAAACAACGCTTAACAAAGGGGCCCCTTAGTCATTTTATATATATTGCAAGAGTCAAGTAATTGTATTTTCAATCAGCTGCTCATGCTAGGAGGTTTTATATATATATATTTAAGAAAGGGAAAAAAAAAAATAAGACCCAGTTCAGGCTTCTGAAAGCTGTTCCCCTTTTATGTGTAACTATCAATGTATATCAACTGGGTGTGCAATCATATTTATTGTCACTTTCATTCATGTCATGCCCTTGCTTATATGGCTTAGATATGAATTATTGACTGTTTCAGTCCTTGTTGTAAAGGGGGGGACGGGGGGGAGAAGTCAAGTACTTTGCAGCGTGCTAAAACAAGGCGGATAGATCGGCAGGGAAAAGCCCACGGATCAACTCTGGTCAGCTCAGAAAACCAAGAGCAGAGACGAACAATCCCTCCCCCCCCTCCAAAATTTCCATCATTCCCCCCACTTTTTTTTTTTCTATTAAAGAAAAAAAGAGAGATTCCAACAAATACATAAATAAGTGGTGCATGTTGCTAAATGTCCTTCCCTGAGCATCTGTTGTTTAAGATCACCCTTGATTGATGACTGCTATTTTTTAATTGTTGCTTTTAAAATTTAAATGCCCCCCTGGGATGTGTTATAAGTGTGTTAGTACATGGTAGGAGGTCTGGAAAGTGGGAAACAGCAGAACCAACGCTCTCATGCCATTAGCTTCTAAAGAAGCCTGAGAACACCCCATGCCATAAAACAACAGTACCCTAAAGTAACTAACAATCTAATATATTGCTTTCACTAAAGGCAACTGACAACTTGCTCTTACATGAGCTAGCCTGGATGATTGGCAGACAAGAGCATTTTAACCCCTTCTTAAAAAAAAAAAAGTAAACCTTTATGTTTACCCGAATACTGATGGCAATAAAACTGTACAATTTCATTTTGTTGGGGTTATTTCCCCCCCACACACACTCTGCATCCAGATTTTATTTTGTTGTTTTTTTTTTTTTTTAAACAGTGCCATGTCCTAATGAAGAAACCAGAGCAAGACAGAAATTGCAAGGGGGTTGATTTTTTTCTTCTCCACAGAAAAAGCAATAAATAAAGAAAGGCTATACAATAGAAATTAAACCACAGTATTTTCCCTTCCAGACACAAACCGCATCATGCAAGTCCACTGCCCGAAGCATTAAAGACTGACAAGTTATTTCTCCCCACTTAAATACTCCTGCATGTGGGGGGGCACAGGGAAGCACAAACTTGGTGGAATAAAACCCTCAAAGAGCAAAAAGAAAAATAATACAGAATCAACAGCATTGATTTCCTACCTGTCTTTTCTTTGATTTCACACAAGACATTAAAAAGCGCTGGCTTCATCCTGTGGCAGTTTAAAGCATGTTTCCTGGAGAGAAAAGAAAAGAGAAGAGGGTGAGGTTAGGATGTCACCACGAGGAACAACTTTCCAAATTCAAGCCGGCCGGCGTGTGCGTGCCAGAGGTGGGGGGGACAGGTTTGAGCCCCCTCAGCCCCAGTGCTGCAAACAGCCACCTACCCAACATGGGGGAGATGAATAACACTAATTTAGGAATGGCTTGAAAATCGCCTTTGCCACCGAGCAGCTCCCATGGCCAGCGGGAGCCAGGTGATCTCCACGCCGAAGCCAGAAGCTTTTGGGAGCCAAGCTGGCATCAACTGTCTTATTCAATACAGAGTGAGCACTGCACTCTCTCTGTCCCCCACCTCCGATATTACACCCGGCCATGTGCTTTATTAGGCTCGTTCTGTGAGGCAGAGGGAAAATAAACCCCCCTTGCCCCAGCGCTGGAAACATCCTCTGCTTAGAGCTGTCAGTTCGGGGGATTTCAGCGCCCAACTTGGAGCACAGAAACGCGCACGTATGGAACGAGAAACCCATCCCTCTACCTCCATGCCATTTACATCCAGCTTATTTGCAGGTGTTGAAATTTAATTCTTTACAATTGGGACAGTAAACACATTAAAAATCACAGCCGGCTGCTGTTGGGAAGGGGAGGGAATGCTATTCAGCGCCGCTCTTTTTGACTGCTGTTATTTCAGAGCTGACCGTTCTCCTGTGGGTTTTGAGGAGAGACTTTGGGGGGGGGGGCGAGAGTGGTTTTAATTGGGTGGTTTTAAAACCCACCAAGCACCCGCTGAGGCAAAGAAAAATATCATTTAATTTTTTCTCTCAAGCCACACGACCCTTTAGACAAGGGTTCAGTTGTATAAAGGGCTGTTGCTATCAGGCACCGGTTACGGGATTTCTGTTTACCAACCGAAATTACACGCGAAAGACGATGTGAACATCTGGCAAACATTCACACTACTTACCCCACCACCCACAACATGTTAAAAAGATTTATATATCTGATGAAGTCTCTCAAAGGTGTATACCCTTGCAGAACCACAGTGTTCCCTTATCAGCACACCCAGATGGGCGCAGACATTTGGGTATACGCAAATCACGTACATACGCTGTCGGGGCCCTCTTACAAATAACACTGGCACTTTGCACCTTCCCAAAACTTCATTAAAAAAAAAAAAAGAAAAAAAAAGGCAGCAACAAAATAACCCCTGCAATAGTAGGGTGGAAGGAGGAAATGCAAAGCCAAATATTATTGATAAATACAGTATGTTTGCCAGTTCAGATATAAAAATATTTTTTACAAAAAGTACTGAGGAAGCAGCTGAAATGGACCATCAAGGCAAACCCATAAAGCCTTCTCTTAGCTCAGTTTTAGTGATTTGATTAACTACACTAAATTATCCAGGCAGGAACATATATGATTCCTGCAACTTTCCAAAGAAAGATCCCCTCACTGCCCCGGGTCTGGCCGGGGAGAAAGTGAATGATTTCCTCCTCCTCACAGCTACTCTGCCCCTGCAAGAACATAAGAAAATAAGATCAGCCTCGCAACAAGCCCTTTTAGTAAGCAGGAGCTTAACAGAAGCTGTGGAGGTGAAGAGGATGAAAGTTGTGGTTTGGGGGGTACTTTTACCCTTCTGGAAGTTCTTCATAAGCGAGTTTTGGGGCTGTGAGGAGCGTTTTTCCAGGAACAATGTATTCTAGCAATCTGCTCCAGCTCGGGGCATGAATACCACGGGGAAGGACACCACATCGAGCAGCTCTGCAGCCCAGAAGAGATTTCAAGCATACCCCAGGCGATTCCGGGCAACTTTTTTGTTTTAATTCCTTCATTTGGGGATTTTTTCCCCCCTCCCTTAACTTTTGGTAGCGCTTTAGAAGGTGTGTATTAGGTTTGCACTCCCTGAAGCTCAGGGCAATTCAGATACCGGCTTCTACAGCCTTATTTTTCCTTTTTAAATACATCTGCAATTAAGAAGAAAAAAAAATAAAAAAGGCGAAGCGTCTACGAGCATCTTCCAAGCGCAGAAACACGGCCTTAAAAATAACACCACTACAGGGCCCTAGGAAAGAACATCATTAGCGGCCCTGAAAGCGGGGCAGCACTTCGTGGCTCTTTCGGAGGAGCCCGGAGCGGAGCCTCCCGCACGCCCAGCCTGCCCCAACCACCATCGCCTTCCGCAATTATCCCCCAGCCCAAAAAGGCTGGGAAAAGCCAGGCCCAGTTTGGGATGGAGGAAGAAGAGGGGGGCTGCAGGCGCTGCGACCCCTCGATACCCCAACGAAGTTGGGGGTGGCGGGAGGGAGGAAATAGGAAATAAAAAGGATGGATATTAACCATTCTTTTCGCCTCCCTCCCCCCGTTTCTCAGCGGCAGGAGCAGCAGGACCCGGTCCCCCGGTGCGCCCCGCGGCCGGGCGCGCTCCCCCCGCCGCACAACAAAGGCCGGGCCGGGGCGCGGGGGAAACTTCCCGGCACCTGCCCCCCCGCGCTCCCCACCGCTCTCACCTGGCCTGCGCCTCGTCCAAACTCTGGTCCGTGATGGTCATGATCTGCTGTAAGATGTCTCCGATGTCCTGCTTCCTGCCTGCCTCCCCCTCCGCCCCGCCTGGTCCATCCTGCATGTGCTGGGACAGGCCCGGGTGCCCCGGCATCCCCACCCCGCTGTGCGTGTGCATCAGCCGCGGCTGGTCATCCATCGCCGGCCGCCGGCCCCGCTCCGCCGCCGCCTCCTGCCCTGGCTGCCGGGAGCGGCGCGGCTGGGCTGGCCGCCTGGCTCCTCGCTTTCTTTTCTTGCTCGCTTTCTTCTTCTTCTTTCCTCCCCCCCCTTCCTCCTCCTCCTCCTCCTCCTCCCCAGCCTCTTCCTCTTCGCTTTTTATTTATCCTTCACGCTGGCGCCCGGCTCCGCGGCGGGGAGGAAGAGGAGGAGGAGAAAAAAAATGAAGGAGGGGGGAGAGGAAAAAAAAAAAAAAAAAGAGGGAGAAAAAAGAAAGGGGAAAAAATCCCTTTGGCTGCTGGAGGAGGAGGAGGAGGAGGAGGGAGGAGGGAGGGAGGGAAGGAGGAGGGAGGGAGAGAGAAGGGGGGGGGTTCCGGGGAAGGGAGGGGAAAACGGCGGCGACTCCAAAAGCAGGGCAGCTCAGCCCCGCGCCGGGGAGGCAGCGGGCGGGCCAGGGGCAGGGGCTGCGCCCGGGGAGGAGGAGGCGGCGGCGGCGGCGGCAGCAGCAGCGGTGGCCGCGGCGGGGCGGCCGCCCGCGATGGCAGCGCCGGAGCTGCCGCGGCCGGAGCGCGGCGGAGCCCCCGCGCAACCGGGGGAGGGCTCCAAACTTTCCCCCACCCTGGGGCCGCGCTCGGGGCTGGCTGGGCCCCCCCTGCGCCGGGCCTGCGCGCACCGCTCCGGCCCTCGCCGCCTGCTTTTGTTCGGCTCCGGACTCCTCAAACTGGCACGGAGGAGCCCGGGGGCGGGGGGAGGAAGGGGCAGCGGCGCCGCCCGCCCCCCCGGCCCCATTGGCGGCGGCGGCGGCGGGAGGGACGGCCCGCGGGCCGCGCCGCCCCCTGCGCGCCCGCCCGTCAATCTCCGGGTTCAGAGGTGGGACGGGGCCGCGCCCCGCCCGCGCCTTAAAGCGACCGAGCCCGAGCGAGCCCGGCTCCGCGGGGGGAAGGGGCGGCCCGGGCCGGGGATGGGGGCCCCCGCCGGCCGCCATGCGCTGCTCAGCCCCTGCTCGGGCCCCGGCCCGCGGTGCCCGCCGGTCAGAGCGGTGCCTCAGCCTGCCCGCCGCCCCTGGGGCTCACCGCGGCCCCCCGGCTGCTCCTAAGGCTCCTCTCAGCCCCCCACCTCCCCTCCTCCAGCCATCCCGCCTCCCCTCAGCCTTCTCCTTCTCCTGTCAGCTTTCCCGGCCTCCCCACAGCCTGCCTTCCCCCATTCCATCAGTCTTCCCCATCCCCTCGCCCCCCTGATGCCCCCCCGGGCAGCCTCTGTGCCTCCCCGCTGCCCCCCAGCCATCCAGCTGGTTCTGACTCCCGACGCTGTCCCGACCCCTCCCAGGACGGAGCAGGGTCCCCCCCCCTGCTGTAGCCACCAGGGAGATCCTTCCCACTCACCTCGGCCACTGATGTCTCCTCATGGTGCTGTTTCTCTCACTAAATCTTGGACCAGACGACCCGCTGTGGTCCCTTCTTACTTGACTGATTCTGCGGTTCTCTCCTTCCTCTTCCCTGACCCATGCAGAGCTTCCCCAAGCACATCACACAAGCCAGCGGTGCCGCATCCCACACCTGATGGCCCCTCCCCTGCCCAAACAGTGCAGGAACAGCTGGCAGAGGTCCCAAGGCCACCAAGACCACCATTCCAACCTACGTGTCACAGCACTCTGGAAAGAACAGACTTCCACAGCCCCTTTCTGCCTTCCCTGGGATCTGTCCTGTTGCCACAAAGACCTCAGTATGTCAGCAGGCATGGCCGTGGGACTGGGCTGGCCTGCAAATTTGTATACAAAAAAGAATAAATAAAATAGTTATGGTGATAGAAGAGTTTCTTGCGTGGCAAACGGCTTCATCAGATTGTCCCTTTCTCGGAATGCCAGCTCCAGGCCCCTTGTGACACAAGGGAAGATGCACCCAGCCCTGGCTCCTTGCCCTCAGCACCATTTGGGGAAAGACCCATCAGGTTCATTGGAAAGAAAAAATATATAAGGCAATTGTTTTGCTTCCACTCTTCCTTTTCAATGAAACACTTTCCAGTGTTTTAAGCAAAACACGACTTTTAGTTTTGAAATTTCCTTTAGAACCATTAAAATGTTGTAAAGCGGTTGAAGGCGAAGTGAGATATTTTGATTTTTGTCGCTCTGAAATGTTTCACTCAACACATTCTTGGTGTGTCTTGATTTGCCAGAATTTTTCAAGGGTTTCTGCTTTCTCACCCAAGACGTATCTATATATTTCCTACTTTTTTGAAAAGGAGAAAAAAAAAAGGGATAAAAAATATCCTTTATCTCCACGGCTCCACAGGAAATAGAACTGTATCCAAGAAACAAAGAGCCAAGGGACTCCTCTGCAGAGGTCCAAACTTTCAGACACTTAGTCATGCCTTCACTTGCTTGCTCACACACCAAGTCTAGACATTTGCTGTCTCAAACCCTGGCAGGGGTTCTCCCACCCCCAGGGGTCAGCCCAGGGTCTTTTAAGCTTGATTTTGAGCAGCTCCGAGGAGAGGCAGTGCAGCAGAGCTGAATGTGCACAGTGGAAAAGGGAGCACGATGGATGACAGGGACATTGGGGACCATGGGATTTAGTGGCCTGCTGACCCTTGTTTAGAAGATCATTCTCCATTTTCCAAGTCACAATGCGGTGCCTCAGCACACAGGAGAGTGCAGGAGCCAGAATGTCCTCTGGGGATCTGGCATGGGTAGGGATATGTGGCACACATGGGCTTGGTGGGCCCCAGGCAGCCCCACGGCATCTCAGAGAGAGCAGGGCAGAGCGACCCGAGCAGCTCCAAGGGAAGCATCCCAGCACAGGGCCTTGGAAGAGCTATATGCCAATGCAGAAATGGCCAGGACTGCCTCTGCTGTCTGCTGTAAAATCCTTCCTGTCAGAGATAACTAATCCTGGGGCCTTTACAACACCTCTCCTGAAAAGCACATTTCATTCCTCTGTCTCTTCCTGCCTTCCAAGTGCATGAGATTGCAATAGGTATTACCGAAAATATTCCCCATGGGAGCCGACACTGGACTCCCTTAAAACCCAAACACCATCACCCCTCCTTCCCCAAGACACAAGTGAGCACTATGCTCTATTATCTCTACACCCACTAAATCTTTCTGAAATAAAGAATAAACATTTCCACCACACATAGTGTAAGTGTATGTGCCAAGCTGCATCGCTTCCTCTCCTCTGTGGTTATTATAAAGTGGTTTTGTTTCAATGGCGAAGCAGATGGACAGCTTCCAAGTCTGGCCTCCCCACTCCCCCCCGAGTACATCTAACACTATCTTTGGTTTATCACAGATTCCTGAAGAAAATGTTTATGGGAGCCTCTTGTTTAAAATCTTGGCTCCGTCACAGTATGATTCCTATTATTTATTAAATGAAAATCAAGCCGTTGTTAATGCACCATTACTGTGGCAAAGTGGAGCCCTTGGAAACAAAGGCCAAACACACTCTCATTCTCTGACCGCGAGGGAAGCATCCCACTGTCACCATCCCTCAACGCTCATGCCGCCATGGAACGAGAAGCAGTCTTCTGGCCTGAGACTCCTTAAACACTTCCTTTTGCTAGGACAGCCATGGCCTCTCTCCCTTTACTGCCCCAAACCTGACATCCCAGAGCCAGACATCGTACAGATCGTACCGCACACCACAGGAGGGGCTCTACTTAAGACACTTCTGTGGCCATACCCTTCCCTGTTCGCCATGACCAAACTAATTTTCCTCCCTCTTCTGCAATTTTCCTCTAAAGAAAAATTTTCCATGGAAAACCCAAAGCCCTTCCTCTTTCCCAGCCAGCCTCAGCCCCTGTAACACAATGAGCTCCGTACGGATAGCCTCCCCTGAGTTGGAGCGTGGCAGCATTTACATTCCTAACTGATTTTCAGAGGAGGTTCTTAAATTTTCCAGGAAATGTCGTGTTGCTGCTTTGAACTGATTGTTTATTTGTCAATTTAGTCATTAACCTTCTTCCTTACTCCTTTGGCTTTTGATAAGACAGAAAATGTCAAAGGGACGGGAAATAGGCTCAGAATGATTTCTCCTAGCAAAGGATCCCAATCCCCAGAAGCAAAGGGAGTTTTCTCATCAATTCGAGCAGAGATGCAGCTTCACTTCCAATGCCAGGTTAAATCAGCCTTCAGGTTTTTGCAGGGTTTGTGTGTTAGACTTTAGGAAAGCACCTGGGTCTTCTGGAGGGATCTCAACCTGCAGATCTCAAAGCCCTTCCAAAATGAGCTAAATACCCCTGACCCCAGCTAGGGTGGAAAGAGCCAGAATTAGATTCCTACTCACCCCATTCCCAGCCTCATGTTCAATCCCCTGCATCACACTCACTTTGCCACTGTCATGGTTTATCCTACTGAGAAATGTATGTCTTAATTAATATGTTGCTTATTAATATTACCTATTCATGAAATTATTATAAATAACCCAAACACGGGTACAATCCTACAACCACAAAAGAGGGGACCAAGTTCTGTTCACACAAAAATTTGTGGTATGTAAGCTTGTTTGTTATTTATTCGAATGCAAGGAACAAAATTCTTACCATCAGAAGTTTACCAAAAAGAAAAACGTCTTTTCCCAATAGCTGACATAAACATGTGAGTGCTACCAAACATATTTACATGTTTGAAATAGATGGTATAATTACAATGAGTTATAGCCAATATTCAGGCTTTCCCTGGTTTAAATGCTACCTTCTGATACAGCACAGCACATCCTTTAATTGTGATCACGTGCTCTTTCTTAGAGACTGTTGGAATTTTTTTTCTACAAAAGCGTCTATAATTGAAAAGAAAATGGCATTGTTTAAAATAAATTGTCTACCCTCCTGGAAATAAACAGGTGACTTCCCTTACAGAATGCCCTATTTCTGGGAGTTCTACATCAGAACAAGCCATCTGCAAAATCATTTAGGACGTTTTTCCAGACCCCCAACTTGAATTTCAGAGAGGAAATGCAGTTTTTTGTGGACAGAAAAAAAATTCAAGAAGGATTTTGAAAACAAGTCAGGTAAAAGCTATCAGCGGAAATAGCAACAAAAGCAGTTGTAGAGTCCTTCAATAAAAGCAGGTCCATTCCAGACTCAACAAAAAGGTTTTTTTCCCCTCTTTCAACCAGCACTGATGTTCCTCAAAGGATACAAAATAGCTGTTAAATTCACTTTTATCTAGTGAGTCTCACATTCCGTGCAGTACTTTTATAAAGAGAAAGCCACATTAGAGGTACGAACTCATGACTGTATTCCATAGATTCTCCATGAGATCTCACAAGTCAAGCCTCCAAATGGGACCTCTTCACCACTAGCAGGATGGGCTGTCTTTCGTAGCAAGTCCATTTTCAGATGATTTACCAAGAAGGTATATCCCTATTCTTTTTGTACACATGGGGATATGGAGAGCCAAGAAAAAGAGGAGCCTTACCTCCACTAGCAAGAGCCAAGGTTCTCACCCAAAGGTGATCATGTAATGCCTACCTTAATCAACGTGTCTGTGAAAGGAATCCCCGCTGCCTCATGTGAACTAGAGGGATCTAGAATTACTTTCTTTGTAAGAAAATAATTTTCTTAGATGCAGACTTACAGTTTTTGGGATGTTTTTCATCACATCATCTACCTTCAAGTGGTCTTTATGGAGTTCGTCTGCAGTCAGAAGTTGGCTTTCGTCTCTTGAGTCTTCCATGGATTTCCAAGACTAGGAAAGACTGCCAAGGAAGAGGCTCAGCTACGGGTTTCTGATTTCACCTTCGTAAAAGAGGGGTTTAAGGTTATCCCCAAAGACAATTCTCATCAGCTCTGAATTAAGGGATAGAGCAAATGCTCTCGGCCCCTCCATAGCAGTAAAGTTGGTGGGAAGCATTCCCCTCACGCAAAGGTCTGCCAAGAAGACCCTTGCTGCTCCTCTGAGACAGAACCTGACTAACCCATGCACTTCTCAACTGGCCATCCCCACAAAGCACTGAGCAATGAGGTCACAGTGAGGGACTTAGGTCTCGACAGTGGTAAGCAAGCCAACAGCTTTAATTTGCTGAAATGCTTTTCGATAAAATCCCCCCGCCCCCACTTGGCTTGTTCACAGATTCCTTCAGTCTCTTGCGTAGGGGTTTGACCCATTGTTCCTGCAGGCTTTCCTATTATCAGCTGTCCCATCCTTTCTGCACAACTGCTGAAGTTGGACCTTAGCCTTTCATTTCATTTTCATTTGGCTTCTTCCCCAACTTCCCATATTTGAGCATTTTGCTTATTATCAGTCTGATCCCTTCTGTACTTTGCTCAGCTCCATTCTACTAATTGGTTCAAGTATGGACCCAGCATTCCCTAAAGGGGAGTCACTTCCCCTTGCACAGCATCACTGCCATGCATTCAACACCCTCCCCAGACTCCTAGAGCAGGAGCAACACTTCCTCTCCAAAAGGTGCTGGTGTCCTTGGACTGAATGGGTCTGAGACAATGATCGATATAATCACTGATATATGATTGTGTCCCATATTGGTTTTTCACAGCCCAGGAAACACGTCCCCTGGCAGGCCCTGAAGGTTGTAGGACAGATAGGCTTGAAACCAGACATCCATTTTCACTGTTGCTCTTATCAACAGCTTTCCCCATAATATCCCTGTATTGTACATCACCTTGGGAAGCAACCAGATTCAAATAGCCAGTAGCCTAAAACTATGATATTCACTTTAATTCCTATGAACTGAAAATATTTGGATTCTAGTAGGGTCAGACGAACTAAAGATGCTTGCACCACCCTTGTTGATGACCTTGTCTTTCCAGAACACAAGTCACCACCACTTCCCTGTGGCTCCCAGGTCATAAAGAGGTGTCAAAACCACTTGCCTCTCACTTGTGAGTACGGAGGCAGTGCTGCAGAGAGAATAGCCACAAATCACAGCAGCAGCTCTCCTGTCCCCAGACCCAGCCCAAGTTCACCAAGGACTTTTCTTTCCTTGGTCCACTGGGCAGAAAACCTGCAAAGCTTAATTTCTTACCACGCTTTCCCAGGAGGAAAAAATCTCACCTCGAATTGCTGTCAAGTCGCATATCGTATCTCGCCCCAAAAAGACTTAGGCAGGTTAAGCCCAGAAGAAAGAGAAACTATCAAGGGCTGCCTGTTTGATAAGGGCACATGCACATTCCAGCAGCACCTGACTACTATGGGACATGAGGAGCTGGGAGGTGGGCTAAGGGAGCAGGTTCCTAGGCACAGTTCTCCAAAGGGGAAGCCAGAAAGGACAGGTTGCCACTGTCTCTGAACCAGAGCGAAGCCTGCAGAGCAAACACTGTTTGCATCTCACAGTGAGCTCCAAGCCACCTACACTCACATTCCATGTGTGGTCCACTGGCCCCATCAGCTCAGCACTGGCTGCAGAGGGAAAGCCACAGCCCTGAGAAGGGAAAGCCATGTTCACTGGGATTGGGGCTTTGGAAGAAGATCCTGTTGAGGCAGAGGTGGAGCTGTTGAATATTGCTCTGGAATGAGCCTTCAGTCTCCCACGCTGGCCTATTTACCAGCAGCTTCAACCTTTGCCACCTCTATTTAATGAACCAAAAAGTCAAGATGTCCAAGGGATGGGAACAGAAGACATTTGACAGAGGGCTGGAAAAAAGATGGGGGTGCTGTGGTCCTGCAACGGGGAAGACAAAAGGACATATAACACTCAAAAAGCTACCAGCAACTCTAACATGCTGCTTTTCCCCCAGTCTCATGCTGGGGAAGGCCCTCAAACGATGTAAATTAATAAATCTCATTTGAAGAAGTACTGATTTAACTCACAGTAAAGACCTGGCTTTCTAATTTTTACAAGTCCTGAGTGGGACCCCAGATTTCAAGGTCCAGGCTTGAAAGACCTCACTTGGCTCACATTGCCCTGGCCCCAAATAAAAGAGCTGAAACTCCTCCTGTGTTCCAGGCTTTCAGCCCCTTCTCCCAGATAATTGTTCTTTCCCCAGTTGGATAGTCTAGTTCTGGAGCGATACAAGAATTAGACCAGAGAGAAAGACAGTGGCAGAGCCCAAGGAGGAGTGGGGAGGAGAAAAGTCATCCCAGGTCCCTACTGTCCCCATGGAACAGGCAGTGTTTGGCCTCCAGTAGCCAGATGGGGATGTAGTGGGAGGAGAGAAACGGGAGCAGTGTGCTGGGAGATGCATGCTGCCATAAACAGAGGGGAAAGAGAGGAGAGGCAAAAGAAGCCACAGGCAAGAGGAGGTTTTTATGGTCATCAGCCCCCCTCCTAACTGACATGTCTGACCTGTGACCATCCCAGGGGTGGGCAGCAGATGCAAAAGCAGCAAAGGGCCATATGCTCACCCAGAGATATTCTGTACCTTCTTCTCAGAGCTCTGTCCCAAACATGCAGGGCAGCGTTTGGCACGTCAAACCACCCCTAGGCCAGGCTTCTTACTGCCTCAGCTCTGCCCACATCAGCCAGCAGGTCTGCTGACTCTCAGTTAACTCTATCTCCCAGCCCTGCTCCATCTCCCTTCCCAGCCTGCTCAGTGCTGGGGGCTGGGTATGCAAACCATCCCACCAAGACATGCTCTCCACATCCAACCCTTTCTATTTCCACTTCTTCCTCTCATTCAGCTGAGACAGAGCCAGGCTGAGAAGGGTCAGACTCACCCCATGAACATCAAGGCTTGGTGTAAACCAACAGAGCAGTTCCCAGGGCTTGGGCTGGAGAGTTTGGAAATACCAGGCATGTCTCCTGACACCTCAGCAGCCTGCCAGTCTTGTGACCTGAAATCAAGGCTGTCAGGGACTGCTCAGAGCTAATAGCAGTGGTTATTTGCATTCGAGCTAAGGGGCTGGCTCAGAAGCTTTAGGCAGTCACTGTTCCAGATAAGAAAAAAGGGCAGTCCTTGCACATACACTCTGGACACATCTGGGCAGCCTCTGCTCCTGGGCACTACCATGTGGCTGAAGTCTAAGGCACGAGTCTGGAAGAAGAACAAAGGCAGAGCTCTATGAGAAAGAGCAACATCCATTCTTTTAATAACAGCACCTCCAACTTGCTGGTAAAAGAGAGGCAGGAGCTTCGCCTGGTCTGGAGCACAGGTCAGACCACAGCAGGGTGCTCCCTGCTTTACTCCTTGACCAGACAAATGTCACTTCCCAAAGCATGTTCATCCTTCTCCAAGCCAGTGCTTGGCAGGTGGACTGCATGTGGACTGGAGGCCACAGTGCTGCCATCAGCCCTGGAGAAACATCCCAGAAGAAAACAGCCCCTGGGAGACTTCACCATCACAGCCTGCTCTGGAAGAAGACAGCATCTGCCAGGTCTTCACTGCAGGTAGGACAGGGACCTTCACTGCACAGAAACCCAAGTGACCACCAGCATCATGAGAATGGCATTGCACTAGATTTACTCTGTGGAGCTGGGATCAGACTCTAACCCTGGCTTTTACACAGCTTTTTTATCATCTCCCCTCACCACCACTTAACTCCAAACCCAAGCACTGGAATAACCAAACACCATCAATTAAATTGCCTTGGAGGAAAAAAAATGTGCATTTTTACAGTCCTAAGCCAGAGCCCTGTTCTCATACGTGATCAAAAGGGTTTTTAAGATGCACGAAACACTTGCATCAAAGGCAAATATTATTGCTTCCTGACTTTTTTTCTTTGGAACCCAAAGCAGATGAGAGAGAATTCATAATATGGAATAAGAGGTGCCCCTTAAAACAAGAAATCAATGTATCTAGTCCTCAGCTGATGTAGGACTGGATGAATTCTTCGTACGGGTAGAAGAATGGTCCTGGCTTGGTGCTGGAATTGCAGTAGGAAAAAACTGTAGTGGGAGACAAGAATCATTTCATGATGGACTAAAGAAAAAAAAACCTCAAATTTCTGAATCTTCCTATCAGATGAATGATTCTGCAGAAGCATCTCTTCCCACATGCTCAAACACCCTTCCCCTGACTAAAGGAGAGTGACGGTGTTTGTTGCATACACAAATCCCACACATGCTCTTCCCATCCCGTTTCAGGCAGTGCTTCCCAGGCTGTATCAAGTGCAAACTGAAATCACCTGAAGAGTGTCGCTTTAAAAGCCACGGAAGTGCAGAGAGCAGCACCAGCAGCAGTCAATAGCAATTTCCACCGCCGGGTCGATACCATCTGATGGCTGTGTAGCTGTAAAGATTGTTTCACACACATATCAGGAGGTGGGCAGGGGCAGGAAAAGTGGAATTGGTTTTAATGATTGCAGGATTCAAAGTACTCCTGGCTCCCTCTCCCTCTTCTTCTTTCATAAGAAATACACGCACAAAGAGTCAGAAATCAAATTTCCAGCCCTGTCAGTTCCTATCACACCAGCTCCCCAGCTTGGACTCCTTCCCAGTTTGCCAGGGAAGCTTCTTCTAATCCACTGAGGAGAGCATTACCGGGAGACAGAGCTGCAGCCTGTGTCCAAACTTCCCTGCAGTCTCAGGTCATTAGCTCCACCGGTTTGGACACAGAGCTACAGCACGAGTGCAGCGCTCAGGTTCAAACCCAAAGGGTTTCCAGATGAGGGTAATTTGCAATATTTTACCTCCCCAGACAAGATCAGCATCTCATTTTGCTAGATGCTGGATAGGCAGGGAATAGTAGGCAGCACAAACAACTAAACACAACAAAGAGAGAGGGTACCCGCTTTGCAGAGAAAATGTGTGAATGGCTCTAGTCTAAAAATAATAGCCCATTGTGTTTCTGCTGCCTCATAAAGTGCTTTTCAGCCACTGACTCCAGGGGCAACACATGAACGATCCTGTCTTGGTCAATGTTAAGAGCATTGCTGTGGGAGGAAGGAGGTTGGTTCTATGGCCTGGGGTTTCCAGGGCTGGCCCCGCGGTCCCAGCTCTGCTTTTTGGCTCCCGTAAACGTGCTCAAATACCAGTCACTGCTTCTGTTTCCCTTGCACTGTCTGTCTGTCTCCTGCCTGAGGCACGAACTCTTTCTTACAGGGTTTCACTAGCTGGAGCTCTGATCTCTGCTAGGAAAATCTCTTAAATGCTTCTGCAGTAAATGAAAGCCAAGCCTGCATTTGCTTTTCAGAAAATAATGAACATTGGTTTGAGTCTTTGTTTTCTAATTCGTTAATTCACTGACCTCTAAACACAAACTTCTCCCTCGCCATCACATAACTAAGCAAGATAATTTTCCAAGGAACTGAGTCACCACCAGTGTTTCCTCTGACCCTTAGTGCCTGGGTAGCAAGGCAGGGGCAGAGTTGGGCATCTTCGAGCATCTCCCTCTGAAAAGTGGGGCAAAGCATCCTCACCAGGGTTCATCAGTGTGCCAGATGGAACAACCCACTTCCTCTGCTCCTCGAATCATTTCATAAAACACAAGGCACAGCTGTCTTAACATGCCCATCATGGAATATTTTATTGACATCCTAATTTAGGCCTCATATGATAACTGAGAAGCAAATACAATAACCACAGGCATATGCTACCGACTTTCCTTCACCTTGTAGGATGCCACATGAACCTGTAGATGTGTAACACATGGACACACCCATTCTTCCTTCTTTTTCTCCCAGCCCTTAAGACATCAGCCCCTATTTGCTGCAGCTTTTTATTTTACTTTTAAATAAATACTCAAGCATTTTGGGGCCTGACCACCAGATTGATTCTTTTATGGAAAGGATAACACATATGCACAAAATCCCCAGGGGTTAGAAGAACGCTCCCAAACTCCCAGTCTCCAGAGTCCTTTTAGAAGCAGAAATGACAGGTAACAGTACCCAAATCTTGAAGCCTGGAAATGGTGAGTGAGGCAAAGCTTCACTGCAAGGGCAGGACTTGCAATTAGTAGGACTTGCTGAAGTTCTGAATCAACAGAAAACCACCTGGGGTTCAGTCACCAAAGCTACTACTGGCTCTGGATATCCAGCTTCACAAATAGGTTTTTTCCTGGGAAGAAATATAAAGAGAGGAATGAAGGAAGGGGAAACACATGATTTCAATATTTTTAAACAAGGCATCTTGCTGTTTCATTTTGAAATGCTTCTAATTTATACCAGCAGTGCCAGGAGATAAGGGGAGGGTGACAGACACAGTGCAAGATGAAAAAATCTGAAGTCTTGGGATTACTGAAGCACGTTAGCTCAGCTGAGAGAGGTTGACACAACGCAGTGGACCTCTGACCCTTGAAGGAAGCTGGAAAATAAACTCCATCTCCCTCCACGTGCATGACACTGATGGTGAGGCCACTTGTGCCCTTCAGCCTGCCCAGCAATGCAGAAAAACCTGCAGACGATGAACACTTGAAATTCAGAGATGTCGAGGTCATACGGGCCACCCACATTAACTAAACCTACCCTGGTGCTGGGCAGGGAGAAGATCTGTAGGAATTTCAGGTCAATGTCTGCCTTGCCTGTGGAACCACACACAGTGGAAGAAGACACCCCCTGAGGCCCACAGTGTCTCCTTGGCAAGTTCTCAGCTTTGCTAATTATTCACCAAGCCAGCACCCACCACCCCTTCTGCTCACAATAAACCAAAACATCACAGAAGTCTTGATGCCTTAAAAAAAAATAAACCAGCAAATTATTTTTGTTTCTCTTTTGAGTAATTGTTTTCAGATTTCTGCAAAATAAAAGAGTGGAAGGTCCCTGTAATGGCTCAAGTCCAGAGGCTGGGACTTTAAATAAAATCCCACGCACTGGGAGATGCTCAAGGCAGTGGCGAGCACAGCTTCTGCTCTGCCTGTGCTCAACCCTGCAAAAGACTGAAAGGGCTCTGTCTGCTCAGCAGTCAAAGAAAATCTTCGTCGTGACTTGATCCCAGATACCCACAGAGTGAAAATAGCTGAGATTGGCATGTTCATTAGGCTTACAGGTAAAAGGCACAGTAAGCAGCAAAACCCAAAATAAATAGTGGGAGTTGACAACACTGAGTGAGAGAACCTTGCATGAGAAATAAAAGACAATTTTGAGCAGGGAGGGTAGTTAATCACCAGGCCTGGTTACCAAGGGAAATGGCGAATTCAACATCAGTCAGAGGTTGTGCATGCAGACTGGACATCTTCCAAAAAGCGACGCTCTGATTCAGGATCAAGTTTTTGTGTTCAAGAGCATCTCTCAGAAGATAATAACACCCTCACAGCCTCCATGGGTGCCGCTGGCCTGAGCTGCCAGGCAAGTGGGCAGGGGTCATAATGCTGCAGAACTCCCAGCCCAGCCTCTCCCCCCAGCCTGGCTCCCCCAGTCTCAAGGAGGCTGGCCCAGGGGGCCCAGCCAAGAGCTGAAACCCTGCTCTGACTGTGGTCCTTCTCCAAACACCCTGCCTGAGCCGGGCTCTGAGTCCAAGCCTCTGTCACACTCAGCCCCAGCATGATGCTCCTGGACACCGTGGAAAGCTGTGCTGGAGACCCTGCACCAGAGCACTGGCTGCCCAACACAGCAAGGAAGCAGAATAATCATCTCTTTTTCTTTACTCCTTTTTTGTCACTGCGTCTGCTCCTTCCTTCCTTTAGCTGCCATGCAAAATTCAGCCCAAAATACACGCTCTGGCTTCCATTTACCCCTTCAGGCAGTTTCCTTGATGCCCAAGATGCTGATTTGAACTGGCCTCTCTCTTAGTGCCACCTTACCACCAGCTTGGCTCCCCATCCCTCCTTGGAAGCAAACACAAAAATCCAAGGGCAAGGCAAAGTGGCCTTGGCATCCCTGATGTGCTCCTGCACACCTTGATCTCCCAACCATCACATGGGAGAAAAGCAAAATGGATCAGTCTCTGACTTCCAGTTTTGACAGAAGACATGGAGAGCAAAATGCCAGCTAGTACGTCACGGCACCGCAGTCCCTGCACGGAGGTGACTCCCCACATTTGGAAGGGCAGAGCTGTGCTCTCTCCCCTCCTTCTGCACCAATCAATATGGCCAATTTAAACAGGTTTCCAAAGAAAGCAAGTGCCTGCAGCTCATGCTGCTTCCCTGACCCTTGTAAATCCAGTCTCTTGAGTGAATGGCTTGTTTGGAGAGAGCCCTCCGTTTGTTTGTCTGGGCTCTAGTGATAATAGCTCTAATTTATCTCTGAGCTGGGCAGGCATGTCTAATGTGTTTGAGTATTTAGAAGCATTACGGAGGTTTCATTTGGTCAATTGTTTCTTGAAATCCTTTCCCACACACAGAACAGCCATGCAAAGGTAGAACTGCTCCACAGTGGGCAACCACAGGAGCTGCAGCCTGAGCTGCCAGTCTGGGAAGGGCGCCCACTCTGGGGCAGCTGGATTCATGGAAGAGAAGGCACAGTGACCCCAAAGCCCTTAGCACCCAATCTCGGAAATTAAAGACCAAGCAGATGACCTTTGAAAGGAACAATGACAAGACAGTCTGGAACGTGGCACCACATCTCCTCCTGCTTAGACCTGCCCGCCCTGTTGGTTTCATCCTCCATGTAAGCACACTCCATCTCAGCCCAGACTGGACAGGGTTATCTTGGCATGTGCACTGGAAAATAAGCACAGTTGGCCAACACATTGTTCCTAATCTTAAATTAACCCTTCCTGCACTCTGAAGTCCATTCCAGCTGTAACCCGACACCTGCTGAAGACCCTTTAAGCTGGGTCCCGGCAGAAGGGAGTTAACCTGAGTCAGTGCTGGGGAACGGAGAGATGTGAGATGAGGTCACAGCTAGAGCATTCGGTCCAGCTACTGGAGTTAAGACTTACAGATCGAGACTCCTCGGCTTAACACGCTCCTGCACATCACCTGCGCTGTGCCAGCAGGCCTGCGCGTGCTCCGGCCCGTGACAAATGCGAGGTCACGTGCTTCGGCTTAAATCACTTTCGTGGAGGTTTCAGCAATTCTCTTCGTGCCATTTCAGCTAATTTTAGCTGCGAGCCGAGAGGCCGTTACTGAGGTTCAGCTGACTGGTGGCAATTTATCAGGTCACCCTGTTGGGGTAGGGAGCCCGATCCAACTCGGCTCCGCGCTCTCCACTCTCCCTTTCCGGACACAGGAGCACCGAGAACCAAACCTGTAACCCCGGAGCAATTTAACAAAGCATTAGCATGAGCAATCCCCCATCACTCCCCATGCCTCTCCTCCCCACCAGTCCATGCACCAGGATGCAACCAGTGCCCGGGTGGAGCGTGTTGGGCATCGCGCAGCCGGGAGGAAATGACGCTGCAGCTCCCCAGCTGCGACCGTGGGGCTAATTTATAGAGGCCGAATGTAATTACTTACCCTGGCACACGGCCAGGACACCAAGGTTAACACCCTTGCTCTCCAAAGAGTGCCAGGGGAACGTTAGAGGGATGCTGCCAAGTCATTTTATACGCCTTGACTTCAGGTGTTGCAAACAGCAAGATTTAGCAAGGGCCAGTCGGGAGGAGAAGGGTAGTCATGGAATTTTTTTAAAAAGTAACATAGAAGAAGGGGGTTTCTTTCTGCTTGACTGTCTGGGTTCATTAACTTAAGCTTTACTGTGCTGCACCAGGGACCCAAGTACAACAGCCCTGCAAAAAAGCAAGGACTTGCAGATGCCCTCTTTGGTTGCTTTGGAAAGTTTTGAGCCTCTCTTGGCTTTGCTAGAGAAATCTTGCAAGGCCTTGAAATATATCGCTTCATCTCTGTCCCTGAGCTCCCTGTCCCTGTGATGGCCTTGGCAGCGTCTGAGCTGTCAAATCCTGGAGCAGGGGCTGGCGCAGACACCGCGTCTGTGCCGTGCTGGCCAGAGCAAGTGCTTGGCTCCACAGACTCCTATGGTTCTGGCAAAAGTTTCCCATGGCTCTAATTTTTTTTTTTTTTACATGGGTTTAAAGCCAACTGAAATAGCCCTTGTTAAAAATAAAAGCCACCAAATTTAGCCTTCCTTCCCTCTTCCCCCACCACCTCCCATTTCCTGGAGTATTTGCAACAGGCAGCTGGTTGGGAGGTTTTTTCC
The DNA here is from genome assembly GCF_001604755.1 of Lepidothrix coronata. Lineage (NCBI taxonomy): Eukaryota > Metazoa > Chordata > Aves > Passeriformes > Pipridae > Lepidothrix > Lepidothrix coronata. The sequence continues at coordinate 3,165,146 of NW_016690232.1, forward strand.
CCCAGGGATTTTGTCTGTTATTTATAAAGCTTTGATGAAAACATGCAAAAGAAAGAGAAAGAAAAAAAAATAAATCAGCTTCCAGGTGACCTCTTTCCTTCTGCAGCAGCTCTGCTCCCCGCAGCAACGAGGCATCGCGGCAGCCACGGCTTCAGGGACCACATCCAGCATCCTTTGGGGTCAGTGCAATCCTGCCCTCTGCCTTCCCTGAAGGTTATCTCCAACCCCCTCTCTGTCCTTGAGGGATATAGCAACGAGAGATATAATTCCCTTCATTTAAGTTTTACTAGTTTAGCAAAAAAGTTTCACAACCCCCCACCTCTTAACAAGTGCCATGTTACTGCCAAGTGTCCCTGGAACTTACTGGTTTGGAGTACTTGTCATAGAAACATAGAATGGTTTGGGCGGGAAGGCACTTTAAAGAACACCTTATTCCAGTCTCTCTTGCCATGGGGAGGGACACCTTCCACCAGACCAATTTGCTCCAAGCCCCATCCAACCCCTTGAACACTCCCAGGGATGGGGAATACACAGCTTCTCTGGGCAACCTGTGCCAGGGCCTCACCACCCTCACAGGGAAGAATTTCTTCCTAAAATCCAATCTAACCCTGGCCTCTGTCAGTTTGAAGCCATTCTCCTTTGTCCTATCACTCCATGCCCTTATCCAAAGTCCTTCTCCAGCTCTCTTGTAGCCCATTTAGGTACTGGAAGGTACTCTAATGTCTCCCTGAAGCCTTCTCTACTCCAGGATGAACAACCCCAACTCTCTCAGCCTGTGAAAATGTCTCTGGCCATTTTCTCAGACAGAAACTCAGATAGAAAAGGGCAGGGCAGGACACCAGTCCCTTTACCCTCTGCAGGTCACTTTTCCAGGAGGAGGGCAAGGACAAGCATGGCAAGAAGAGCGGCCACAAGGCAGCAACCCCCACTGAAGGGCTGTGACCTCTGCGTGCTCTGCTCAGCCTGATGTGGGCCCGGGGACACTGTCCATCCCAGGAGCATCAAGCCATGCTCCCAGCTCCTGTGGCTGCAGTGATGCCTATCCATGTATTTATCTATACGTCCGTGTCTGTATGTACTACAGCATGCCCGCGATGCTTATTGAGATAAATAATATTTTGAGAACAAACATTTCATTTTAAAAGTCGCTGTCTCTGACAACAAGTTAATTGTCTATCATATCATCTCTCAAACCCAAACATTTTGAAAGCTAGGAAATAACTAATTAAGATCATCATAAATCTTGCTCTGTCTCACAAGCCCATTTTCCGAGGAAATAGGAAGAAATACATATTTCATCACAATGCAACATCTGCAACTCTGACCTATAAGATATTAATGACTAGTTCACGTGGCTTCTCTGTCTAAACACTTTCTTGCAAAGGTTGCTATAAGGAGGCACAGGATAATTATTTGGTAACACCGTCCTGGCAATCTGTCTTCCAACAAATCCATAGACAGAGATAGTTCAGAGGGAAAAACAAAAGACCACATTAGGATCTTCTTGTCTAACACAAACCACGTGACTTCCTTGGATCCATTTCGCTTCAAACCAGGACAAATCTTAGAGAGGAACATAATTCACTGCTTCCAGTTAAAGCTTTGCTCCCTCTTCCTCCTTCAGACAACTGCTCCCAATAGCCTCCTTACACCCAGGTCTCTACCCATATCTGAGGCTTTCCTCAAATGCCTGTTTGGCCACAGCTTTGAAGAACAGCTGGCCATTTCTAGAAGACAACTTCAGATTAATCCTGGATAGATAAATCAAGCTCACTAGAGAAGATGCACAAAGCTAGGCCAGAACCACAACACTGTTAATTCACTCAGTGTGACTGAAGAGCTTGAGGATTTGAACATGGAGAAAATTTTAATTATTTGGGTTTTTTTTAGTTAGAGTTTGAAATGCAGGTGGGACAACCATTCAGGCAAGGCTTTGAGCCAGGAACCACGTTTTATAGGAAAAGTGTGTTCACAATTAGCGTCAGGACTACAAAGGGAAAAAGATGACATGGGGGAGAGATCAGCAAAGGAAGACACATCTGGAAACCAAGAAATACAGGAACAAAATGAAATTTGGCAGGACTCAGGTGGAGCTAGACCTCAAAGGGGAGACAGAAACACAGGAAAAAGTGTTTTCATCATAAAAAGAGAGCAAGAGACAAAGTACAACTGCTCCACACTCATAGTGGAGGTCTCTGTTAGGGTAGTTTGGACACGGCCCCAAGAGTAAATCAATACTCAGTGCCTGGTGAGGGCAACAGCAAGAGCAAAATGAGAGCAAAATGTAGAAATGGCAATGATCCTCACCCATGTGATGGCCGGGGGCCGAGGGAGGCAGGTATTCCTCATAGTCCATCACTTGGAGAGCCAGCATCAAAGTCACCCTCTGTGACTGCAGGGTGGGAAATGGAGCACCTCTGCAGAGCCAGTGGGTCAAGGGTCTGCAAAGCCTCAAGACAGGTTTGAAGCTGGGATCATTTGGGACTTGGAGCTCACTACACGGAAAATAAGCCAAAAGCACAACCCTGGCTCCTGCAAATTTGTGTCTCAAAGGGCAAATCCCCAAACCTGCTTCCTAGATAAAACAAAAGGATCAGCTGAGGAAGACTTCAGCAAATGGTGCCCCATGGGACACATCCTGTTGGAGTGCAAGGATGGGGAGCATGGGACAAGGGAGGACAGGGAGCATGGGAAGCAGAGAGGCTTAACCTGAAAGACTGCAGAAGTGCTCTGCAAGACCATGTGTTTGCTTTGAGCACAAAGAGCTGATTCCAGCCAAGCAACTGCCCAAAACCAATCCACTTCCCCATCCATGAGCCAGGGCCATGGCAGGAGCAGAAACTCCTGGCCTCGGGGCAGAGTAGGCTTTGATGCAGTGCAGAGTGGGAATTCAAACATAATGCTACATAAAGAGTGGCTCCTCCACTGCTGAAGCCCTGATTTTGTGAAGGGCATGTGAATTTAAGCTAAAGGAAAAAAAGGCCCTCTTTATACTGGAATGAAAGTGTCTAGACAGAGCCTTCCTGCTGTAACTGGACCTACATATACTGATCATGATACACCTGATAAAACTTTCCAAGGTGGACAAGGACTAAGAAAGACTTTGGCAGAAGTTTCATCAGGAGCCATTTCAAAAGTCTTCAATCTCGAGAATTACTTATGCTATGTAATGAAGTCTGCATTACGGCTGTTCATTACATGAACCCTGAACACTAGAAAGCAAGAGGATTTTCTCTGGCATTCCGACAGGAATCCACGGCATAGACAAGGCTGGCCCTCAGCGTGAGGTCATATCTCCCTCTAGCTGCTGGTCCTGGGGACTCCGCAGCCTTTGACCACCCAACTCCTGCACAAGCTCCCCTGTGACCTCTTCCATGAGCTGGTGCTCCCAGTGCTGCAGGTTTTGGGGTCACTTCTTGCTGGCTGAAGTGCTCCTCCAAGGAGTGCATAACAGCTCATCTTTTGGAGAGGACGTACTCCAAAAGGGAGCGAGAGAGACCAAGAGTAAAAGCATGAGGTTGATGGCTTCTTCAAAATAAGCCAGTGCAGGCTAGTCAATGTGGTGTGAAAAGAGTCCAGGACTCTCTGCAGAGAAGACATCCTACACTGAGATACTCATGGCTTATCAAAGAACCACAGAATCATTTGGCTCAGAAGAGATCTTACAGATCATCTTGTTCCAGTCCCCCTGCAGCGGGCAGGGACACCTTCCACTAGACCGAGGGACTCAGAGCCCCATCCATCCTGGCCTTGAACACTTGCAGGGATGGGACACCCACAGCTTCTCTGGGCAGCCTGTTCCAGTGTCTCGCCACCCTCACAGTCAAGAATTTTCTCCTAATATCTAACTTAACCCTGCCCTCTGTCAGTTTAAAGCCATTCCCCCTTGTCCTATCACTACAGGCCCTTGTCAAAGTCCCTCTCCAGCTCTCTTTTAGGCCTCTTTCAGGTATTGAAAGCCGGTGGTAGTGACTCCTTCTGGCAGGTGCCAACCAGGAATCCAGATGATCAACAACAACGACAACACATCAAAAAAAAAAAATCCAAGAAAAAACTTTCCTTAACTGCAACTTATTTTGTTCAGACACATCTGGACATGTAAGTTTTCTAGAAGCACCAACAGGCTTTGAGGAGCAAGAGACAGAGAGCAGTAGGAAAAAATCAACACTTCAACGACTAGAAAGGGTCCAGCTGAAACACTCTCAACTCATGAAGCTCTAAAATAACGCTCCTCAGGCACAGCAGGAACTTTATCAGCTCTTCACAGTCCAAACGCAATTTCCAGCTCCAATCACTTTTCTAAGCCAAACCCACAGGAGAAGTAAAATGGGACTTTTATCAGGCAGCTGAGCACACCCTGAGGCTCCTTATCCTCTAGTCAGGCGAGCTATTGGCACAGGAGCTGGCTGTCATGCTATTTCCAGCACTGGTTGTAGCAGAGAAGTGTTATGGGGCAAACAGCACTTCAAGCCAGGCTAGGGCTGGGGAACACCTCAGACCTCTGCTAAATTCACCTTGCTTCTCCCAGGATCTCAAAGCAAAGCATGTCTTTATGGCAAGGCAATGGCCACAGCTCTACTCTTATCCTTAACCAAATCCTGGCTCTCCAGCTTCCCTCTGCAACACTTGTAGAGATTCAAAAGAGCCTTCTCACATCACCTGAAGGTCCCTTTACATTGCCCATGGACTATAGAGGGGCTCCAGGCTGGAGCCAACAGTGGAGCATTTCTGTGACAGACCCTGGCAAGACTGGTGTGTTGGAACAGCCACACACACACACACACACAGAGAGAAACACACAGTGTCCACCTTGCAAAGTTTCCCCTGGATTTTTGTTACCATGTCATCTATTAATTACCTAATTACATCTCCTAATTATGGGATTCCTCCAGTATTTATACTCATTACATAAATGGCGGCAATTACACTAATTAGGTTAATGATACAGGATAACAGTCTACAAATTGCTTTAAAGGGACACTCTCAAGGCACACAGGCCAAGGATGCTCCCTGGCAGGTCAGCTGGTGGGTGGCATGCAGACATGCTCCTTCACCCTGCGGGGATGCTGCTGTGCCTGCTGCTGCCTCCTTGACTGGCCTCTACCTGAGCACTGGGGCTGCCACTGTGGGGCCTCACTCTGCCTCCACAGAGAATGGCTGCAAACAGAGCTACCAGGGAGCTAAGGAATCCTAGAATCATAGAGCAGTTTGAGTTGGAAGGGGTCTTAAAGTTCATCTCTTTCCAATCCCACGCCACGGGTAGGGACACCTTCCACTAGACCAGGTTGCTCTGAACCCTGTCCAACCTGGCCTTGGACACTTCCAGGGATGGGGCAGCCACAGCTTCTCTGGGCAACCTGTGCCAGGGCCTCACCACCCTCACAGTTTAGAATTACTTCCTAATAACCAATGCTCTATTGCTTCCACTGAAAACTGTGGTCCACTGCTTAAGCATGACTCTCCCTAAGCTGGAAAGCTGAAGTAAGGGTTGCAAATATTTCTTCTCTGGTTGTATGGAGACCTGAGAGGAGGAAGGCAGAGCACCCGCGCCCTTCCAGGCTCCCCTGCACCACTTCTGAGTGCACCGCAAGTCCTTGAGCCCTGCTTAGCTGGATGCGACCCAGTTTCTTGCTTATAGGCATTTCCAAAATGGGAGGTTTGAAGAGAGGGAATCCAGCTCCTGTGCTCCAGAGAGAGATCCCCTGGAGCTCCAGTGGCACTCTGCAAAGACAAGCATGTCCTCGGGGTGAAAGGCGAGCCACGGGAGGCTGGAAGGAATCTATTTTGCTGAGCGCCCTACTTACCCAGATATGCTGGAGCCTGAGCGGCGCATGACAAGGTGCTTGCCCCCATATCTCACCCAAAAGGATCCTAAAGCAGCGCCAAGCTCCATTACTCTCCGGAGCGGCCTGGAGCACCGGGAGAAAACTTTCTCGCTTGGATTCAAATGCAGGCACTTCTCCGGTGGAACACGGGAGCCTTTTGCAGCACTTTGGAGCGTGATGAATGGCCCTTTGTCCTGCAGCCACTACAGAAAGAGAGCGTAATTACCCAAACTGGAATGCGGCCAGGACGCAATTTTATGCGGAATGAATTCCTACCCCCCCCCCCTTAAAGTGTTTGCAAATCCCCCTTTAAAGATAAAATCCCAGAATAAAATCCAGCGCTTGCTTCAGAATTGGCCCAATTCCATTATAAGTCAAGTGAACAACTCCATTTTGCACCTTTAAGGCCATGGAGCTCTCTATGTTGTGCAAGAGATTTCATTATTGGCAAGGTTGAGGAATGCTGATTTCTGCTACTGAACTGCTGTCTTAGCCCTAAACTATATCCCTGTGTCAGCTGCCCAAAGACATGTGTAACCAGGTCCATTTTCTGAAAGATATACAGCTGCATGCAGGTTTATAGCCTGTTCCAGCAGGACATGGCTGGCACTTCCAGTGGAGCAGGCTGACCAGTCTCCACTCTAACAGGCGGGGTCTATGGCTCCAGCGGGAGTCTTGCAGGAGCGTATATCGATTGTAAATAACGTCTCAATATCCTATAGTAGGTCATAAATCAAAAAGGGGTTGAAATATCTTTTCTCCAAGGGACTTTTTTTTTTTTAAAGGAGTCTATTTCTTGTTTAGTAGTTTTCTTTGCAGAGTTACTGCGTCGACCTTTTACCCCAAGAGCCAGGTTTGAATTGAGGCTGGTGATCCCTGCTTGACCTTCCCCAGGGATCTGCTGCAGCTCTGCAATGAGTCCAGGCCCCAGGTATCCCATGGGAGAATAGTCACATCTCCCACCTGGGCCAAACCCCTCTCCCAGGTGGTGCCCTTTGCCTTGCTGAGCAAGTCAAGCCCCACAGCGGCCACATCTCCCCTGGTCACAGTCGATGGCTTCGGGAAGAGTCTCCCATCAAACAGCATTAGAGACACTCACCACAGAGATGGACATCTTGTAGTGGCTGCAGGACACCAAGATTCTCCCTGCTGGGTATGGACCAACACCATCTTCACCTTCTGTGCAGCATATTTGACTGATATCAACCCAGAAAAGAAAAACAAGTTTAGAGCAATGAAGACAGCAGCTTTTCCCCTCTACCACGTGCCATAAAGGATCCCACCGAAAGTCTAACCATCATCCCAAAACTCTCCTCTCTTTGGGAATAAAACCCAACCCCACATGTGCCTCCAAACCACATGTGCTGGCACAAGAATGCAGCAAAAGGAACGACCTGAGAGTTTTATCCTGCTGGACGTGCCACTGGCACAGCCCTTGGCCCAGGGCTCGAACCCACGTGTTGTTATCAACACAGGACACGGGACAGATGCAGCTTCCAACCCACCGTGCACAGCCCTGTGTCTCTCACCTCCTCGGTGGCCCTGACTTGCAGAGCCATTTGAAATGGCTCAGGGCAGAGACACCTTTTTTTGTCACATCTCTGTAGGGCTCTGTCACAGGGGGTACCAGTTCCTCAGATTGCTGCAATATGCTGGAAAAAAAAATAAAGAAAAATCCTTCTTTGGGCAGCTTTTAGGGGTATGGAGCAGAGGGAACTGAATATCTGACAGAAGGACAGAAAAAAACCTAATAGTTTGGTGTCCAGTAAGTCCTCTAAAATGATCCAAGTGGAGCTTCCCTGTTGCATGACCCTACATGGTACTTGGAGACACCTACAGTCCCTCTCTCAGCATCCCTTGTGTGCCACCAGCATCCTGCAGGAGAGGGGACAGGCCACCCTGATGGCCACAAGCAGCAGGACACAGTCCTACTGCTCCCTCTCCAGCACTGCCTTGGTAGGACCAGGGCAATACTGATTTCTCCAAGTCCAAGAAGTATTTGAGCTTGCCTGGCAATAAAATCAAGCCCAGAGAAAGGTGCAACGGGATCTCCTGGGACTGAAACAAGAGCTACAATCTTTAAAGAAGCCAAGAGGGAATAAAAGGGAAGGAAGGGTGGGAGGGGAAGAGCATTTACCTGCACAAAAGCAAGAACATTGACAATAACCCAGCTCAGCTCCAGTTTGCATGGGAGACTTTGGAGAAGGGGGTGGGAGGTAAGATGGGAAATTACCGGGAGCTTAAGAAAATATATATGTAAAAATTAAAAAAATAAAATAAAACTGTATAAGCATTGACTAATAATTTCCGGGCTCTGCGCAGATGTCATTAATGACCCTTTTTATTCATGCAGGAGTTCCCAAAGAGGAGCATAATGTTCCATTAGTAATAATTGAGAAAGTCTCCTGTCGGGATTATGTCAAAACCTAGAGATGCTGCTGCTGCCAAAACATTTTGGTGACAAACGTGTGAAGCGTTTGACAGAAGGTGCCACAGCAGGTTGAGGCGGCTTCAGGAGGGGAATCCTAGGAGAAAAGAGGTGGGAGACAGCAGCAGGGTGGGAGCTGAGCACCAGCTCACTGGGAACATGACTCAAAGCCCACCTACTGCAACAGCTTTGGGGTCATGATGATGACTGTCTCTGAGACCAGCTTTGGGCTCAGAGATGCTGCTGAGGACTGCTCAAAATTTGGGCTGACCCATCTCCTCTCCCCTCCTCGCTCCCCCTGCCCCTCCCCCAGACTTTTGCAACACATCTGCCATGGCTCAGTGTCACTGGACCCTTCCATCCAGGGATGGCTGTGTCCTCTCCCACTGGGGACAGGCAAGAATGTTGCAACACCCTGAATGTTTCTTGCTGCTTCTCACAGCCCATGGGCCAGCAAGTGGGGACCACTGCAGCCACAGGCACAAAAGGCAAACCCAGCTGTGAGCAGCTGACCCAGTGTTTCCCAGTTGAAGAGGATGGAGAAAATTTTGTGTGACACAAGCAGATTCCTCCCTTACTTTTCAACCCACAGCAAATCTGAGCAATGCCTTTTGAACTATGAAACACCAGCAAAATTTAGACAAATAGGAAAATAAATTTCATTTACCAAACCTTTCCAATTTATAACTGGCATATCTCTTTTTTCACCCAGCAGATGCAGAGCCCTGCGTGACCACAGCTGGTGTCTGAGCACCAGCATTACACTTCTGCTGCACAGGCACCACTAGAAAACACAGGGAGAGTGAGAGGTTTTCCAGGTTCAGTACTTTTCTGAGAAAGGTTAATTAATGCCTTGCAAGAGCCAAAACGACACATTCCTTCCTCTGTCCTCATCCCCCCTCACCAAGCCCCTCCTGGGACTGGAGCCCTCAGCATTACCTACCCTACATGCTGCTCTTCCAAACCAGAAACCATCTCCACACAGCTCAGCACCACAACATCCTCAGGCCTGACAGACACAAGTTACAGGGCTTGGGCAGAGGGCCAGGCTCGGGAGAAGAGCATCAGGGAGATATGGGAAGGGGTCCACAGGCATCAGCAGGGACTGGGGATAAGCCAGGCAGATGGGCAACACAGGGAGAGCTGGGAAAGCCATCCTGGCTCCCCATTCCCACACAGGAAAGCTTTAGCCCCCTTGAGCACAGCTCCTCCTGCCACGGGGAAGCACCCACAGCTCAAGCACCATGAGCCACACATTCCCCCCTTGCTGCACAAAACCAGGCAGATCACATTGCCCAATCGGCCCCCACTGCCAGGGGGGGTGGAAAAAGGGAATTAAATGCAAGCACTGTCCTGGCTGCAGCCAGGGAAGCCCAAGCCAGAGCACCTCAAAGTCACCATTATACAGAGCCATGGGCAGAAAAAAAGTTTGTCACCACTGTATTATTTGCCCTTTTAGAGCAGAGAGATATTTGGAGCCAAGACATCGGTTCAGGCAGCATGTAAAGCAATGAAATTCAGATTTGGATCCAGAGCTGGAGTCTAGAAGCCATCTCAGTTTGCAGGAGCTGGTTCAGGCGTGTTTCTAGTCCCCAGACCACAGCAGAAGGGCCTCTCCTCCCTGGGGCAGCAGCAGAGCAGCTGGTACTCTTCAGCCCAGTTAACAGCCGAGGTCTGGCCACCACAGCCAAGGGCTGCTCCAGATTTGTTTTCTAGTGGTTTGTTCATTGAGAGGCTGCCAAAGTGTTAGCAAAGAGAAATGCACACTGGCCAGATCCTCCCCAGCCCAGCCCTGCCTTGCACCAGAGCAAATCTGCTGCAAGCTGGAGCGAAGGCCCTGCCGAAGGAGAGCGCGTGCTCGGCGCTCTGCTCTAACCACCTCCCCGAAGCACAGGGTACATCCCAAATGGCTCCAATTAGGGCAACCCCCTCAGGGACAAGCCCGTGGGACCCACGTACCCACCACACAGAGTCCTACCCCCAGGTCTGGTGTAGCTGGATGAGCCGTGTCCTCTCCCCCGACACCTGTGGGAACGCCGCAGCTCCCGGCCCCACCGCGGTGGCCGGACGGAGTCGGAGGCAGCAGTGCCATTGAAAAGAGCATGAAGGCTGATTGCTGTAATTGAGCCTACCAGGGGAATTTCGGTCTGTGGGAACGCACAGTACATCCCAGCCTGCAGGAGCGGGGGTGGAGAATACCCGAGCTGTTCCTTTCGAGGACTAATGATGATGGGTTTTTGCTAGGACTCAAGCTGGCATGGATGAGAGCTCCCGCAGAGCGCAGAGTCAGCCAAATTAAGCGCTGGTCGTCCCTTGGAGAAATCCAGTCTAGAAGAGTTAGTCACAGGATGCTGCCAGCCTGGGTGCAGGCTATGCAGAGGAGGAGGCAGCAGGCAAGGAACCGCGTATCCTTGCTGGATTCCTACTCAGGGTTCAGCTAACCCTGGTCTTACAGCCAGGGTTATTTAGGTGGCAAGAGGCCAAGCACAAATGGTAAGGTGATTCAGATGTGGGCAAGATGATGCTCAGGTCTCTCTCCTTCTGTCACTTGGAGCCACAGGGCAGGTCAGTGGAAGGGGGAAAATACATAGCCCTACATGTGCACCTTTATGTGTTCTTAGGTAGAGAACCTGCACCACAATAGATGCCCTTTTTACCATTTGGCCCCTTTTTTGGGTTCTGCCAGGCTTATAAATTTACTTCCCTGTGCATATGTATAAACTTACTCCAACATATGGTCAGATATGTGCTAGCCATTTCCAAACTATCCTGTAAAGGATTTAAATCCTGACAAAATGTGAAGTGCAGGTCTCATCTCAGAAGTCTGTGGTCTGGAAGGTGAGCATGGCAGCTGCACTGCTTTCCTGCCTAGCCTGGAAAATAATTGCTAGAGGATTTAACACGACTGTAAATAAGTTTGTACTGAACTGATTTTTCCTAGCCAAATCCAGAGAGAAGAAACACAAGGAACACATTGCTGGTACTTGTGGTTAATTGCTGCCTTTTCTTTTGGGTCTACTTGGTTTGAAATATTAAATGCAGAAAAAAACATCTATTTTTTCTCCATAGCCTGTCAGTAGCAGAAGTGAAATATGGGGTTTTTTCTCTCTCTTTTTTTTTTTTTTATAAACAAGGAGTATAAACTGTTTTATAGTAACTAGATAAAATTACACAGTATTTTACTCAGTGGGGAAAAATATGGATCTCTGTGTGGCGGTATTTCTCCTATCTTTCTCACTGGCTGTACGTTAACATGACGACTCCACATAACTCAGCCTTGCAGAGTTGTCAGGGACATCTCTGAGCTCAGACACCCTCAGGTCTGTCCCATCATTGCCTCCTTCAGGGCCATGTGCTGGGGACAGCAGGGCTGTCCCCAGAGCAGGTGACATGGATTTTTAAAAGAGTTCTGGTGTTCCATGTCCCTCCCTCAACACCCCAAGAACCTGAGGAATAGTCCAGGAGTGATAGTCACAGGCTGAAGCCTGTATTTCACATCCTGCAGTGGCCCACAACCAGCCTTTACCCTGCAGAAGAGCTCTGGTCCAGCCCAAGCTGTCACATCATCACTTGGAGAGGGATAACAACAATAGATCAGGAAAATACACTAACTTTTCCCTTCAGAACCAGCAAAGCTATGAACAGAAACTTTCTTTTCTCTACAAGATCAAACCTTCTGCCCCCAACACCAACTGTTTTGCTCCAGCACGCCGAGCCTCAGCTCCACACTGCGAAATGCTCTGGCAGATCTCCTGCCCTTGGCAAACTCCAAATCTTCCACAGAAGCAGGGAATTTTTGATTTCACAGTGTTTCTCCCTTTGACCCTGAACTTACTCTAATGACTAGCCAATATTACAGAATCAAAATATCTCCATAGCATTTTATGTGCATTCTCATGGTGATTCTGAAATTTTGGCTTTTCATCACAGTGCTCTGTAGAAGCATTTTCCAGATCTTTACAGAGGGTTAAAATTCACTATTTTCCAAATAGAAAAATCCTGTGCATTCCATATGAGTCTGTTAAATTTTGACTGAACAGTCAACAGCTGGTTTAGGTCAACCAAACTGAACATCTGGAGCCACCACAAATTTTTCCAGAGCCATTTGCAAACAACGAAGACCCAGTAGTGTCCTTACCTTTGGGCTCTGTCCTGCCACCTCCACAGCTTGGTGAGAGCTGTGGTGAAGGCAGAGGTGCCAGTTCCCCTCCATGACTGCAGTGGAAAGGAACAATGAGCTCACTGTCAGCGCCTTCAGCCCTTCAGCTGTAAATCCAAAGTGCGGAGCAGAAAATCACAGAATGGTTTGGGTTGGAAGGGACCCTAAAGATCATGAAGTTCCAACCCCCCTGCCATGGACAGGGACACCACGATGTACAAATGGCTTTAGCTTTCCCCACCAGTCACTGAACCCCAAACTCCTTTAAGAGCAGAAATACAGAAGCACATTCCTAATCAAATAACCTGGATTTTCATCACGAGATGCAAATTTTCATTCAGAGATGAGCACATCCATCCCTTTGCACAGCCCCTTGCACCCACACTGATACCATCTCTAGTGCTACCAGAGCATCCTACTGCTTCAGATGAAAATGAGAGATTTTCGTGATTATTTTTTAAATCGTATTCTACAGAAGAAAGAAAAAAAAATACAAGAGAGGATTTAATCTAAAAGTTTCACAGTCTGGAAGTCACGGCTGCTCCTGCAGTGTTAGTGCCCACTGTGCGGGGCTGACCCACGGGATTCTGGCATAGGACGTGGTGTGGAGCGGGAGCAACGCTGCCTCAGCATCGCCCGTAGAGGGAGCATCCTCGGGGAGCCGGGCAGGGCTGACATCTTTTCATCAAAAGTGTTGAGCTTTAAAAAAAAAAAAATAATTTTTTTTCCCAGACAATATAAAGTATTGATTTTAAAGTTCGTGTGGGGTTTTTTTCCTTGGTTTTTTTTTTTTTTTTTCCCCTGTCACTCAAAGAAAAACAGGCAGCTCTGGGTTAAAACATTGAAAATGGATGTTTTGGGGGGGGGGGAAGAAATGGGGAAAGCAATGCTTTGCCCACCACTGCGTGTTTGCGGTTGGTTTTTAGTTGGATTGAATCAAGCAAATGGTCACTTTTCCATTTCATTTTGTTATAACGAAGGGGGGGAAGAGCACTAATATTTCAGCGAAAATAAGATTCTGCAGTCTGCCAGGGCTCAAGTGTTAAACAGCTTTTCAGACCTACTGGATACCACTCTGAGTTTGAAATGTGAAGCCCCACGGCTGTTTTTCTACACATTCTTAGTTTAATTTCCTCGCAAACAGGCTCCCAGCCTCCAGTTACTTCTCCGCGATTCCCCCTCCCCACACACACACACACAGACCCTTTGGGCGCAGCCACAGGATTCCCGCAGCTCCCGATCTGGTGGAGGAACGTCCTTTTAATTCACTCTGTGGACGGCCCAGTTAGCATCCCAGTAAATGATTACCTCGGGGAACGCTCGGGCTCAGGACTCGGCAGCCAGCTGGGAAGGCAGCCGGCACACGCCCCGCGTCCCCGAGCGGCTCTGGAGAGCCGGGAAGATGGAGGGCATTTTCCCGGCGAGGTGATGACGCTCAGGTGGCCGGGCAGCACAATTAGGCTGGGAGAATTACAGATTATCCCCGGTTTACAGCTCCGTGATAGAAGAGAGGGGGAGAAGCACAATAAAAACACGATCAAATCGTTTGCTCTGCTGTTCAAACTTCTGGACAAGGCGAGAGATAAGCACAGCTCCACCCCCCATCTGCATTTGATCTGTAGGGCTTTGAAATTAAATATTCTCACTGCAACCAGCGTAGCTGTGCCCTGGTGAAAATCACTTCTCCAGGCTCTCCCACAGCGTGGGGTTTGGGGATCCCTCCACTTAGCGCTTTAAGAAGCAAAAGCCCGAGAAGTTGCTGAGACCCCTCTGGTCTGGGTGCACCATGAGCAAGGGATGGTCTCACATCAGGTCCTTTCCTACCTACAAGGAGAGGCAAGAGGTTTGTTTGCTTGGGCAGGGGGACTGGAAAACATCAGGGGACCAGGCAAGGGCTGTGCAGGAGATTGATGTCCCAGCAGGGACACAGCCAAGATACCAACATGGCCCATTACGAAGCTGTTCTTCCACCTCAGTAACCTGTTGCCACCTTCTTCTTCTGAAGATCTCTCTCTCTGTTTGCTCCCTCCAAAATGTCTTTGCAATTCATGGGAATGTGGCACAGGCAAATAAAGCCACACTGAGCCCGCACTGCAACCAGAAACTGTGACCCTGTTGCATTCACTGCCAAACACAGGAGGGGAGGGGGCAGGTAAACTGGACATTTGCCTGCTGAACCTGGAAAAACTACTCCATTTGCATGAATAAATTTGGCCCAGGTATCCTTGCTCACCTCACTGTACTTAGGCTTAAGAAGGGCTGAGCAAATTTTCTCTCCCTAATATCAGCAGTCCAAAGTTACACCTCCAAAGGTTTGCCAGCCTCAATATCACAACAGCGATTTTCATGAAGTTACTTTCCAACCTGTTTTCATCTCAGACAGTACCAGCTCACAGACACCATCACCAGCCACTGGTCAGAGACATTTTGGCTTCATGAAACCTGTACAAGCTTCAGAGGATGGTGCAGGATTTATGAAGCGCTGTTTTTTAATAACTTGGCAACTTGGGACAGATCTCCTGGGCTCTCAATATTTCTCGATGCTGGCTGTCAATGTTTCTGCAATGGGACATTCACTCCTTTTCCCAGGCCTGGATTTATACTACAGTATCTCCATCAATTCTGATGAACCTATGCTTGACAAGGCCACGGTGAGAAAGGGGAGAACTCCATCCCTTAACTATGCACCATATTTGTTTGAGTAACCATCAGAGCTACTCCTGCATAAGCTTTTGCAGCCTTAAGATAAGGCACAGCCTGCTGAATGCTTCTTAATGTTCTTCAAATTTTTCACCTTTTTTCCCCAGTCCTTCCCAAAGTGGGATACTTGAGCCACCTTCCTTGTCCTGTTTGCTAACTGACCATGTCCATTCTCACTTTCTCCTCTCTCCACAGAGCATCCTCTTTCTCTCTCAGCCAGCCTCCTCCTCTATGCATTTTAATCTATCATCTCCTTCTGCTCACCTAGGTGGGAGCAGCATCTATTCATCTGCACTTGCCAGACCAAACTAGCCACTAAGTTTATGTCTAAAGGCCCCAAACAACACTGCTCCAGTCATGCCTTTTTTTGTCCAGACCCTGTCTCCCATTTATTTATTTTTGCATGCTAGTCTTGTTCTTCAACTCAGCTAGGCTCATGTCATCTGGAAACAACTGCAGCCCCATTCTACCATCCAGAGTCACTAATGAAAACAGGGAGCATCACCAGATACCAGAGTCACCCTGTGCACACTTGTTCAATGAATCCTTTCAGTGCAAGCCCAAGTTCCAATTTCTGGCCACTTTTTCAGCCTCTAGCATTTAATATAAATGATTCTCCCACACTTATGACACCACCCTGCCAACCACATCTGGCAAACCCAGGATGCTCAGCTTCTACTGTTTGCCTTCTCTCCCAAGACCTGCTACTCAGAATCACAGAATGGTTTGGGTTGGAAGAGACCTTAAAGACCACCTCATTCCAACCTCCCACCATGGGCAGGGACACCTTCCACTAGACCAGGTTGCTCAGAGCTCCATCCAACCTGGCCTTGAGCACTTCCAGGTGTGAGGCACCCACGGCAAGGAGACCCTACCGAGCTGACACAATTTCCTTTGAAGCCACCTGTGTTACCTGTTCTCACACTCTTGTTTTCTTCTAGGTTTTCACAAGTTTGACTACAGGTCCCAGTACTTTTCTGGGAGCTGCAGTCAGACTGAACTCTTCATAATTATCCCTTTCCTACTTTTCTCCCTTTTTAAAATAGGCGTATTTTTCCCTGGTACTTCATTAGGGTCACAGCCAACCTTCTTAGGGGAAAACAAATGTGATGCTGCTTCTTTGGCATCATCTGCCGAGTGCTTTCCTGTCCCCAAGTACCAAACCAACACCTCTGTGGTCCTCCAGCAACTGCTGATGTACTGCTAGAGCAATCTCTCGTTACACTTGATGTCCCCTGCTAATTGCATCTCACCATGTGCCTTGGCTTTACTGATCTTGTCTCTGCATGTGCACACTGCACTTCTGTACTTGATCTTCATGGCCTGACCTACTTTTCATTTCCCCCAGGTTTCTTTCTCAGATCTGAGCTCTTTTCCTATTTCTCCTGTGACACTGTGGTCTGAACTGTGCCCACAAGAAGTTATGATTGGTTCTCATTAACAGCTTTCCCCCCCCCCAAGATCATCTTCCCTGGGCAAGATCAGACAGTACTGGAGTCCACGAACCTGAACATAGATCCAGCACTCTCTTTCTTCCCTCCTGCCCCTCAGCACCAGTTCAGTCATTTCCTAGCAACTCTAACCTTCCACATCCCTAGCCAGCTTCTACTGCAGGAGTAACCATCGGAAACAGGCTCTTCCCTGTTCTCCCACCCTTGATGATGGAGATGATCACCCACACATCCCCAAGACTCTTCTTTCCCTGAGGAGAGATATCTCACATTAACCAAATTATGATACCAACTGCTCACTGAGGCTTCCTTTACATGGTGTGCTGAAGACCCACCAGTGCTTTCCCTTTTAACCACTAGCTGGAGACCTCCAGCAATTCTAATCCCCCTATTTCCTGTACCTCCCTGCAAACACATGCACCCTTGACATGGAAAACATACCTTCTCCCTGACGCCTCTGCCTGCCTGCCTTCCCTGCCCCAGCCGCATCCCTTTAGTGCTGCAATTCCAGAACACAACTTCTCCCGCTAATTGAATCCCGTTGCTTTGTTGCAAGCCCAAGCCCCCGGCTCCCCCCACTCCTCTCCCATTCATCTTCCATTCAGCTACTGGGCACAACAGCCTCCTCTGCTCTTTCTTGGCCCTCCTTTGATCTCGCTTTGAATAGAGGAGGTCAAGCTACACGACCACAATTTCTTTCTTCCATCCTCAAAGCCCATGACTCCGGCGGTGACGGCTGGCACGCCGAGCGCCCGCAGACGGTGCTTCCAGCGGCGGGTCAGGGCTCGTGCACCCCAGCGGGGCTGCCGGGCTGCCTCCACGGGGGAGCATCCATCCCTGGCCATCTCCATCCCTAATAGGGCCCTGACACTCGGTGCTTTCGCTCCGCCTCGGCAGCGCAATTCAAAGCCCATTGAAGGCCAGAGAAAGGCTCCCATTAGCTTCAGCAGGCTTCCAGTCGGGGTCGTGAACCCCAAGGGATGGGATTTTTTACACTGAAGCTGCCAGATCAAGTCAGTAAATTGTCCTTAGCAGTCAGGTGCCTGCCGGGTCCTCCAGTAACGTAGCTCCAGGCTGTATGTCCTGGTGCAGAAAGCAACGGACCAGGGAGTTTTACTCTGCTCTGGCTTTGCTCCACAAAAGAAATCCTTGCTAAGCCCACCAGCAGCCACAAGGGCGATGTCTCAGCCAAGAGGCAGGAAAGAGAGAAAGGAGAATTACCTTGGTTTAAATCCTCTCAGCTGCTCATACCAAAAAGATTTACCTTCCAAGACAGGATCCTGATAACACTCAGAGCTGAATCCCCAGCCTGAAGTGTATGAGGTTTAATTACTGCAGCTTTGTTAAATCAGCTCGGCTAAGCCCCTGTGTAATTGCTTTCTTCTGGGCCCAGCAGTGGTTTATTTGAGGACAGCTAAGGCTGATTTTCAGACAACTTGAAGCTGCTCCTGTGCTGTTTAAATGCCCTCCTTTCAATTGGTCTAAAGACTCACCTCCTGAGAAAGCACCTTCAGAGAGTTCAGGCCTCAGCCTTTGCTCTGGTTTGTGCTGGGAGAAAACAAGATGCTCATTTTTTGCTTTAAATACATGAAGCTCAATGGCACCCAGTGCTATTGGTGTGCATGTAGTATCACTGGGCTCAGGGAGGATGTGCAATGCACCCCAAAAAAGGGAAATGCCACCTGCCGATGTGGCCAGGGCTCCTGGCTGGGCAAAACCATGCACTGCAGAGCCTACAGGAACCACATCCCAAATCCTGTTGTGCTTCCCACCGCCCTCGCCTGGCTGGAGAGAAACCCAGGCCACGAGGCACCCCAGTGATCCTCCACTCCATCCCTGCATCCTGCATTTGTGCTGGTTGCTACGGTTACGGGCAAATCGGTGCATTTTGCAGGGTGGGAGGGGGTGGCGGACAGGACCTGGAGGGGGGGGGGCTGCCAGTGGAATGGCCTTTTCGGGAGGGAGGACCATCACCGAGCCCTCGGCAGCCCCGCGCTGGCTGCGGGCGCCTTGCGAATTTGCATGGAGCTGACAAGATGACAAGGTGCAAATACGCCAGGCTGCTCGGGAGTAATTTTTACGGCAGCTCTGCCTTGTGCACGTTTTTATTGCAAAGAGGGTAATCGGGCCTCTTCATTATTGAAAACATATTTACTACCCCTCGGCCTCTCTCTCCCATTTTTGCCAGCCCCTTCCTTCCCCCCTTAAGTACCCTGTCCTCCACGAGATATGATCTCATAAATTTACAGTGTACTTGCTGTCTGCAAAGTGGATGTTCAGTTTCATTTTTATTGGACTTTATGATACAGGCGGATTGCATTTTATTTGTTGCACCGCTACCAGAAGGCCTGAAACCACTGGAAAGTGCTGGCTGCCACAGGGATTTGGCCTGAGAAAGGGCTGTGGGATGGGATTCTGCAGAGCCCAGAAGAGCTACCAGTGTGGGATATGCTGGATGCAAGCAGGAAGGCTGCAGGAGAAGATAAAATCATAGAATCATAGAATGGTTGGGGGTGGAAGGGACCTTTAAATGTCATCTAGTCCAACCCCCCCGCCATGGGCAGGGTCACCAACTAGATCAAGTAGTACTTCGAAGGAAGGTTGCCTTCCTCCTCTGCTGGAAGAGATGCTGCTCCATCCACCCTGGTCCTTCCAGCTCCTCCCCAGAGGAACTGGAATTGATGCACGAGCATGTCTGCCCCTGGCAGCCAACGTGACTGACAAGGGATGCACAACAGGAGTGTGGCAGCAGCTTCTCATCACTCACCTTTTTTGTGGTTGGTACCCTTCCCAAAAATGCCTTTCCCGAGGCTTGCTCAGGTTAGACAGGCTTATCTAAACCCACCTGTCCAGTGCTGCCCTTAGCATGACACTAATGTACCTTAACAAAATTGCCCGAAACCAGAGGGAACAGTAGCGATGTGTGTGACACCAGGGAAGCTGGAATCTATGGAAACCTCTCCTGCAGTCAGTGCAATGCTCCAGACTTACCTCACTGTGACTGCGAGCCCCTTAGCCCCTTAACTCCAAACCCCTTGGACAGCTTCTACTTGCTGACAGGCGCTCAGGCAAACCCCCCCCTTGCCACAGAGGGAAGGCCCTGCTCCCACAGACATCGGCTCCGGACCAGTCGCTGAGCCAGCCACCGCTGTCACGGCTGCTGTAATCAATTGCCGGTTCATTATTAAAACGCTGTCTCGCTGGTGCACAAGGAATTTGTTAGCACACAGCAAGCCACAGGCCCTCTCGGCATCGGGTGGGTGGGCTGGCACCGCATCTCACCACAGAGCCACCGCCTTCTCCAGAGAAAAGGGCTTTGCAGCCCTTTCGGCAGCTGCCCAAGAGCCTTAGGAGCCCAACACGCTTTGTATCCACCTCAGCACAGTGGAAATAATCAACTTGTGTCATTTCAATCCAAAAAAAAGGAAAGAATGTTTTTTTTTTTTCTTTTCCAAGGTAACAGGGAGAGGCCAAGCAAAGCGCCGCAAAGCAACATAAATGATTTAGCACCCAACGATTTTGCCAGGGAAACGCTAAAGACGGAGTCTAATCCTTTCATCTAACCCTGGTCCTTCTAAAAGCTTTAAGCTAGGAGTTGACTCAGCATGTCAGTGCCAAAAAGATCCATTGACCTCGAGTTCAGTGCTGAGAAATTGAGAAATGTTCTTTTTAATGTCTATTCAATAAATACAGCATCACCCTCTCCGTGGGCTAAGCAATCCACTTCAAATCCATTACGGCACGTTCTCACAGACTGACAAGTTGTCCTGAGACAATAGTGGCTGCCAGATGAGGTTAACCCTTGCTGAGGGGGTGTAAATCTTTGTAGCCACAAGCCTTTTGCTCTCAGAAGTCCTTGAGAAGAGGGGAGGGGGGGTATCTGAATTGATGATGAGAGGCTGCTGCGTGAGCTCCTTGCTGGACTAAGGTGATCTGCATCGGTAAAAAAATATGCCCAGTCAACAGAGCAGCCAGGCTTTGGAACATCTTGATGGGAAGAAGGGGAGTGCTGCTGCCCTTTGTTCCCTGATGGATTGGTGATGCTCCCAGGCACTCATGCTCCCAGTTCTAGCTGGATTGGCAGCAAAACCAACGCAGCTGAACCATGGTTTTCTTGGGAGGCACCACATTGTGGTGCTACCATCACTTGTGCTGCTCTACCCACTGCCAAAAGTGACCCCTGGGGCTCACAGTGCCTGGGGAAATTTGGAGCTGGCTTTGAGACCTTAGGCACAGGCACGTTGAGTGCAAGCTGCATGCTCAGCTTCCCCAGGGACACCTCCTGGGCTCTGTGGCCATGCTCTGGGCAGCACCAAGCTGACTGGATTAAATAGAAAGCAGCCTCAAGTTGTTCCAGGGGAGATTTTGATTGGATATTAGAAAAGATTTCTTCACTAAAAGGGTAGTCAAGCACTGGAACAGGCTGCCCAGGGAGAGGGTAGAAAGTCCACCAGAGCTCAAAGACCAGGAGAGAGGAGTCTCTGCAGCCAGCTAGACCTTCTTTCTGATGGAAAGTCCTGGACTCTGCAGCTTCCAGCAGTAAGTCGTTAATGAAAATTATCACCTTAGTAATGGTAATAATGCAATAATTCCAAAAGGTAAAGGTACAGGAGCACAGTCAATCTGCAACAAATTGGAGCAGAAGCAGCAGGGGAGCCCTATGTCTTAGGGTTTATATTCAGTTAGAGGTATTTTACAGTGCCCCCTTCATCCTGCCCCTGCTTTCAAGCTGCTGAGCTTTGGCTCAGCAACTCACAACCACGCTGGAGCCTGTGGCAGTTTTGGGGGGACAATGGGGTGCTGCAGCAGCCACCCAACCTTTGCAGGGTGGAGGAGGTCACAGGAGCAGGTGTTTGAGGCTCTCTGCTGACTCAAGGAAGCTGCCCTTCGCCGTGTTTATCTGGGTCACATTCACAAATTCTCTTTTTGGTTTTGGAGGCTGGGAGTTTCTATTTTTTCCCTCTGTCCCTGTGTTTGGATGTGACGACTGAAGGCAGCTTTGCTAAAATCTGTGGCATACAGAGGGCTCAGCCGTTGGGTTGTACTGGTAATTGCTGTTTGCCAGTTAACTAGATCATGGACATCAGCAAATGTTTATCTTCTATTAGACTGCAAACCCTTCAATACAGAGTTCCTCGCTCACAGAGTCTTTGAAGATACAGAATTGTTAGAAATCAGCAAAAGGATTTTGTTTGTAGAAATAAAGCTTACGTATAAACTGCACCCAAAGATTAAAGTCTGCAAAGGCACAAAACAACCCCTGGATTTTTCTCCAATGTCCCTGAATTGAATTAAATTAAAAATCTCGTGATTTCTTGGGGAAGAGTAGGCACACTGGAGGCTTTTGCATAGGTGGGGCTGGTAACACTGGGAGCATCGTCCTACTGAGGGACTTTTGGGCAGCTGGATGCTTTGACAATGCCATTAAGAATTTCCATACTATTAAATTCTGCTCAGCACTCTTCTCCAGCACTACTTTGGAATTATTTAAGGATATGCCTGAGGAAGCATGCCTACTTTTTCCACAGGCACAGCCTTAAATAATTCCAAAGAGCTGGAGCGAAATCCCTTGTGCAGGAGGGCAGATCACACAGTGCTTGAATGGTGCCCCAGCAGCATCACTCCTGTCCACATCACCACCAAGACCTGCTCCAGAAACTACGCCCATGTCACATCCTCATTGCTCTAGTCTGGTTGGATGCTCTGGCCCTGACTTTTTTTGGTCCTCCAAGCACTCTATGGGGAGTCCTGCCAAAAAAAAGCATAGTCACCATGTAGGGAAGATACAGCTACTTCGAGATAGGCATTGAGATTGATCCCAAATCTCTCCAAAAGGTGTCTGAAGGTCTTCAGGGCAAGGACCACAATTGTTAGAGACACTGCTGGCTGAAATACCAACACTGAGCAATGATATTTCAATCCTCTTTCTGTCTCCTGCCACACCAGCCAAATAGGCCATATGGTAGAGATGCTAACACAACAATTTCCCTCCTAATGTTTTAAACTCCCCATGTGCATAACAATACACCATATGTATAACCAACAATGAGAGTCCCCTAGACTTCAAGAGAGCCTGGGCCTTGTCATGCCAGCACAGCCCTGCAGCAACTGGTGCTGTATGTGAGAAGCCACGTGCAAGGGCAGCAACAGCCTGGAGCCAAGTCCCCTGCTTAGAAATTCAACTCTGGGTATGGACTGACCTGTAACATCTACATAGTCTGGAAGACTTGCTCTGACCATATTCACAACCTTACACGGGGATGGAGGGTGTGCTAATTAAGATCTTACACCTGTAGATGTATTCAAGCAGCCTCACCAGGGAAGGGGATCTCCAGGAGAGACTCCTTGAAAGGCAGGAAGCCTTCAGCTTACTCCTGGCTGAGGTTCACTGAGAGAGGCAGAATGGAAAAATCAGGTCCTAGACACAGCCAATCCATTTGAAGACGGGTTGCAATGCCAGGTTGTCACCCTGTCACCAATACTCCCTGCTCAGCTCACCAGCACCAGCCACGATTTTGGTGCTCCATGGCCCATTGGGCCACCTTCTGCTAAGGAGAGACAGAATGTCTCTCTTCCACACGGGGACAGGAGACAACACCAAGACAGTGGAAGAGCAGGCGATGGACCATGTCCATGATGATTCTGAGATACAGAAAAGGACTAGGATGGCAGTGCCCAACACCCCCATCTCTGCTACCACCCTGACCCACACACACCATAGTAGCTGCCTGGCCACAGGGCTCCTTTTTTAGGACCCAGACTTTAGGAGTCTCCTCTAAGACATCTGCTGACACCGCTAATTGTGGGCCGGGCTGGCAGTGCTTGGTGCACCGCAAGGATTTCTTGATTGCTTTTTTGGGGAGGGACAGGAGCTTTCCTTTTCCCTTTGTCTCCCTGGTGAAGGATGTGCTCTCGGGCTGAAGTCCTGACAATCCAAGCTGCTGAAATGAATCCTCTTCAGTCTATTTACTTGATATTTACCAAAGTCTGCGATCAACAAGAAAACACATCTCAGCAGCTCACTTGGCAAGAGAACGAATTGAGGCAGCACTGCAGCTGTCATATTTATTTCAGTGGCAAAGCAGGTCAGGAAAATTGATAAAATTAATCATACAAACTAGCAAACACCAGGAGTGAAGGAGAGAGAGAACGCAGGGGAGAGAATGAGAGTAAAGGAGTGTTTGCAGCACCAGGCTGCACCTGCTTTTATTTCTTTTAATGGATTTTTTTTTTTAATGCAATGTCATAGATAAAATTGGTGCAAGGTGCAGTATTTTATAAGTAGGTTTGGGGAGGGGTGTTGAGATTACTACAAGCAGATGCCTATTACACCAGGGCTGAGCCCTAGCCACGGGGTTTGCAAGGAAATAGGAATTCAAGGACAGAAGTGATTTTTCAGACAGTCCCCATAGACCAGGTGGAAAGGTCCTTGAAAACAGTATCTAGAGGTGCTCCGACTGGGCTGGGGCTTGGGCCAGGGCTCCAGGTGGCTCCTCAAGGTGCTGCCAAGGTTGTCCTTGGGCCCTGTCCCTATCACCTCTGCCAGCAGGGTGCAGTTGTGCCCAGGACGTGTGGCAGCTGCAGCAACATTTCCCTAGACACAGCTTCCTTCTCCCCTGAAAGTGAGAAGCTCTGGGGACATCTCTCTAAATGCATCCACCCTGGTTTCTGGACCTCAGTCTCAGGAAGCACTGATGAGGAGCCCCCAGTGCTGCTCTCTATGCAACAAGGTCTCTGTCTGTGGCCACTGTGCTGGGTTAATGCACCTTTACGGTGAGGATGAACCCTGAGTTTGCTCTCAGAGGAACTTATGGGTCCCTCTGGAGAAAGAAACTTGCAGAAACAAAGACATTTTGGTTGTGGGCTCCTCTTTGAGTAGGCACCTGCCTCATTTCACAGAAGGGGTAGGCAAGCCAAAGAGAGCCAACTGACTCTGGGAAAACCATCAGAGAAGGATTCAAGCATTGAGGTTCAAGTATAAAGCCACCCCCTGCCCCCAACTTTTTTAAAAAGAAAAAGTTTTTAGACTAAGATTTATATTTAAAAACTTTCCATTTCAGAACAAAAAGTGGAAAAGTACATTTCTAGGAGGTTACCAAATGGCATTTTGTAATTTCTACTCTTTAGTTTTCTGTCATAAAAATAGCATTTACAAAACTCAAATCAAATTCAAAAATAACATTGGTCCCTCTGAAATGTTTTCTTCTCTTCCCTTTTCATTTCTATTTTCTCCTCCCTGTTCTCATTGTCCCTCTTATAGACTAAAGGTTCATTGAAAAATGTCTCTGCTCTAATTTTGAGTCCTTTTTCTCTGGCTTTCCATCCTCCTCTCCCACACCTCTCCAGGCCCTCGCTGCACGTCCCTGTTCCTACCGTGAATTACTGTTCTCATTGCTCCAAGCAGATTAAAAGTGAAGCTAATTAACCAGCAGAACAATTTGCCTAACGACGTGGTAGATTCTCCATCACTTGCAGCCTTCAAGTCAAGCCTGAATGTCTCTCTGACAGAGCTTTAGCAGGATGGGGAAATTTGAAGGCAAAGGTCTCAGACCCACGTGGGGTTGCAGGACACACAGAGTCACCTTAGAGACTCTGGGACACTAAATAGGGTGTCCTACCTGGCCCCTAGGGCATCCATCAGCTCCAATTTGCTCATCTGCTGCCTCACACCTCTGTCCTCACCTGGAATGGGACTGCTGAGGGTGACAGTGGTGATGGTGGTCCTTGCTGAGCCGTGGCTAAGGAGGGATGGTGGAAAAGACCCCAAGGAGGTGACAAACCAGGAAGAGGAAACCATAAACACTGAGGCTGCCGTGGAAATTGTGAGAGGTAACGAGCATTTTAGGGCAGAAATCCCTCTATAAGATCTTGCTGACAAGCGCTATTAAATATTCATTCTATAGACTGCGGAGACATCATTAGACACTTACGTCCAGGCTCTCCATACTCCAGGCACTGGCATTTGTGTTGCATTGCACTGATGAGCTGAGGGGACCTTGGGGAGGGGTGGGAGCTGGTGCCAGCCCCCATTAGCAGAGCTGGGATCCTTAGGGGCAAGCACAGTTTGCGAGGGAAAACCCATCCCGGAAGCCTCCCTGCTGCCCACAGGAGAGAGGCAAGAGTAGGTGGATTTGGGAGATGCTGATGTTTAATGCATGTTACCTTCCCTGTTAAAGAGCAGCAGCAGAGATTGGAGGGACAGCCATGCCCTGGGAAGTCATAATGACCCCCAGGATCCACGGTCCCACCTCAGACATCCCCCATGGATGTGAGAGTGCAGGAAGGACTGCCTTGCCTCCAGCCCCTGCCCTACATGCATACCCCGGCACAGGCAGCACTCCCTACCCCGCAAACCCTGAGCAAGCTCTCTCCAGACAGTTAGTCCCACGAAGAAGGGTCCTACAGACACCCTGGGAGATGCCACAGCCCTGCCATCAGCCACCTCAGCAGCCTCACCAGACCAATGCCACTGCCACAAGTCTCCTTCCCGCCTCAGAGCCACCTCTCCTGCACCATGGGAAAACCCACGTGCTCGCCCTGTCCGAAGCCAGCTCTGCCCATGGGAGATGGAGCTTGCACACATGCATTTGCATGTGTGTGTGTGTGTGTGTGTGTGTATATATGTATTTTTGCACACATTTCTGGTGACGGTACCATTTTTTTTTCTTCAAACAATCCGTCCATAAATGTCACTGAAAATCCCGGTCTCCTTTTATTAAACCTGAAAAATGCGTATAAATGTAAATAACAAATGACTGATACAGGGAGAGGAACCAGAGCGTCTGCTGGCGTCACCCTCCCTCCCTTTCTCCCTCCCTCGCGCTCTTTCCTCCTCGTG
Organism: Lepidothrix coronata; assembly: GCF_001604755.1. Lineage (NCBI taxonomy): Eukaryota > Metazoa > Chordata > Aves > Passeriformes > Pipridae > Lepidothrix > Lepidothrix coronata. The sequence goes on from NW_016690232.1 coordinate 3,191,547, forward strand.
TAATTTGCATTAATAAAGAGGCTGTTCCTTGTCGGAATGTGTTTCATCCGGTTTAAAATCCCAGGGCGATCCACCAGGAACAGCTCTGGGAGAATCCGACTGTCAGAGCCGACAAGACAAATGAATCCCGGTGTCAGGAGCGTGTGGTTCAACGATGACAGATTGAGAAGAACTGTCCCCCTCTCGACAGGCGGGCTTCATTTTCAAATTAATAAATCTGAATAAAATATTTTCCCTTTCATTACGAGCCGAGCCCGGATGACAGTTCCCGTGACAGGAGGGAGTCGCAGTGTTGATGAGGAGACTTTGCATGAATTCCACCTGGGCTTCTTCGGCTTTATTTTTACCTGCAATTTCATCCCTGTTTACTTCTCTCCCCATCCCTCCCTCCCCTTGCCCTCTCTCTCACGCTCCCCCTCCCTCACTCCTTCCTCCTCTTCCTTCACCTGCTCTCAGCCTCTTCTCTCCCTTTCCTCCTCTGCTCCTCCCTTCCCTACTGTTCCCTGGTGATTTGGAAGGCGAGCCCTGGACGTCACTCCTACAACACACGCGCCAGCTGTCTCGCACCTCGATCGTGTACATGCATGAGATGCACCAAGGTCTCACGTTCTCGCTGTGTGAGCGCTGCTTTATTTCCACACAAGCACAGGTGCCCCGATCCCACTCAAAACCTACAGCCCATGCACCTAAAGGGAACTTCCCTGGGGTTTTGATTCTGTTTACACAGAGATGAGGGTTGGCTGGGGGACCAGCCACCGATGGCTGCCCCAGTGGGGCTGGTCCCAGGGCACAGGCAGCTGGGCCACCAAGGGCTGTGTGTGTCAGCCCCAGCTAAAGCACAGAGCTCCTGCCCCATCATGTGGACAGTCCCATCACCCTGCTCCCCTGGAAGATGCTGGCAGCCGTGGCTTCATTACGAACATTAAGGGGTTGGAATGGACCCTAAAACTCATCTAGTCCCAACCCCTCCTGCCATTGGCAGGGTCACCTCCCACTAGACCAAGTCACTCAAGGCCTTATCCAACCTGGTTTTGAACACCACCAGGGTTGGGGCATCCACAACCTCCCTGGGCAACCTGCTCCAGTGCCTAACCATCCTCACAGTAAAAAATTTACTCCTAATATCTAAATATCCCCTCTTCCAATTTGTTCCCATTACTCCTTGTCCTATCACTACAGTTCCTGACAAAGAGTCCCTCTCTGCCTCCCTGCAGGCCCCCGTCAGATACTGTAAGGTTGCTATGAGGTCTCCACACCACCTTTACCTGCCCTGCTGCCTCAGGTACATAAGTCCCCAAATTATCTTTCTCTGAGATAGCATCATGCCAGCCTTGGTTGCACACTCCATTTACACAACAGTGCAACCCAAATTGAGATCAAGCTTTGCCTCAGTGCAGGAGCACATTTCCCCCCTAAAATCATCCCAGGGATGTGCAGTCTGCAGCAGCACAGTGAGGTGCCTCTGATCTGCCCCTCAGTATCAATCCCCCTTTTTTTTTGTGACTGCCACAATACCCAAGCCAGTCCTTGCTCCATAACATGCCTTTGGATGCTGAGGGCAGGTGAAGAGCAAAGTCAGGCTGCAGCCAAGTGCTCCTGACACTCAAGTCTCCATTTCACCTCTAGATCCCACTGTGACCCATAAACATGGTTGGAGAGCCCATTACATCTTTACTGCCACATAACCTCCAAGGTGATGATGTGGCCGCTTCCCAAGGATGCCTGGAGGTTATTTAATGATGCTTCTCATACAACATCAGAACAGCAAGTGCTAGACTAGGATGGGGGCTGGAAAGCCTTTTTACATCCATGAAGTTTGTTCTGGTTTTGGTAAACCTCCCAGCCCTCCCACACAAAAGTTGGTGTTTAGTTCGGATGGTCTTCTGAATCACCCCAAATGAGATGTAGCACCCATGGAAAAATCACTCAAAATTTAGACTGAGCTGGCAGTGACACAGAGAGAGCAGAAACAGGAGAGATTACAGTAGGAAACCGAGTGTTTGAGCTGGCTTGGGAATTGCAGCAACTCCGGGGTGCGTTATGGAGAAAGCTGGCAGAAATGGAGGCGCCGTCTGATTCTTTGCAAGCCCAATATCCCCCTCTGAAGAAATTAGAAACATTCCAGCAGCTATAGCTGTGCCTGACAGTAAATTTGATTAACTTGCCCGTGGAGTTAATGATATAGAGGGCCGTGTGGATTTTGTTGTAAAGAACACAGAAAAGACAGATGAGAAAATGAGAAAACAAGAAAGTAAATTTAAGCAGCTGGAAGCTTTAACAACTGGCATGATAAATCCAATAAAGAACTGCTCGATAAAACCCAACCACTGGAAAACCAAACATGGGTTGGGGAGGGAGTGGTGGTGCTTTGGAGTAACAACCAAATCAGGAGCCTGGTTCACTCATGGTGGGAAAATGCTCCCCGGTCATCATCTACTTTGTCCCAGAGCATATGGCAGGGATGCTCCTGCTGCAACCATCCTACATCAAGCGAGGCAAAGCCAGGGACCTGCTGCCCATGCTCGCTCCCCATCCCTTTTCCACTCTTGTTCCAGTTTCCTGTGCAGTTCCTCTCAGGACCAGGATGAATCTGCTGAGGCTGACGGGAGCCTGAGGGGATTCACACCTACCAAGCCAAACAACACTAACTCTGGAAGGCAGCACAGCATCACAGACAGGCTTGCCAACCAAAAGCAGGCCAGGTAGTGCCAAAAAGCCTGAAGTAAAACCCAACATTTGGACATCCATATTCTTAAATTCTATCTTCTTTAAAATTTAATTCTGCTGAACCCTGCTGGAAGTCACAGCCAAGAGGAAAACCTCTAAGAAAATGACTGATGAGGACTCACCTCTTCCTATACCAGTAGCAAGAGCTGTGGAGCAGCATCCCATAGCACCCTATTATCCTATACAGAGGCAGACTTGGATCATCACTATATCAGAGAAAACCCTGCTGATCTTGGCTGTCTGCACACAGAAGCAATTCTGGCATCCCCACAGTGAGCACACTGGTGTTCCTCATCCAGTTAGCTGTGCCACATAATTCCAGAGGTGAGCCATTGCTACCAGACTGGTCCTGCTGCAACACTGTACTCGTGCAGGGGGAAGGCAGAAACCCTCTGGTTGGATCCAAGGACGAGGAAAGCAAGGAATCGGGGACCAGGGTCATCTCTTCAGTATCAGGTGCAGCTGGCAGCAGTCCAGTTGCTGTTTGCTCTGGTACAGCTTCCCCAGGGCTCAGCATTTCAGGAGGGGGTGTTAACTGGGCACAGTCTGACTGCACAGAGCTGGCCTTCAGCCCAAAACAATCAGTTTTGCCGGGACTAGCCCAGCAGCATTTAGGCTAGGTCCATGCAGGACCACCCAAGTATCTCAGCCTGGCACTTCCCACCATCCATATCCTCCGCACCTTCATTTTTCCAGCCATCCATGGACTTGGACAGCAGAGAACCTCCCTGTTCCCTAGCAGGATATTCAAGCTGGCTTGTTGACACAGGTCTGAATTTGGTACTTGGACTTTGCTGACACATGTCTACATTGCTGCTCCACCTACATCCAATTTTGACAGGTCACAAGCAATCAGAAAATATTTGCTACAAGCACCAATGGAAAACAACAGCTCCAGATGTTCTCCATGAGTTCTGTAAAGCAAAGAGCAAAGATACAGATGAAACCCAGCTCCTCAGAGTCTTAGTTTGCTGCCATAGCCCGAATTCCCAAGAATAGGTCTCACTTCAAATTTGGAATTAGACACCCAAAGGGGGAAAGGCATCCTCATGAACTGGAGACCTGCTGTAGCCACAGGCTTTCAGGGCTCTCTCAAGCCACATTTGGTGACCAAGGAGAGCAAAGCATCCCTTTGGAGCCATCTGCATCTCCTGCCACTTTCCTGTAGCTCAGCTGCCTGCAAGACCAAGTGGCTGGAAATGTGCAGAGTGCTCTGAATTGAGCTGTAAAGAATGAAGGTGAAGTTTTAAGCTGCTAGATTCATGGCTGGGGTTTTTATACACACATAAAATATGAATCTCAGTTGTATACAAAGCTGAGCCCATCGTGCCAAAAGGATCCCAGTCAAGCAGGCCTGTAAAATGAAATCCTCTCGGACTAATTTAAGGAGACCCGAGCAGTATAAATTCTGGCCTGCTCAAATGCAGGAAATAAAAAAAAAAAAATCTGACTTGAATACAGGCTTCACCGTCAGTGTGCTTGGCAGCACCAACGTGTGAACAACGGGAATGAAAACACAGAGAGGGAAATTAGCTCTGGGGTTGAAAAAAGCTCTATTCCAACGCCCCATTTATACCAGTCCCGTGGGCCCAACGAAATCCTCTTTGGCAAAAATTTAATGTAGAGATAAACTTTCCAATAAATTAGGGGTGCTCGTATGTGCTGACTCCTGACCTGCACAGTCACTTCCACTGAGCTGTTACGTATGGAGAAAACAATCATAAAGATGTTTCGTGTTCAAGAAAATATTAACTTATCTGCCAATGAGTGAATCTTGACTTGCACACCTTTTCCTCTTGGAGGTCCTCTGGTTTTAGTGGAGTAAGTCTCCTTTGACAAGTCACCTCCCTGGAGGCTGAGAAGGACTTTCTTGCCCTGCTCCTGTGGATGAGTGTGGCTGGAGGCAAGGCAAAGGGCTGGAGGAGCTTGCTCTGAGCCATGGCCTGGGGAGACCATAGGTCAGTCAGGTAGGACAAGGAGTGGGTGAAATAAAGTGTCCATGTTCTCTTTTCTTTTCTCAGGCAGGGCACTGGGGCGAGAGGAGCTGAAGTGACTTTGCTCAAGGTCAGAGGAGAAGCCTGAGGTTGGGGAAACACACCCAGATCTCCCTGCAAGGGACAGAGATAACATCATCCTTCCCAGCAAAATAAGGAGACAGATAAAAACCATCTAATTACAGGATTAGAAATGCCTTAGCTGAAAACACTGCCTCTTTTCTGTAGAGAATGTGTGTGGCTGATTTGCGAAGGGCAGGAAGGAAGAGCACCACTCAGACTTGCCTAGGATTATCTTCCAGCTCTCAGGGACCAGAGCACACTTGTTTGGGCATGTGCCACAAGGCAGGGCAGCTCCCTCCCAAGGAAAATAGCCTGGGGACAGTTGGAGTGATGTGGTATGGCTGTGCTGCAATTGCTGATGGCCCCTCAGCTCTCTGGAGTTCTCAAGGTCTCCTCACCTCAGCATTGTCATCACCTCCCTGATACAGGAGCCCTTATTTCCCTCCCCTGCTCAGTGCCCACCTCCTTGTGCCAACCCCACCTCTCCGTTCCATGAAGGGCTGAAGCAACTGGGAACACTGGAGAGCCTTTCAGGAGCTGATCAAAGGCACAAGACATCCATCAAGGCTATACAATAATGCAGGGAATATCCTCCTGCAGCAGGATATGGTAGCAAGTTTTCTGGGGCTGTTTTTCCCCAGAAAAGCTTTCTCCATTAAAAATAAAAGTTAATTAAAATAAAAGAAACAAACAGCAAAAAACCAAAACAAAATACCAAAGCCACGCACTAGCCAGGAAAAACCTCCCTAATGAATGCATCAGCTCCAGCTCCAAAGCTGAAGGCGACTTCCAGCCCGGCCCATCTTTCCTCCTCAGGGCCTTGGAGAAAGATCTCCTCTTGGGCAGCCAAGTAGCAATTGGGTCACAGTGCAGGATTATCTGCTAGTAACAAGCTGCAAATGTGCTCTGGGACCAGTGATTCATTAATGCAGTTCATGGTGACATATGAACCAGAACCCGAGGGAGCCTTTATTTCTGCCCTCTCTATCCATTCAGTTGAAAGACAGGGAAAAAGGTTCCAGCCCCGCACTGATTTCTAACACTGATCAAATTAGCACTACCCTACAACCAAGGTAACTAATCAAGGACATCGGGGAGAAGGTGTGGTTTGAAGTGCAGCAAAACCCTGGGTCTCTGAGTAATGGTGCAAGACAAATCCTCACTGTTAACAGTGACTAGGAGGAGAGAGGGCTGGAGAGGCAGGGAGGGAGGTTTTGCAAGGAGTCAGTGCCGCAGGGAACCTGTGGTGGACCCTCACGGCCATTTCTCTGTCCTTGCGCAGGTCTCTTCCATGCTCCCCCAAACCCCTCCCCATGAGCCCCAAAGCTGCCAGCAGTCCTTGCATCAGTGAGGTTTACCCCAGGCACTGCCCATTACACACACGAGAGGAGCAGCACCAACATCCAGGGAAAACAAGGCCTATGGACGTAAGTACAGTAGTCACCGATTTAATGTTCCTCGAGGAGGCTTTAAATATTTTATTTCCTACTTTCATGCAATTTGATACTTAACCATTATGCTTCATTGACACTTTTATCTTATTTTTTTCCCCTCCACACTGCCCATTTCTCCAGATTATCAGAGCGCTGCACCAGGGTGGGCTCGCAGCTGGCGAGACCCAGCGCCACCTCACCAAAATCCGCGGGGACTGTCAAGCTGGACAGTGGCCCAGAACCATCCCAGAGTTTTGGCAACAGAGGGGCTCCTCCCACCCCAGTGCCTGGATTGTGTGGCCACTGTGCTGTCCCTTCCAACATGGGACCTTCAGAGGCTGAAATCTGCCGGTGTCTTTCCATCCTCTCCTGGTCTGGCAGAGGCTGCTCTCCCGTTACACGGTGTCACCCTGAATTAGGCTGCAGAGGGAGATGGGGAACCCACCCTGTGGACACCATCCTGAGCCTCACAAGTGGCCAAAAGCCTGAGGAGGAGGATGGCAGCAGGTCCAGAGGGCTGAACCACACTGTTCCTCTACCCCTACTGACCACAGTGGGATGCACACCCTATCAATACAATGGAAAGGTTAATGGGATCATCTCCTTCCAACTCGATCACAGTAAATGTGGGATTTATAGCAACGCTAAAATACTGACCTCTATCTGTTTTATGCTGATCATTAACTAAGATTATCTCACACCAGAGATTTGCTATACCAAAGAGCACTGACATCACTAACTGCTATTAAGTGTATTATACTTAAACTCCATAAAGGGGAGCAAAAAAAAAAAAACCACATTGTCAGCAGCGTAGGGAAAAGGCACATGACCAGGCACGCTCAGATTATATATTTAAAATAAATAAAAAAAGGAGTTGCCTGCAGCTGTCTATGTGTGCCTGGCATTTTGTGACTGCAATATTGAGAAAAATCCTTGGAAACGTTTTCAGACTCAGAAAAACCTCCATGCAGACACCCAGATGGACGCCCTGTAGCTAGAAGACCACCGTGGGGATGGTTCATACTGCATGAGGCCCCCAGAGCCTCATTGCAGTCGGTGCTGTTGCGTGGGGCACATGAAGCAGGGGGTGAAGGCACCTCATGTCCCCAGACGGCTCAGGCTGTCCCTCCACGGCCCATCACCCACCCTGGCTCCGCTCGCCACCCTCCTCGGCTCTCCCAGTCACATGGCTGTTTCTGGGCAGTGGCATATTTGTTGACTTGCTCTTTTGGTGACATCTTCTTTTAATAAGGAAATCTGTCTCTTAGCAGCTCCTTGCCTAAGGCTGTGCTTAGTTAAAGTGTAAAATGTCAAACTTTAGCAAGGATGACAATAACCCTGCTGGGCGAAGGAGAGCCAACCACTATATTATTAGCTACTTGAGGGAGAGGGGAGGAATATTGACCTGCTCCATGGAGGAAAAACACTAAAATCCCCCAGTCTACCCACCCACCCTCTCCCACATGGAGACCAGCCTCAAATCCTCTTCCACATGCTCTTTCCAGCAGCCTAAGCTCATAACTAAGCTGAACAGCAAACAGCACACCCTCCCTATTTGATCAAATACATGTACATATGCAACTATAATAGGTCAAAGTGTCCTGGATGTGCCCTTTCATCTCCCAAAATTCCCCAAAGGCAGATCAGGATGCAGGTACGAGACTGGGATAACGCACGATGGAGTGAAGTCACTGAAAAGCCTAAGGCAGGGAGCTGAGCAAAGTCCATTGGGTCCCCCAAAAGCCAGTGGCTTGGGCAGAGGAAGGAAAAGCCAGTGGGCACCATCACCAGCAATAACCAAGGGCAGCTGCATGGAGAGGGAGGGCTGCCAAGGGCTTGCAGAAGCTTTATCAGGCTTATGGGCCTTTGGGCAACACTTCTGTGCTGCTGAAGGACTCCTCCACACTGCATTTACCTTCAGACACACTCTCTGTAATATATGTGGGTGCAATCCTTTCCTCTAGAGCACATGAGTGGTACTAATGTAATTTTCTGACTAGTTCTCCCCTGAGCTGCAGCTGAGCAGAGCCCTAAAATTCACATCCCCAAACTTAGGAAGGGAGAAGATTTCTACTGTAAGGATCTGAGACTGGAAAATGTTCACCATTAGACCCTGCTCTTCCTCCAGTGGGCTGTACTGACACAGTAATGACTGGCTTTGAGAAACTTCCCCACTTTTGGATCAAAACCTGGATCCCAGCTACGTAAGAGCATATCTGCTACTGGCTCTGTGCAGGAAGGCAACCTCCAGATACACAGAGGTACCAGAAAGAAAGGGGTGAAGTTTTCACTACTCCAGCACGTCCCAACTCCTGCACCCTGTCCTGCAAGAACAGTACCTCTTCTGGTGGATGTTCTGCCCATTGGGTGCCACTAAAACCAAGCCAGGCCAGAAACACCACCCTGACCAGTCACAGGATCTTCCTTATTCCTTCAAGTCTCCAATCCCTGATCCAAAACAAGGCCACTGCTGGGGTGCCCCTCCACCCCTCAAATCCATCAGAAGGTCCCGTCAGTGCCAGAGCTGGCAGGGAGCCCCAGCACAGCCCTGTCCTTTCACTTGTATTCATAGAACAGTTTGGAAGGGACCTGGAAGATTATCTAGTTGCAACCCCCTGCCATGGGCAGGGACACCTTCCATTAGACCAGGTTGCTCCAAGCCCCATCCAAGCTTCCCTTGAACACTTCCAGGGATGGGACACTCACAGCCTCTCTGGGCAACCTGTAAACAATTTCTGCCATATATCTAACCTAAATTTCTCCTCTTTACATCTGAATCCATTACTCCTTGTCCTATCCTGTATTGTATTCTTTTGTGAAACATTATTTTCAGGAAACAAAAAAATCCCTACAGTGCACCACAGCATCGTCACCTCCCCAGGTAAATGTGGCACCACAAACACGGTTGTGTTCCTGGCTTGGGCTGGAGAGCGACCAAGCCAGCGGGATCGTGAGACTCCTATGCAAGGTATTGACACAAATTCAGGTCTCCCTGCTCCAACTTGCAGCAGCTACAAGGTCCTCCATAGCCAATGGTGCAGGCTGGATGAGACAAGGCTTTTCCAGCAAGCCTTGTTCTTTGGAGACATCTCATCAGTCTCCGGGAGAGGAAGCAATCTATTCACTCCCCCTCTCCAACTCAGGACAGAGGCGACCCAGGGGACTGCCTACGTGGTTCTTCAGCAGAGACAGAGTTTGTGACTCACCTCCACTTCCCAAAATTGACCCTCCCAACCCATCTCCCTCTATATTGCATAACAGTCCTAAAGAGTAAAGAAATATATATATATATATGTGTGTGTGTGTGTGTGTGTGTGGTGCACACACGGGTGTGTTGTGTTTTCCCAGCTAACACATGTCAGGATCTGTTTAAGCCTTGCTTTATGCTCAAATGTCACCCTGCCAGAATTCATTACATCCCATTTATTAATTAATTAAAATATATTTATACAGAACAGGCTTTATGAGACAGAGATAAAAATAACGTTTTGAGAGCTGTCCCCTGGACGGAGCGGGTGCTCTCTGATGGCAGCAGCAAGGACAGTAGCCACAGCCTTCCCTGTCAAGTGCTGACTCGCAGGGAATTGATGATATGGAAATTCAGTAATTAAGGCTGGGGAAAAAAAAAAAAAATATCAGAGGCAGGCTCCAGAGCTGGTGCTGGCCATGTGGCAGCTCCACAGCCCCATCGTCTCCTTGCTGTTGGGTGGTGGGATTATGGTATCCCCACCTCACACAGAGGACCCTGGTGCATGGAGCTAAGGGGCAGGCAGAGGGTTGCTCTGGCACCTGTGCCACCGACCTCCCTGCTCCATGGCCCTGCAAAGGTGAGGGGACGCACAAGCTTCAGCAGCCCCCTCCTCCCTGCCCTCCAGGTACCCACACTGGAGCCTGCAGCTCCACTCTCCCTCCCTGCTGATGGCAGCAGGGTCGCAGGGCTGGAGGTGACGGGCTGGCCAGTGACCCAGGGACACCAGTACAGGCACAGCGTGGCAGCGAGGGGCAATGGCTCACTTGACCATGCTTTGTATGGGGGAAAAGTCAGTCTTCCCTAGCTGGGCACAGTCTGACTGGGATTGGCAAATACAAGATTAGTCCTTTGCCCTCCCATCTGCCCAGGAGATGCCACACTGTCCTTGGGGTTTAGATCCAATGAGGCCAGAATGGACGGGGCTTGGAAAAGAGCACAGAGGAGCACTAGGAAAAGAGAGGAGAGGGAGGAAAAGGGAGTGCAAGACTGGGGAGGTGAGAGCTGGAGGGAACCAATCCCCCCTTCCCCAGGGCCAGCAAGCCATGGCTGGGTGAGCCTGTCCTCACTGCCACAGCAGCAGCCACTTGGCCGCATGCGCGCGGGCTCCGCTATCCTTTTGACAGAACAACAGTGACATTTCTACTTAAAACTCTCCATGACCTTTCCCTGTGAGCCTCTCGTGCTTCACTTGTTCTGGCATCTCCTGCCTGCCGCCCCCTGAAAGCACCTTGCTCTCCCCCTGAGGAGAAGGGGAGGCCGGGGCTCCATCCACCGAGGCCAGTCCCGGCTTTTTGGGGTCCAGCTTTACCTGTTGATTGCCAGGAGCACAGGCAAGATGAGCTTCCCTCCCCAATGCAGTGCTGCATTGTAGGTACCTTCCTACCCCCAGCACTGTGACTGTGGTGTGGATGCAGGCACAGGGCCAAGCAGCAGACCACCTCACTGTCCTGCTTCCCTGACTCACCTGACATCACCTGGCCAACAGTCAGCCCACCCCAGCACCCTGGTTTGCTTGCAGAGGGGCAGTGGGTGGCCAAGGCCAGCAGCAGGTCCACCTGCCTCTTCCCAGGCACCAGCACTGTGAGCTAACAATGCCCTGCAGCTCCCCTGGCCAAGGGATCCCTCGACCTGTCAGTGCACATTAACTGATGTGCTCACTGGGGTATTGGCAAATGCAGGATTTCTCCCTTGCTCTCCCACCTGCCCAGGAGATGCCACAATCCCCTTGGGACCCAGATCTGATGATGACAGAATGGACTGTGCTGGGAAAAGAGGGAAGGTGAGGGAGGACACAGCCACACACAGTTTTGATGGGCATCCCAGGAGAACAACCCTTCAGGAGCTTCCCATGCCAGCCCTCTTGGTGGGAAATGTGGGTCCAGGCAAGGAAATGGTTTGGAACCCGGAGGTAAATCAGCTCCTCTGTCATTGTAACAGCTGAAATACAGACCTCCCAAGCCCTCTGTGAACAGGGCCACCTTCCTTTCCAGCCTCTCCCTACACAATTACTGCACATCCTCCTCAGGAGGACCAGGTCCTCTCCTCTGGATGTCAGCCAGCACAGCTCTGCTGACCCTGGAGGAACTCTGCCAGCTTAGCCTGGCTGAGGACATAACCATCTATTATTTAGGTAAGGAAATACACCTGCAGGTATAAATGGAAGTAGATCCACCCCACTTTTTATGTAGGCAAATATATCTCAGCAGATCCTTACTGGACACTGACCAGAAATAGTAGCAGCAATGAGACTCCTGAGCCTCCAGCTCCCACCTTCCCTTAAAGAAAGAGGGAGGCAGAGGGAGGAAAAGCAATGATGGAACAAGCAACTCTCAGCCACGGCAGCAGTGCAGTCTTGTGACTGCCTGGACATCAGCAGGGACTGTGCCTCTGGCCTCAAATGCCACCTCTCTCCCATCCTGTGGGCTCAGGGGCTCTGCCAGGCAATTTTGGCATCCCTGAGCCCAGATTTGCAGAAACCAACCTGTGAGGCTCCTTCCTGTCTCTGATCATGCTCCATTGCCTGATGGAGTATCACAACCCAGGCAAGCACACGCCATCCCCTCCACACAGCCCAACAACCCCAGCTCAGCCACAGCCCTTCCTTGGACCCAGCACAGCCTGTCCCATCTCAACCAAAGGGCCCTTCTCCGCCACACAGGGATGTCTGTGAACCATTCGTCATCCCCAGGGCTGGCAAGGAAACCACACGCACGAGGGAAGAGCTTCCCTGACTCAAACGATTCTCATTTTTTGAAGGGCAAATTTCCTTAGTCTGCCCACTCAGTCTTGACAAGGACAGCAGGAGACCCACCACATGAATACTAATGGCACCAGCAGCAGGGACACGTGGGGATGGGAGTGCCGGGGCTGGGCACTGCTGGCGGAGCAGCAGGAAGACAAGGAGTGAGAGGCATCAGACATGCTGCAGTGGGGGCTGGTGGGACACCAGGACCCCCAGAGCAACACACGAGGGATGCCCAGACCCAGAGGTCAAGGGATGCAGGCAGACCCCCACCAGCATTAGGTGTGCTGGATCAGATCACCACTGGAGCAGAGGGTGCAAAAGGGTTACACTCTCCCCGACACCATCTTTGGCCTTGACCCCTCCAGCCCCCCCCAAACCACTGTGATATCCCTTGTGCTGAATTCTTATTCAACTTCAAACTGACAAACTGTTTTTAATCTTTTCCTTCCATCCAGCTTGGAGATTGGGAAGCAAAAATCAATACAGGCTGGCAGGTGATCAAGTTGCTTGACAGTGGCGCTGAGGAGAGAAACAGAGAGAGAGGGAGTGGAGGGGGGGTGAGGCCAAACATGAGGATGAGGGGACCAAGCACCTGTATTGCAATGCCCAGGTGGGAAGCTCCCACATCCCACTTGTCCCCATCACCAGTGGAGCTGCCTGATAAAATAGCTGGCGTGAGGGTGCTGGGTGCCCGCACATGGGGTGGAAGGAGAGGGCATGGCAATCACACCTTGCTCCCAAACCTCCATGACCCCCAGCACTGCGTGCCCAGTGCCTCACTTATCAACAGGGTTTGACCACCCCAGCTGGCTCCTGGCCTGAGTCCTCATCAAGGATCCCCCTAAACTGCATCAGCATCAGCTCAGAGAGCCTCTTGGCACCTTTAAATGAGGAGTCTGAAGTCCTGCTCCAAGATACCTTGGGCATCAGAGAGCAGCACTTATTTCCCAAGACTACCTGGGGGTTGTTGTGTTCCCAACTCAAGGGGGTTCAGGTTGTTCAGGCCGGAAGGGGAGCAATTGGAACAATGAACAAATTTCTCAAAAAATTCAGTCTCTGCTCCTGCCATGTCTCAACCTGGTCCCCCCTCCACCCTCCTCCCTCAGAGCCCAGGGGACACCTGTGAGTCAAGGATGAGGAAGAACAGAGCTCCCAAGGAAGGAGGATGCAGAAGGACCCAACACCCAAAGGAAGAGAGAGACAGCACCCCTAGAAGTACCCAGCAATCCCCCAAGGACATGGTGGCAGCGCCAGCACAGGGCAAGGATAAAACCCCAAGGAGCAACCCAGAAGGAGCAATGGCTCTCCAGCCCCAGGGGATGAGCAGGACCGAGCTGGCCTCTTCTATCCACATACCTCTGCTTCAATTGCCTCCTGGCATTTCCCTAAGCTATCATGGGCTGGCTCCCAGAGCCGCCAGAGCCCCCGAGAGCAGAGTTGACATTTGAAAACGATCAGTTTAGGAACTTCCCCCCGCCGCTTTCCTTCGCGTCCCCCTTCCTATTGTTACTGTTCCTCTGAGCTTTCATCGTCTAACTCGGTAAATCTCCGGGAAATACGGCTGTGTTTCTGTTGTCACTTCTGATCAGAGGGATGCCAGCGGGGTGGGGGAAGTGGGGGGAAAGGGGAGGGGGAAGGGAGAGGGAAAAAAAAGATTGCCTGGGGCCCCACACAGAGCCGGCATGCAAATGAGTGCCAGCTCCGTAAAAATAGCCCCAGCAGTCACATTTTATTACAACCGAATTATTGGACCTGGGTTACTGGGAACTGGCACTGAGGAAGGCGAGAGAGGGAAGGGAAGAGAGAGAGAAAGGGTCAGGCATCATTTATTCTAAATATTTGAACTTTGAGAGTGCCAAAGGGTATTTTCCCCCTCCAATACATGTGTGTGCCTGAAACTGCCAGGGTGCTGGCTGTGCCACAGCCCCCCTCAGCTCTGCCACACTCTCCCACCCTGCACAGCACCAGCAAAACCTATCCAGGGGCTTTCAGCCCTGTTGGCTTTTCCATCCTCCCCTCCAGACTGGTACCAGTTTGCAGCAGGGACTCCCATTGCAGGTGTTGGCACCATCCCTAGAGGTGCCCCAGATCATGGGGAAACTGAAGGCACTGTGCAAGACAGAGGGGGCTCAAGGTCATGGCCATATGAGATTAGATGTGACTCCTGTCCTAGGTGATGAGGGGATGGCCAGGGGACAGTGCAACCCCTGGCCCAGGGAGGTGCTGGAGCAGGTGTTGCTCCCACCAACACCCCAAGAGGAGCAAGAGTGGGACCCCACTGTAACTGCCCTCCCTGGGGATCTGGTCACGTCCTGTGAGGCCCCTGCCCCACAAGCACCTGTTTAGTCAGCATTTCCCAAACAGGGACATAGGGACTGGCTTTGACACCATCACAGCCACCCTCCCCAGCACTTGAATGGAGATGCAATGAGTCAGGCCCAGTTTTAACTCAGAGGGAGACTGCAGGAGAGCTGAGTGGGGAAAGCAAGACACTGGAGACAAGCTACAGACTTTGGAAAGAGCCCCTGCACCTGCGTGCACATGATTTACAGGTGCTTCCAAACCAGATCAACCCGAAACACTCACCACTGCTTTTCCACGCCTCTCCCTCTTCCCTCCACCCTCCAACCTGCCTAACTGTGGTATTTTTGGTTGCATTTCTTGCAGGAACAGCCCAGCCCTCCCAGAGCCGAGGCCAGGCTGGGAGAGGCGATGCCCTCCTCAGGACAGACAAATCCTTGCAGGGATTTCTGGAGCCGGGCGCTGCTCAGGCTGGCACAGCAAAGCTTGGCAGGGACACAGCGCTCCTTAAACGCGCTGACTCGCAGTGATCCTGAGAAAACTGGGTCAAGATTGTCTAAAGACAGGAGCTCGATGCTTGCCTCCCTGCTGCAGCAAGCAGCTTCCCAGCAGAGCAGGAGGTGAGCAGGGACAGCAGGACTCTGCCCTCGGAAAAGCCAGACACGGTGGAGCAGTCAGAGAAGGGATGTGATAACCTCCTCTCTGCAGCCAGAGGTGCTCCAAGGATGATGCTTCCGGGAGAGCCACTACCTGTCCAGCAATTCCAACCAACGTGTACACCACTGGAAAAGCAGTCTGAGTCACTGAGCATCACCTGGAGGATTTGCTCTGTTCCTTCCTCCATTCCAAGCACCTTATGGGACCCAGCGCAGTCACAAAGAGACTCTCAGAGGTCTAATTTAGATGTGCTCAATTACAAATCCCCGAAAAAGGCATCTCACACAGTCCCTAAATCACCCTCTGCCCCATGGCTGTGGGGCAATTTGGGCAGCTCTTGCCTTCACAGCTCCCCTGAGCACCCCTTGAGCTGTGCAAGTGGGAACAGTGTGGGTCTGACACAGCCTGTCAGCATCCCCCAGCATGGACCACAAGCTGTTCCCTGCATCTCTGCCCTGCCTTTCTCACAGCAGGACCCGGCCTCCTCACCCCAGAATTGCGAGTGTGGGAGGGATACACACCCTCCTGCCCAGCTCTGTACTCCAGCACAACTCATAACCCCTTCACCATTTATTAATTTTTAAGTTAAAATAAATAAATTTGGAAACTGAGGGGGTGTGCTCAGGGCTCATCCCTGCGCTCCCACACCATTCCTCTGGGATCATGGCAGTCAGCAGCTGCATGTGACAGCACAGGGCAAGAATATGGGATACAGAGACAGGATCTGCCATCCTGGAAAAGCTTTTGCAGTTTCTTTGTAATTTTTCTTCTTTTCCTCCCCTCCCAGCCCCTTACCCTCTAATTTTGCAGATGTCCTGAGACATCTTTGGATTTTCACAAGAAATAAATTGCCACCGGCAAATCTCTGTCCAGGATGCCAAAACCTTCATTCCTGAGTCCATGTGTTTGGGGGAAAGCTTGATTTTAGAAAAGTCCCTTTCCTGCAAAGCTCAAAGACCTTCAGAGGGATTAAAGAGAGGACAACAGAGCTCCACCCTAGGCCTTTCAGTCAGAAAAGCTGGGTTTTGGAGCTAATTTGGAGAAGGCCTGCCTGAAATGCCCAGGGCTCATCATCTTGCTGATGCTGCAGGAGCCGGAGAGATGCCAGCCAGCTCCTGTTATCACCTCTGTGGGACTGGCTTGCGATTAAAGGCATCTGAGTTGCAAAGCACGGAGGGAACAACATATGGACAGGAGCAAGGGACTGCTTTCCCAGCCTTGCTTTTTCCAGACTGTAACTGCATTTGCAAGAGGATCCCAGAGCCGCAGTGCAGTTCTTATTCAGTGCTATTAAACTTCATTAACTGATATATTGTTTCATGTCGACTCAACAACTCTTAAACCCTGTTCCGAGGGACTTCCTTGAACATGCTGTAAATTGCCAGTAACTGCCTTCCGTCGGGAGCAAACTGCTCCAGCCCCAGCACGGTCCCACTCCTTCACCCTGGGATGGAGCAGCACTGCTGACAGTGATGCTCCAGCACTCAGGGGCCTGAGAACTCCTGTGTTTATCCTCCTGTAAACCGGGGAAGGCAACTAGAGAATCGAAGGCTGCAAAGAATCCACTCTCCTGACTTTGCTCCAAACACAGAGAAAACCTCCCCAGCAAGTTCTAGATCCACAGTAGAAAAAAACTCAAAACAATTCCTCTCCCAGTGATCAAAGCACTTCTTTGCCACAGAATTGACAGCTCTGCTTCCAGCTGAATGCTTTCAAGCTTTACATTGTCTTATGTAAACTATAATCCAAAATGATCTCAAATCCAAAAAAAGCCCTCAACATTCAAGCTTTTGGGCCTAAACCCAAATGGGTCATTTTGGCAGCATATAATTCTGATTTTTAGTGTTTCTTCCACCATTCCCCACCCCAAATTAAAATGTTAGTGAGGCTGACCTCCTTTCAGAGAGCTCTTTGACTTTGATGCTGTGGCATACACAGATGGAATGTATTTCTGCATATTCCAAGACACTCTGGGATAGCTTTGCTCATGTAATTATTCAGATAAGCTAACCTGAAAGCGAGAGCATGCACTGCTCGTTTGCCAAATTTGAGTGACTTTGCTTTCAAAGCATTGGTAGGCACTTCCCCTGTGGCAGGTGACAGCTGCCAGGCTGTGGTCCCCAAGCTGTCCCTGGTGGGTGGTGGGAGCCCTGGGGGAGGAAAGGAAGGGGGAACAGCTCATAACCCAGGGCTTGGCTTTACCCCCTTTCAATCTGGGGAGGAACAGCACACACACAGAGGGGTGCTGGGGCTGAGACCTGGCACTGGCGAGAGGGCTGGATGCCTTCATAGAGAAGCTCACACTGAACGTGGCAGTGAGTCAGAGCTGTGTGTTTGACATGGGTGGGTGAGGCAGATGGGAGGATAATCTCTGCCATGGGGTCTCCACCATGTCTGCAGACCCAGCCATCGACACTGCCTGAATGGCAGCAACCACCCAAGGGCACCTCGTGTCTCTGCTGCAAACCAGAGCACTCGTTCCCCTCCCCAGCCTCTAAAACCAAGTGCACTTCAGGAGCAATTTCTAAGCGACTCTGAGGTCACAAGAGGATGGCTTTACTTTTAACAGCGAGGCAGGACTAGAGCAACATCAGGCAGGATAATAGCAGTGCTGGGTGAGTGGCAGGTGGACCACTGCGCTGTCCATTTACCACTCGCCTCAGCCAAGCACCGGGTGTAATTATCTCAGGCCACCGTATCATCATAAAGCGCCTTTCTGCTGAAATTATAACGTGTCGCCTTTAATTACGCTAATTGTTAATAGGGATTCTAATTTTGGGTTCATTTTTCACTGTTAAAAAAAAAAATAATAATAGGCGAGGCAGCCCAGGCTTTTCTGCCTTCCCTGGGATTTCTCCCGCCGGTGCTAATTGAAACGTCCCCCCACACCGCGCCGCTCCGCGCTGACAGTGGTTTTGCCCCTTGTCACAAAATCAATGGTCTTCCCTTGCCCTCCCCGTGCCGGCTTCTCTCCGGCTGCCAGGGCTCCTTTTCCCACTCGCCGGCTCCCTCGGATCATCAGGGTTAAATGATCTTTTCATACCGCCCAGCCGGACTGTCAGGAGGCATTGAGTGACTTTTGAAAATGAACCATGTTAAGTGGACTTGATGGGGGTTACAACCGCCATTATTGCTATCACCACCGTGATAAAATGGAGCCGTAATGACGGGGGAAGGTACTTATCACTGTCTTTTGTAGATCACTTAAGATGGTTTGGGTCTGAAGCTTCTCACCGGAGATAAATGGAACGTAGGGAAGACAAATGGCACCGGGACGGAGCCTCCTGCCACACGTGGGGTACGAGACGGGAGCGACCCTGCTGTGGTGGCCACATAAAATGATTAAACCACCAAAAGACATGTGGCTTTTCCCTCCAGAAACAATCAGAGAAGGTGCCCAAAGCCACCTGGGTGACAAGGTTCTCCCAGGCGACTTCTGGCAGCTGGGTAAGGAGAATAAGGATGGGAACGAAATGGGAAATCAGCCTTTCTCCTTGCAGCCTGCCTGTGGGGAGCAGCAGCAATGATATCCAAGAGCTGACCTGGCAAACCAGGTGGTGCTTCCTGGCTCTGTGCTTCCCCAGTCCCTGATTAAGATGTGGTGGGACACCAAGGAGCCCCTTCCCTTCTCTGTCCTGGGTTCCTCCCCACCCACCCTGCCCTGGGCTGGATGAGGAGCAACACTACACCAAGGGTCAGCATCCAGCCCTATGGCACTCTCCATTCTTTCTCCTACCACCATCCCCAAAATGGGGGACTTCAGCCTCATCAAAAAAAGCACACAAAGCCCATGCCCACCTGCTCCAGCACATGGCTGGATCTGCAGTGCAGGAGTCCCAAAAAATACATTTGCACAACACAAAGTGAGATGTGAGCTCACATTAAAGGATTTCTCATGTGACATTGCTTAGAGAGATGCAACAGGATAAGATCCCTTGTGTGTTTATTGCTGTTCATCCTATTGCACAACAGACACAGCCAAACCTGAGCTGCTCCTAAACTCTGGAGGTCTCAAAGCCCCAGCAAAAGCAGCGCAAAGCAGCCCCTACAGCCCAGCCTGGCTCAATGCCAACAAAGAGGGCTCAAACCCGGCTCACAACCAGAGAAACACAAATGACACCAAATGCTCTCCCACATCTAAGCAGGGAAGTTTAAAACAGGCGAGGAAAACATACCATGCTTGGAAAACACTAGACAAGTAACATGCCCCAGATCAACAGGAACCTGGGCAGCACTCCCAAAAGACCCACCCCCCTCTCCAACCAAGCAGCACCCCACAACAACCCCTCCAACCCTGTAACACCCCACTCACAGTTTGTGACACACAAGCAGAAGAGTCATCCTCATGGGGCCAAATGGCTGTGGTCCCCCACATCTCCATCATCACGCAGAGAAGGGTCCCAGGACACTGAGCACCTTCAGGGCACCACTCAGTGCTATAAGGAAGGGGAGGTAGAAAACAAAAAGGAGCCACTGAGAGCTCTTTATATCACCTTCCTTCCAGCCACACCAGCTGAAATGTATTATATCACTTCATCATCACTTAATTGAGATGCAGGTGGTTCCCTTCTCTACCTGGCTACCTAGCAGCCCAGGCTGCTTTCTCCCTGACCTGGAAACATGGGAGAAGACACCACCAAGTCCAGGCCATCCCAAAAGCACCACGTCTACTGAGAGTCCTGGCTGGTATTGCAAGGGAAAGAAACATGTTGGGAGAGGCAGGGATGCGGAGCAAGGCAGCAGCTCCTACATGACTGCACAGAGCAGATTCCCCCCCCAGGCCACCCTGCTCCCCACTGCCATCACTGCTTTAGGAGTGTGGAGGCCTGAAGAGGACCCCCTCTACAAAGGGGCTGAGCCCCCAGGAGGAGCCTTCAGGCAGGGAGAAGGGCTGAGGGAGGATAAATAAAAGGAATAATCTGTCTGGGAAAGTTGGGAAGGGGAAAGAGCCGGAGAAAAAGACATTTTCTGGGAGCTTCAAGAGTGCCGTCGACTTGAGTCTTGTCACGCCGGACGTGTCAGCTCCGGTTGGGCACGAGGCTGAGACGCTGGTCCCGGGGTGCCTGGTTCCTCCAGCCCCCGCCAGCCCCCCTCTCCTTGTCATGGCAGTGGTAGCACTGCCGGCAATATTGACAGCCAGAAGGATTGCTCATTTCCCACAGCCCCACAAGGTAAATTAAAAAAAGGAAAAGTCAAAGCTATCTCTGGCTGGCTCGCACTCGGGGAGTCCCAACTCAATACATCTTGGTTACTCACAAAAGATGCTTATTAATAAGCTAGAAAGGCAAAGTTAGTCCTGCAGGCTGTGGGGTCACTGGTTAAGGGATCGCTTACTTTCCAAAGACTTTGTGGAGTCGGGTGCCTGGATGAAAACAAGGGCTTTGGCTGCTCCTGCAAACTCTTTCCCACATGGGTATTTTGCCTTGCCACATGTAAAGCTGTAGAGATAAACCAGTATTTGCCTCACCCAGCTCCAGGATCCCAATTGCATGAACACCACCTCCCAGGCTTGTGCAAATATGGCAAAAATCCCGCTTTAGCTGCAAGCCAGGCACAAGAAAAGCTGCAGTCTGAAACCATGGAAAAGTCTGTGAAATTTTATCCACCACAAAACTCTGTTTCCAGACTGACTTCAAGGCAGCAGAGCCTGCACAAGTCATACTGGTGGCCATGTGCCTATTCTTCAAGCAAGGGTTTCCTGCTGTTTTCTAACCTCAAGGCAAAAGAGAAAATATCCATCCTTTCACCAGCTCTATTCCCATTCCAGATGAAGAGCTGATCCTCCTCCTTTTTTTTCTTTTTTTGGGTGTCTCAGTGTCACAAGCACTGCCTTCCACCGGTGCTGGTGGGAAGCAGCTCACCCAGGGACAGCCAGATGCCACCTCGCCAGGGCTCTGCAGGAAAAACCTGGCTGAAAACTGGATGTCCATACTGGATTGTTCAGTGTGAGGTTTGTGGAGCAGGGTCTGCCCAGAGTACCAGCCCTGGCGAGTTTTGCTCTGAGGTATGGACCAAATATGTGGTTTGGCAAACCAAAAAAGCTGTGAGGACAGAAGAGGGCATTTGCCTTTGAGCATTCTGGTGTCCCATGCTGGATGTCAGATTATCTTGGTGTGATGAGCCTGGAGAAATTTTTTGCTACAAGGATCGTTGCTTGCATTAAAACTCACAACAAAACAGTGTTTCCCAAGTACTGGCATGAGTTCCCCATTCCATAAAACTCCAACTAGGAAAGATCCCCAAGCCTCCAGCCCCAGTTGTCCGAACATGGGTTGTTTAGCTGTAGAAATATTCTGCTTTCCCCCTTTTTTTTTTCACCCTTCACAACAACAGAGGAGCAAAAGAGCTCTTAGAAAGCCTGGATTTAGAGGTTTGCCTCCCAGTAGGGAACTAGAGGAGGGTAGAAAACAGGGTGAAGGAAACTATAGGGCTGTATAGAAGAAAGGAGGAGCCAGCACAGCCACAACAAGGTACCTGGAGAGCTGCATAGCTCCTCTACAGACCAGCCTGGGCAGGTGTCAGCAGGCAGAAGTTGAACCATAAAATTGCAGCCCAGTGCACAGACCCTTATGTGCCTCCAAAGACCCCTTTTATGATAGAAATGGTTGTCCCAAAAGGTTTCAGCCTCACTTGAGTGAGAGCAGCCCCTGAAGACCTGTAAGAGCTGGTGGGTGTCATTCCATGGGGGCTGGACCACCGTATTATGGTCTCAGTGGACCTATGCTGGGTGGTCACCACTGAACCCATGACCTTTGTGTGGCACAGAGTATATCCACCAGCAAGAGTATCTCCTCCTCTCCGGGACCACAAGGAACCAACTTCTACAAAGATATCCTTCTGCAAGGGACTTGTACAGCTCTGACAGAAACACCCCCCTGGCCCACCACACATGTTCCTCCTGGCATTTTGCTTATTTTCCTTCCATCACCCAAACTCTGCTGCAGAGCAAAACACATCCAAACCACTGAGGCTGTGATTTTCATGACACCCCTGCCTGGCTCATTTCTCTGCTGTCCTCTCAGTTTTGTGAAGGTTAAAGGCATCCTTCCTCAGCAACTGTCAGACTGTTATCTGGGCTGGAACCAGCTACCCGAGCTCCATGAGGAATATTTTATGCAGATTCTTTGCTGCACCTTAGATGGCTCATCAGTAACCAACCTGCTGCTGGTGCAGTGTGGCTTAATTTCTTCTGAGCCCACCTTTGGCATCCAGGCCGCTTCTCTCCACCCCAGCCTCACTTTTACAGCTGTAAAACAGTGAGTTTCCACATGCAAGGAATGTAAAGACTTTCCCTTGGAGAAAGTCTTGGGGGAGAGCAAAGGATGCTCTGTGCAAGGGGGTTTTTGGGAGGGATCGGAGAGAGCTGGAATGGAGAGAGACTGTTTTTTCCTCTGGAAAACAGGAAGATTAGTAGACTGATGTTACTCTGCATCTGACTTTTCATCCCAGCACTCTCCTCCCAAAAACCACGTCAGGACAGAGAACTCCTTGGCTCCCTCTGTCTTCCCCTTGGGAGCTTCTAGGTAGGCACAGAGAGCCACAGGCAGCACTGGGTAACCAAGCTGATCTTTGTGCCTCTGTCCCTTGGCAGAGGGGTGCACGAATAAAACAAGGACAGTCCTTCTTGCTAGGGCAGCTGGAAGTCTGAGGATTATTTTCATGCCCAGGCCCCTGGCAAGCTGAATGACAGCCTGTTGCCATCCCAGCTGGCTGCATGTTTTTTGGGTGTGAGCTCATCCCCAGCACAGCAGCCTGAGTACCAGCCCAGGTGGGTGAGCCCACCAGCATCCCCACAAGCCCACCCCACCTTGCTGAGTACCAGAGCAGAGTGTACCACTTGGGAGGCTTTCCACTAAATGCTGATTATAAATGTCATGATTTCAGAGGGGGAAAGAAAACAGCTGGATTTGTCAGACAGCAGCACTGGCAGCTAAAAAAATACCATCTTTTAATGTGTGAGCTGAGTACAGAGAGTGGCAGAATAAACAGGAGACCCTGTGGTAACATTTTTACAAGTCCCCTGGCTGACTGTTAGAGCCCTTTAACTAGAACATGACTGAGCATCCCCGTTTCGGGATCTCAGCAGCACGCCCAGCTCCTCCGGGGATCACCAGGCTTCAATAACAGATGGATACAGTCAACAAAGCTCATGTCTGGATGGAGAGTTAGGAGGACTTGCTTTTGGACCCATCCCCACCTCTGGTTTTGAACTGCACTGGCGTGAGAAGCAGCGCTCCTTTGGCCATGCTTCCTCACAGCCATAAATCCAATTTTATGGCACCCAGTCCAAGGCTGAAAACAATGCAAAGCGCTGAACAGATATAAACTCTTTCTGCTGCTTCACAAGATCTCCAAAGGGGCCAGAAGACTTTCTGCTGATTCAGGTATTGTTTTGTGCTCCCATGGCTGGCGGGGAGCCAGGTGCACACCATATTGTAGGAGCCGGATAATTTGGCAAAAACGCGATCATGTGCTCACCCCTGATTCAGACCCAATTCCTCCCATGGGGTGACGGGGTAATGTGCAGATCTGGTATTAATTAACAGGAAACCACAGCCCTAGGCTGCGATCTGTCATCCTCTTCTGGATGCAGCTTGTGCCTGCTAACAGCTTCCCCACCCTGGGCTCCCCCCAGCCCGGCCCCTCTCTCCTGACAGGTACCACCTCAGGTCTGGGGAACACCCCGACTGTCCCAGGTCAGACCAAAGACCTGGATAACCCAGTGCCCTGTCTCCGAGAGCCACTAAATCTGTGCTCCTGCTCCCAGGAATGCCTGCACCTTGCAGCAGTGGCTAAGAGGGGTTTGCTCTTCTAGCTGGGAGCAGGTTTGGGAGCAGCAGTGGCTCTGAGCTCTTGCCTAGGTCCCCTCCGTGGCACGGCATCTCCAGATGAGCCAAAGCTCACAATACCCTACTGATGAGGGCAGAGCCCAGGCAGCGCTGAATGCTTTGGAAAAAAAAATCTCCCAGGCTCCAGTAGAAAAGACAGCACTGGTACCCAGCGTGCCAGAGATTAAGCAATTTACTGAGTCAATTGTCTTTTTTCCAAGGACAAACATGTGTGATAGAAGATCTCCAGATCTGCTGGCACGCTGCGAGCTCTGGGCCATCAGCCCTTTCACTGTCTCAATTCATCTGTCAGTAAACCACCATGCCCATTAAGGCTGGAAAAATGGAAACGGATGAGGGATGTCCGTGGCCCACTCAGCAAGGATTAAATACCGTGTTGCACAAAAGATGGTTACCCAAGGTTTTTCTGTAGAAATGCTGAAATTCCTGTCCACAACCCACTGTGCCCTCCTAAGTGAAGCAGGAGAGACAATAAGCAGCAGGGATATTATTCGGTACCAGAAAGTCCTTGCAAGAGGTGATATGAGCAGGACAGGATCTCACTGCTTCATGAAGTATCTGTGTAGGAAAAACACATGATGCCAAAACAAAAAGGGAATTCCCTTCAGTGCACAGGGAAGACATGAGGTGTCTGCTTTGCGGAGGTCAACCCTTAGTGTTCAGCTTTGTTCCATCAAGAAGTCAAAAAGAAAAGTATTTTCTTTCTAGTTCACCTAGTAGCTTTTCAGGAGTTGATGGAAAGGCTACAGGGGAAAGTAGAAGGGCAAGAGAAGACTCAATTTTGCACAGGACATCTCTCTGGGCATCTCCTCCTCCCAGGCTGTCCCCTTAACACATTGCTGCTACTGGGTGATGCCGTGGAGAAAGCTTGTGGAAATTCAAAAAAGACTGGGCATTTTAAAGGGGGAAAGCATCTAGGGTTGTCATATATAAAGAAATACTTTTAGAAGGACACAAACCATCTTGGGATTACATTGCAGGGCTGGAGCACCTTTGCTATAGAGACAGGCTTGAAGAGTTGGAGTCATTCAGCCTGGAGAAGGCTCCAGGGAGACTTTCCAGTACCTAAAGGGGCTACAAGAGAGCTGGAGAGGGACTTCAGACAAGGGCATGGAGTGAGAGGATGAAAGGAAATGGCTTCACACTGACAGAGGGCAGGGTTAGAATGGAGATTGGGAAGAAATTCTTTACTGTGAGGGTGATGAGGCACTGACACAGGTTGCCCAGAGAAGCTGTGGCTGCCTCATCCCTGGAAGCGTTCAAGGCCAGGTTGGATGGGGTTTGGAGCAACCGGTCTAGTGCAAGAAGTTGCCCATGGCTGGGGTTTGGAACAAGATGGTCTTTGAGGTCCCTTATGACACAAATCACTCTGTGATTCTAACATTATTCCCTCACAGCAGCCCAGGATAGATTTGGCAGAAGAAGGGGCAGAGGGATAAATTATCCAAGAGGGATAAATTATCCAAACTGGGACAGTTTGGTTTTGTTATTCTTCTGTCTGTTTTTAACAGCTTCCTCCCGGCCATGTTCCTGGGACCTGCTGGAGAGGAGACAGCAGCAGGAATAACTCAGACCTGAGCCTCACCATCAATGCCAGCATTTCCCATGGATGCCTTTGCAGCCCCCTGCCCCGTGCCTGCAATAAAAACAAAGTGTAAACTGGAAATCAGACCTCAGTCAGGCCCTGAGAACGGGGTCTCACTTCCTTGGCGGCTCAAAGCAAACACTCACAGGACTTTGTTGCAGCAGGAGAGCAAGGCAACAGATACTCAGGACAGTGGTGAATTCATCTGTAACCTAAATCCCAGGCTCTGCCCTTTCTGCTGCCAAGTGCTTAGGAGGAAAAAAAACAGGAGTGGATTTTTTTTTTCTCTCTTTTGGTGAGTGCAAAGCAAAACGGCTAATTTAAAACAATTATGCAACAGCTAATTAAAATCATCTCTGCATCCTAGAAAGGCGACTGGCCAGGTACTCAGCGTGAAGCGTTTGGCTTTACGGAGCAGCATCTTGTTAAAGCCCTTCATCCCGCGGCAGCGGCGGCTGGACCCGTCCCGCATGTGCCTGCGGAGAGCGGCTGATGGCCTTTCCGGCATCAGCCGAGTGAGCCCTCCCTCTCCTCCCGCCCAGCGCAGCACCGCGACGTACCTGAGGCACCGGCTGTGCTTTATGAAGTCTAAAATTTTCAACTGGTTGTGTCTTTCCATGCAAACTCATTAGACACTATTTACACCCGCTGCAGCTGTGCAGAGAGAGGTTTTGAACTCTGGCATTCTACAGTAGGCTTTGTTTCTCATTTACATTTGCATATTAAAGTGTTTGCCTGAAATAGGCTATTGAAATTAATTCAGGATTAATTGGTGTCTTTATCTCATTAGGACAATCTAATTTAAGGATGATGAAATTGTTTAGCCTCCCGTTTGCATAATTAGATTGCTTTGAATTGCTGTCATTATTGTGCTCTTTAGCATCATCTGTAGGCCTCAAACAGACAAGAGTTTCAACCTCATAAAGACCAATCATGTGTTACAGCAGAGAGCTGTTAACCCCTTTTAACCCAAACTCCCTCCAATGTGCTGCCTCACAATGGGGTGGGTGTTCTGCAGCATGGCAGGGACAGAGAGGCTTCCGCACCCCGTGTCACAGGGCATCCCCTTCTTCCCTGGACATGCTTGGGGCAGTGAGGTGCAACCCCAGGAGCTGCTGGCAGGAAGCCCTGTTTCACCTGGCCTTCCTATGAGAAGGGCTGTAGCTCTTCCAGAGGGTGTGAAACCCTTCACAGTCATCTGGGTCCATGGGTTGCTCCTCCAGAGGGGCTGAGCAGAGCCACAGCACTCACTCTCCCTCATGTCACTGAGAAGGGATGGTGGGAACATGCCCAAGGACTACTAGATCCCATCCCTCCAGCACAGCCTTAGGAAACTCCCTTGGGCTGGTGGCAAAGACAACTGGGGATGGCTGGACTACCCCTTCATTGGAGCTGGGGCTGCAAGGGAAACTTGCAGCCACAGGCACCACACTGTTTTGTCCCCTCCAAAGACTTACCAAGTTCCATTTCCTTCTTCTCCCATTTGGAGGCTGTTGCTGAACCTCCAACTGAGGAGCAGCCCCTGAAGATCTCCTGGCCAAAACGTAGTTCTTGGGTCTGGTACAAACATGTTCCTTCTGCTTCCAGTAGCTCTTCTGTCCCCTCTGTGCTTACCTGGATGCTAAAAGGAAAGAGCAGGCCTGCCCAACCCTATACCATGGGAGCATGCATGTGAGGAAATACCATCAGTGCCCATGTGGGCTGGGGAAGGTGAAGGAAAAGATAAGTAGCTGTAAGGCCAGATCTCCACGCTGGATCATTGTTAAGCCTAGACTCACCCCACCATGCAGGCAATGACCCTGTGCTGTGAAGGAGCACACAGAGCTGTGCCAGCCCCATGCAGGGCTCAGGCTTACACCCAGGGCAGCAGGGATCACCACAGTGAAAAAGGAGCCCATGCTGAAAAAGCCACAGGATGGTTGTACCAGGGGCTGCAATCAAGGTATGGATCCCCCGATGTTTAGTGCGTGCCCCAAAGTATCACCCAGTGAATGTGCACCACGGGACAGCAGGACAGGGGTTACAAGGGTTGTGTGTTTAATACAGACATCATCCAAAAGCTGCAGCCATCCTGAGGATCCTCACAGCCCACGACCAACACATTCCCTGCAAACAGCCCTTCACCTGCTTTTCAGTGCCACCTGCCCCAGCCCCAGCTCTCTGCCACCCAGGGGACTTGGGAACCTCAGTACCATGGGGACACATGGGCTGAAGCCACTTGGAAACAGGCATCACAAGCTAACAGTGGCTTGTGGCAGAGGGTACTAGCCTAGCATGCTGACCTCACTTCCCCACGAGTCTCTCCATTACCAAACAGCCTGTTCAGCCACACAAATGATCCAAAACATGCATCTCAGAAGTATTTTTACATGATAAAGGATCACACAGTATAGTAACCAGCTTCCTTGCTAGCAAGGAGGACCATGGCCTTGGGCGTTCCCCCCCTATACCGGCCGAAACTATCATTCCAGATGGCTGCCAGAAGCCAATAGCCACCAAAGTGCCTGAATCCGGCCCTGGAGATGCTCCCCGGGCACTGAGAGCAGGAAGGGCGTCGAGATGGCAGCTCAGTGGTTGCTCCTGGGGATGCTCTCCGTCTGTCCTGGCCCAGCTCAAGGCGAGAGACCTGCTTCTCATTAGCGGGCGGCTGACTCCGGAGGTGGGGGCTGCGCCAGGCAGGCTGCTTCGCCAGTCGCTTCACGTATCCTAACATCTGGTTGTGTCTCATCACAGTGCAAATTTATGACCCTGGAAACAACATGTTGATGATGCACTGGGAAGAGGAGCCGGAGCTGTAATCCCATGTCCAGAGCGGGGACGCAGGGAATCGCCACATGAGGACTTCAGCGGCGGGGAAGAGGTGAGGAAGGGCAAGCCTGTAATTCCACTTGCAATGAGGGTGACACATGGGGGGAATGGAGCTCCTGATGATGCAGCGCTGCAATATTTTTCACTCTAAATCTCTCTCCTCTGGGGAAAAAAAAAAATGCAAATTCAGCAACAGCCAACTTTGCACAACTTCGTCTCGATGAATTGCCAACTTCAAACCAGCCAACAGGCAGGAAACCTTAAAGAAAATAGATGAAAGATTTCGTTTGAATGCTTTGAAAGGGAATGTTTCCATTCGCAGTGACTGGCCAGTTACACTTTCCATTTCATGGTTAAAATTACACAGACATTTAAAATTATTTGAAATGGAAATGACAGATCGCATTTCAGGTCCTCTAAGGGAAGCTTTGTTTGCTGAGGATAAGTAAATGTTTCACTATTTTTTCCAGAGATCAAATATATCAGCTGAACCAGAACAGAGCAGGACTTGAGAAGTCTTGTTTGCAGGTTCACACCAAAGATGTTTTAAGTTTTCAGCTGAGCCCAAACAAGTGCTTTTAGTTATGTTGTTTTGTTGCTGCAGTGTAAAAGAAAAATATCCAGCTCTTGCCATCACAGTTAGTCAACCAAAGAAGAAAAAAACCAACCCTAAGAGTCAGTGCAAGAGAAAAGTCTTAGTGTGGGAGAACTACATAAAGCTTGCCTGAACCTTTCAGATCTGCAAACTGTTTTTCAGACCCTTGGTGCTGTTATCAGGCCCTTTAATGTATAGAAGAGGACAATCCCTGTATGATGCCACAGACACATATATAGGTGTACGTAGCACAGGGCAGAACAGGGAGGAGGAGAAGACACGGTTACTGAAAGTTAGGATGCTGTTCAAGAGAGGTGGGGTGCAGTTTCTTCCCTCAGCTGTCCAACAGCTCCACAGCACAAAGGCCATCTGGGAAGCAATGAGCTGGAGAGAACAAACCAAGGGTCACACTGAATCATAGGCAAGGATTCAAACCGGTGCAAAAAAGGCCACTGCTCCTCAAACAAGATGGAGTACAACTGTAGCAAGCCTGGAAAGGAGAGATGAGGATGCCCGGAGGTCTGGGAAACACAACAAACACGGAGGGGAGACATGATACAAACTCACCTCTGAATATACAAAATATGCAGGATGCTGTCAGGAAACCCAAGCTGGTTAAGGGATGGTGTAAATGTGCTAGTATGGAGTGGCCAGCTTTGAGCTGTAAATCAGGTTGTGGCCAGTAGTAAACTGTAGTAAATACAGGTTGCCCAGAGTGGTGGTGGAGGCTCCATCCCTGGAAACATTCAAGGCCAGGTTGGACGGAGCTCTGAGTATCCTGACCTAGCTGAAGATGCCCCTGCTCATTGCAGGGGGATTGGAATGAGATTGTTAAGGTCACCCCAGCCGAACTATTCTGTGATGTGCAACCAGTATCCATGAATGAAAACATGGGTCTGTGAGGAAGAGCCTGGGAGAGGCTCACAATCCATCAATGGTCCGACACAAACCTCCGCTGTGGATGAGGACCTCCCCACATCCTGGCTCCAGGCACGCTGCTGGATGAGGAGCACAATGCCATGAATTTGGAGGGACCATGCTGTCCCTTGGCTCAGCCAGAGCCTGTCTCAGGGGGGTTAGCAGAGTCCAGACAGATTTATAGCTCCCATTTCTGTCAAGCCCATGTGCTTCAGCCTGTGTGGTTCAGCTCTTCTTCCCAAGAGGACTTTGTTAGCTGAGTTCAACAACAGATATTTATGTTTGCTTGTAGGATGCTTTTTAGAAAAAAAAAAAAAAAGGGGAGAAAGAAAAAAGCCAACCCCCCAGAATTTCAACATTTGAGGCTAAGTCAAACATTTTCGTTAGTCCTGAGTTTTGCAAGAAAAGTGCAAAACAACCAATTTCAAAACAAAAAGTTTTTTCAATTCAGAAAAATCAGGCAGTCCTCTTGAACAATGTCAAAACAAAATCTTAGGACTTCTTTTTAAATCCACACACACATGTACATATTCATACTTACATACACACACGTTCACCAACACATACACGACTGCTCGCTGCTTTTACCCTACAAGAAGGTATCCAGCAAAACCCACCCAAAAGAGGAGAGCTCCCGGGTTCTCTCAGTCCAGGTTGGGGGAAATGTGCTCCCACATTCCACTTGGGTCTCACCAGTGCAAGAGAAGGGTCTGGAAATGGCAGCCCTGACTGTGGCAGAGTGATTTGCACCATCAGCCAGAGCGGAGTGTGACTGAATCCCAGTCTGGAACCCTCAGGCTCTCTCCTGACAGAATATGGAAGGTGCACAGGCAGGAACGGCAGCTCAGAAATGTGTCCAAGGACCACAAACTCATTGCTCTTTTCCCAGCCATGCCAGCACCAGGGCACATGCCCCCAGGAGTGTCCCCAGCCCCTCACAGTGCCCAGAGCTGGGGGTGAACACACTGAGCTGTGGCCTCGGCATTTGGTCAGTGACTCCTGACCCTCAGAGGTTATTGGACTCATAATGTTTCCAAGTGCCAATCAGGCCTCTCCTTTGATCAGTGTTATAATCAGATACAGCACTCCAGCATGGATTATTAAGTTTTAACAGTTGACACATCATTTCTGATACCATAATCTGGCAGCACTTTACAATAAGTGACAGGTCCTCACTAATTCCTTTTGTATTCACTGTAGCAACGTTAATCATGAGTGATGAACTTTGCGTATTCATATGGATGTAATAGGCAGTTCCCAAGGACTGAGACTGTAATTTAGCTTTAACCTAATGGGCACTGATTGTAACAATAAGTAATTATGTCAGCTAAATGCAGTGTTGATGGCAATTGATGACAGCAGCGAAAGCCACGACACCATTTTGGAACTAAGCTTGGAATAGTCATTTGTAAAGCCATAACGGGCCAAGACGAGGAACAATGTGTCCTCTCCTGTGTATCCTATCATCCAGCTACCTTCAGCCTGGCGAGGACAGTCCCAGCTGTGACAAACACTCTGTCACCTCCCTGTTTTACTGCCTGGCAGCTAATTTCAGGGTAGCCAAAAATACAGCCCGCTAGATGGATGGGATCAGCGGCGCTCTGAAGCTCAGGTGAAAGAAGAGAGGCATCTCATCTCAAGCAGGATGTTGGGATCAATCCCCCTGGATCACCTTTAGGTCCTTTGGGCAAGTCACATCAGGTGACACCTGGCCAACACCTGGTAATGTCACCTCTCCACTGAGCAGTGCCTGCTGCTCCCCACAGCTGCAGAGCCTGGCTCTGTCCCCAGCCAGCAAAGTGGGCACAGGCTGCAGAAGACCTGAGACCACTGCTGAGCCCAGAGGCAGCTGAATTCAGCAGATGTACAGTTAGGAAAACACAGGCCTGAGAAATGTGCTCGATAACCTAAACCACAGCATAAGTACATCCATAGAAATAGATGCTCTTCTATTACCCAGAAGGGCTGGTGTGACCTCTTTTTGGGATAGGGAGGAAAATGAGGATGGGATATTTTTAGGCCAGAATCTTTGGATTTGAATTGCTTTCTTTAGAAAGGGGTAGCATGGCAAAGTCATAATAATAATTCTGTTAATGACAGTAATAATACTGTAAGTGCTGGTGTCATCTTGAAAGAGTGATTTGTGCTGCCAGTAAGAATCCTGTTTCGCTGTAATCATTAATGCG
Organism: Lepidothrix coronata; assembly: GCF_001604755.1. Taxonomy (NCBI): domain Eukaryota; kingdom Metazoa; phylum Chordata; class Aves; order Passeriformes; family Pipridae; genus Lepidothrix; species Lepidothrix coronata. Next base: position 3,223,659 of record NW_016690232.1, read on the forward strand.
GTCAGAAAATGCTTGGAAAACACAAACAAAAAGTAGCAATATTGAGGTAGAAAGGACACCTTCAAAGAAACAGTTTTGGGGTGCTGCCTCAAGATAATGTCCCTGCTCCTACCAGACTGCAAGGAGGAAGCTGCCTCCCTTCAGCAGGACCTCTGGGAAACAGTGGCAAGCACCTTTTTAAAAATATACAGTGGAATGCCTCAGGTTCTCTACTCACTTACTATTTTAATTAATTTTCTAAATTCCAAGCAATTTTTTTTTCTAGAGCATGGTTTGGGTTGGAAGGGACGTTAAAGATCACCCAGTTCAAACTCCCTGCAGGGACACCTTCCACTAGACCAGGTTGCTTCAAGCCCTGTCCAGCCTGACCTTGAACACTTCCAGGGATGGGGCAGCCACAGCTTCTCTGGGCAATCCGTGCCAGTGCCTCACCACCCTCACAGTAAAGAGTTTCCTCCTCACATCTAGTCTAAACTACTCTCTGTGTGTTTAAACCCGTTTCTCTTCCCTGTGTGACCATCCACACACAACACCAGAGCCCAGCTCAGTGCACACATCAGAGAGACTCCTGGGGAAGGTTGAAAGCACAGATGAGACAGTCTTGTGGCTGTGCTTTAAAAGCTTCAGATCTACCTGGCAGAAGGCAGCAGAGCAATGCTGTGCTTGCAGAGGCAGGCACGAGGCAGGGAGCTGAGCCCTGGCAGCCCCAGCTCTGAGGAGAGGCAGCCTAGCAGCACTTCCACTTGCTCAGGGAGTGAGAGCAGAGCCATGAAGGCAGGAGCCAAGTTTTTCAGCAGAGCAGATGCATCAGCAGGGTTTTGGCAGCCTCCTGGGGACCCTGAGACCTCCAAGGTCTGCACTTTTAAATAGGCCATTTGTTGGATTTTGGTCTCGGAGGTTACCTTGAGGAAGCTGAGAACCACGCTCCAGATGCTGGGAGACCTTGTGGAAGGGAAGGTCCCAGTGGTGGGGAAACCTTTGTGAAAGTCATCATGGCTGAGGAGAAACCACCTAAAACCTCACAAAGATCCTAAACTACTGACATCCATCACTCACCCTGGGACTAACCGAGCACCAGCCCACAGCCCCTGCCATAGAGAACGATATCAGCACTGCAAAAAACACGGGCAGATTATGATGACCATGTTCAAAGCCAAAAATAGCTGCCAAAGCCCCTGATTTCAAGAGATTGGGTAAAATACCCAAGACAAAGAAGCTGTTATTGCTGAAAATGCAGTCGGGATGTGCAGCTAGAGGCAAAAATGCCTCCCAGTAATTGCAGATGTGCTGTCAGGGGGACGCGCTGCTCCTGATGCCACACAACCAGCTGATGTGGAGCAGGCAGCAGCAGCCCTCGTCAGCATCACATGCTGCCTCCCTGGAGGTGGGAAGATGAGAAGGGGGTGCTGCTGATCAGCATGGTGATGATGGAGAAGACAACATTCCCCGCCTTGCCGGCCAGCCCTGACACAAAAAAGGGCTTTCATCGCTACTGTAATCACTACTGAAATACACTGTCACACACAGCCTGTGAGATGGGTGCAGGGAGAGGAGCTGGGGAAAATACACTAAGGGCCCTCAAAAATTACAAAGTTAGAGAAAATCACAGGGGCAAGGCCTACAGGGGCAATGATGAGGAGAGGTGGACTCAGCAGTGACATGAGGGCTGGCACACTGGGTGGGAATTACAGTGTTCTTGTTGCCATCATCTACCTTAAATACGCACTCTCTGCAGCAACCCCTTTTTTTACTCCAGACACACTGGGCTGGGATGCAAGTCCTCACCCCAAAATCAAGCAGGGTCAGACTAGACCCTGGAAGAACCACAGGCTGCTGGCAACAGTTTGGTCATGCTGTTCCCATGGGGATCAAGGGGACCCCTTGGCACATACAGAACAGCAGCATTGTGCCCAGCCCTGCTGCTGGGGCACGTCTGGCAGCAGCTTTCACACCCACCTTGGCGAGGTGTCAGCCACACCTGCATCAGGCAGCTTTACAAGTACATTTTGGCATCTCTAAATGAGACTGGGGGGATAAGGGGGCATGCCAGCCCTCTTAAAGACAATATCTGCAGCCTGATGTTCCTGAAGGCACCCCCAGGGTCATCCCACAGTCCTGTGGATGGTGCAAGCTAGAAAGGTGCTATCAATTTACTCCCTTACCCCAGCTGAGAACGGGTATCTGTGATTGCAGAGCATCCTCACTGCCAGCAGAAGTCAACACCTGGCAGGTCTGTCTCCATCGGAAAGGTGTCAGCGTCCGAGCTCTTCCTTGGACGGCTGCAAAGTCACTCGCTGCCTCCGCCCCACGGCCTTGACAGGTGATGCCGATGGAGGGGGGACCCAATTACTGCTCGTCACTGCCCCGGCACGGTCCAGGCGTCAGGCCGATGTCAGAGCACACCGAGACACAGCTGACGTGATGCCCGGCGCTGCGGCGGGAGCAGGGGAGCGAGGGGTGATTGGCAGCCTGAGGCAAGCAGCGCCGAAAGCACCAGCCCTCCACAATTAGCGGTGCCGAAGCGTTTCCCCCTCCCCGTGTGAGGAAGGATATGAGACCGTAGCTCCTCGTCCAGGGATGCTGAGCACGGGGCAGGATTCATGCTTCAGCTGTGCTCAGGATGAGGGGCTGCCATGCAGGGAGTGGACAGCTCAGCTGGTCCCAGGGAGACGGACAGTAAATCCCGACTGGCAGCAGCCTCAGAGGCCAGCGCTAATGACACCGGGCTGTCACAAGCTGCACTGTCCCCCCTGCAGCAGATGTGACAGCCCCAAAGTAACCAGGTACCCACCATGTCCCTGCTTCCTCACACAAAAGTGACAAGAGGGACAGGTAATAAAAGTCCAGGCCAAATCCTTGACAGAGATCTGATGGCTTGAGCCGACTCAGGATGTTCATCCCTCCCTGCCAGCTTCATTCCTGATAAATAGCTAGCCCAGCAGGAAGGGTGGCCAGCCAGAGCATACCCCCAAAAGCTGGCAAGACAGCCCAACAGCACCTCCTCCCTTCCTTTCAGCTGGTCCACAGACTCCCTTCTCCTGTTACACCAAGAGGAGAAACTGAGGCAGGGCTCAGCATCCTCTCCCAGCTGCCCCATCTCTGCAGCCATGCTCTCAGCCAGGCACAAGGAGCTAGTCTGGGAGCACTTACACAGCCCAGTGCACCAGGGGGGCAGGAAAAGCCTGGCTCAGACATGTCCAACAGCATCCTCTGACCACCCACAAGTCTTCCTCCCAGGCGGTTTTCAACCAGCCAAAGCCAAACCTTCCTCCCATTACAAGCCCTCCTCGGTGCTCCTTTGCTGACTGCAACCCTTCATTTATTCTGTAGCCCAAATTATGCTGTAGAAAACAGAACTATGGTAGTAACACCAAAATAAGAAAGCAGGAATGGCATCCAGTTTTGCCAGTGGCTGGGATGGAGCCACTAGAGCTGCCCTGCCAGCTCAGCAGCTGTGCACAGGGATGGATGAAGGATGGGTGGCAGCCTCCAGGTCAGCAGCAGTGGAGATTCCTTGCTGCTCCCTGTACTGAATCCTGCCCGCCTGTGCCAGCTGTGATGCTGTGCCCCAGCTGCATGCCCTCTGCTCAGGGGGCTCAGTCTCCATGTGTGCCACGAGACCTGGGGAGTGATATTTCACCTGGATTTGGGTGGACCTGGACAGTCACCGACCCACTACTGGAGCTGATCCTCCCTCTTCCCACAGGACAAACCTCCCCTTCCTCTGTTCAAGCACCTGTAAACTCTGCTCAGTTTACAGCAGGAAACCCTTCTGTACCAAGCATTCACATCTGCTCTCTCATTACTGACCTGAATTCCTCTTTCACATCAAATTGGAGCAGCAGATAAAATTTTAGGCTAGCTCTAGGCTCTCTCATCCCTCTTTTATTCTGTGTCTGCACCAGCTTAACTTCCTGGGAAAGCTCTGAGGGTATCTCTTCTCCCACGGGTCTGTAGCAAACCATCATTTGGCACCAGGAGGAGAGAGCTGGATTTCCATCATGGTATCACATTGTTTCCAATTCTGTCACAAGCTGAACTTGTGCTCTTCTTCTTTAAACCTCAGGAGATACAGCTTAGAGCCAAGGAGAGACTGCCTACCAAAAAATCAGCTTCTAAAAGGCACATGAAAGGAAACAGAGAGTCAGAAGCATTCGGGGGCTGAGAAAAGTCCCCTTACAGGCAGGAGCTGCACCCCTGGGGGTCACATCCCCGGGGGTCACAGGAGGTGTTAGCTGGTGCTGCTGCCTAAGCCCCCACTGTGCTGAGGATAAATAAGGAACTTTAATCTCCAGGAATTCACACAAAAAGCTGGAACTTAGAGTGAGCTCAAAGGCAAAGCTTGTCATATTCACATAAAATCTCCTTCTCCCCACTTCTGCTTCCCTGTAGGACATCTCCCAGCTGACAAACCTCTGGGCCAGTGCAGACCCTGCTGAGATGACAGGAGGTTTCCAGCAAGGGGGATGCTCCTCTAGTGCAGGGCAAGCAGCTGAAGCGCCGTCAAGAGAAACAAAGGCGCTGGCAAACTTTGAGAAATGCCTCTCATTATTTACAGAATGACACAAGAAAACTTCAGACTGAAACAAGAAAGGCAATTAGTTTCCTGTACGGAAACAAAGAGACATCTGTGCCAAGTATGCTAACATATACACAAGGGGCAGGTATACAGTACATGAGGAATTTCTTCCAGCTGCAAATCCACCCCCAAATTCTCAAGTCAATCTTGAGTACTACGATGCTCAGCAATCCTCTTAGAAGTGTCCAGATGCTTTAATAACTTAATTCTAATCTTCTCAGACACCATTTTCCATTTAACTGCTGAAGCACTGGAATAAGACAAAGGGGTCAGGACTGAATAAGTCACAGTGGGGAACAGCAGGTCCGTTTTGGAAGAAGCCTGAGAAGCCTAGTCTAGCTAAGCTGGTCCCAAAGTCACCATCTGAGGGTGGTGAGGCACTAAAATAGGTGCCCCAGAGAAGCTGAGGATGCCCCCAACCCTGAGTGTTCAAGGCCAGGCTGGATGGGGCTTTGAACAACCTGGTCTAATGGGAGGCACCCCTGACCAAGCAGGGGGTTGGAATGAGAAGGTTGTTTAATGGCCCTTTCAACCCAAACCATTCTGCGATTCTGAAAGCAGTTCACCTCCATGCTGCACTGAGCAGACCTGATCCAGCCTTGCTGCACATCCCCTCCCACCCCAGATCCCTCCAGCCCCCGCTTCTGACAGGTTCCTCCAGACTTCCCATCTCAGCCAGCTGCCTTTTAGACAACACTTTCTCAAGATTGTTTTAAACAAGCGAGGAAATTTTGGTGACACTTTAATACATAAAGTGCTCCTTATTTTCTCTGTGCCAAAGAGCAGAGCTTTCTAACACGCTTTTCTGAGTTAACATCAGGTGTTAAACAGACGCACACGTTGTTTTAGCAGGAGCCCACATTTTATAATAGGCTTTCTATCTAACAGCTTGATATAGCCTCTTCCATTAAGCATTTATTGCTAATGCATTGTAAAGTGTAACATGCTATATACGCTATTAAAGAATGGAGCTGCCACATACTCACCCCTTAATAATGAAACACTTATGAACGGGAACCTTAGGTTAAAGAGTTGTGAATTAAGTTTAATCTCAGGGAGATCATCAAGCACTCTCTGCCAGTACATCGTGCCGTGCTGTCAGAGGGAGGGCTTGGACCCAAGTCCCCTGGGAAAGCGCTCCTTGACTTTGCTTTGGAGAAGACCTTGGTGAAAATGCTCCTCCCCAGGCAAGAGCTTGGCTAAATGCCACCAGACCGCTGCACATCTTGTGCTCCTCCTCAGAGGGACTCCCCAAGAGCCACATACCGTGGTTATTGGCTCTCTAATAATTCAATATAAATCCTAATCATTAGCAACCTTTTTAGATAAGATACATCCTCAGCTGAGCATTATTGTATTTTTTCCTTACTATTCAATAAAAAACCCATTAACCTTTTTTTTTAAAAAATGGTGCAAATCCCCTTCCCTTGGCAAGTAGCTGGGGTTTTTACACAATCTTTGTCTAGATAAGGGCACGAGGAGCAATGACTTGATACTACAGGGTTCAGCCATAAAGGCAAGCAGTGTCAAGACCATTCCCTTAGAAAGAGAAATCATCTCGATCTCTTCCCTCCCACTGGTCTCACCCTCCCAGGGATCTATTTATACACACGCTACTGCACAGCAAGTCCTGCTTTTGTTCCTTTTCCCTGCTTATGAGTTGCTGCAAAAGCAAGCTCCCCAGCTCCAAAGCCATTGCCCTGCAAACCCTACAGCAGGATCTTGGATCAGCATAAGGCAGGAGTTGGACTTTTGATTGGTGCAAGAGATTCACCTTTTTCACACCCACCTGTCCCCTGGCACTCATGGGTGATGGGATGCCCAACTTCTTTGTGTGTTCTTGAGGATTTATATACTTATTGGGGTGGGACTGACCTTAGGCTGGGCTGGGAGATGGTGTGTTCAGAGAGCTTGTTCTGCAAGGGTCAGTTATCCCCAACTCAGTTTCCACAGGGAAAGGATGAAGACGACTTTGGCCTGCAGTGGCACTTCAGTGACACAAGCTCACACCTGCTGGGCTTTTGCCCCACATCATGAAATTCAAAACCACTGGCTTTTTCCAGTGTCAGAGCGGCAAGGCATTTTGGATTGTCTGAGCTTTGGTACCCAATTCGAGATGTTTCTGAACAAAAGCACTCTGAGTGCCTGGAACTCCCCCAAAAAAGCTCTCAGGTTCTTGAAGAGGCTTCTATGTGGTAAGGAAGACCAGTCCTGTGCCTGTTTGCTCTTATTGCACATTACTGGTGGTCCTGGTGAGAGTTCAAAATGAAAACACCCACAATGGTACTTACAGAAGCTTCAGCACATGATGATGGTTGTGCTGGGCTTCTCCCTGCCCAGCCATCCCTTGTGCACCCAAGATGTGCCACCTTAGTTGCTCTTGTGGGGGGGAGAGCAACAAGGGGCAGCCAAGTGACTTCCGTAGAGCCCAACAGCAGTGCAGGCTTCAGAGACAAAACACGTACCTCGAGGGGTTGGTGCAGTTTCTATTTGTGTCCCCGTGATGCTGCTGGGACAGCCAAGGGCTCACATGCATAGGAACAGTCACAGCTCATGAGGGATATCCCAGCTGGGGTCTCCCACCTCCCTGGGAGCTGCTTACACCCATGCTGACCAAGGCTCTCCTGGGCCCAGCAGCATCAGGATACTCCAGTTACACATACCTGTTCAGCTTCTGAGGTGAAACAGGACACCTAAATTATTACACAGAGCACACTTGGAAGAGGTGGAGAGGTTGAACCCTCCAATTGCATGCAAAATCTCTTCACAGTGAGCAAACATTTAAAAGAAGAGACCTCTTCTGCCGACTGCTCCTTGTCCTGGAAGTCAGATTAAAAAAAAATACAGAATCCTGTGTGTTCCCCCTCTTTTAAACTTCTTCTGAGTTTTTTCAGATGAAGAAGGGGGGAAAAGTTCATCCCAGGCCGACATACCGGTGTCCTCAACACTCACAGCAGGACCTCAGAGGGGTTCAGCCCTCTCGGCCTGCCGGGCCCCGCATGGGCACGGAGGACCCCATGAAACCTCCCTTGGTGAGTGCACCATGGAGTTGCCTTGTTTCCCCCACGACAATCGCCTTTCTTCCCAGTGCCCGTGGTTCCCTTTGTGTTTACGATAACAGAGGGATGCTTTATTGCATTTCGCCCGCCCGCTGCCATGGCAACCGGCGCTTGCTGCGTGCTGTAAAAATAACCCTCCTTCTTTGATAGATTTCACTTGAGTGAAAATAACCCTTAAAAATAGGTTGAAATTTCCATACTAACTCTTCCAGGAGGTTCCAGGGAGGCGAGGATGAATTGCAGGATGGGCTCACGGGGACACAAGGTGCCACCCTGGCACCCTCCAGCTTTGGCGCTGAGCTCTCACAGAGGAGCCCGTGAGGATGCTTTTGGGGAGCTGCCACCAGCCAGCCCCCCATGGTTACCATGGTCCTGATGACATAGAATAAGAGAATCCTAGAATGGTTTGTGTTGAAAAGGATCTTAAAAATCATCTTGTTCCAACCCCTTTGCTACAGGCAGGGACACCTTCCACTAGAGTGAGGGCCCCATCCAACCTGTTCTTGAACACTCCTAGGGATGGGGTATCCTCAGCTTCTCTGGGCAACCTGTACCTGTGCGACACCCACCTCACAGAGAAGACCTTTTTCCTAGTATCCAATCTAAACCCACTCTCTTTCAGTTGGAAACCATTCCTCCTTGTCATGTCACTAAATGACCTTGTCAAAAATCCCTCTCCATCTTTCTTGTAGGCTCTCTTCAGTAGACGTGGTGGATCTCCATCACTTCTTGGTATTTGTTGCAAAGAGCAGAGGTGCTGTCCCCTCAGTGCCTGCTATGGGGCCTGGTTGGGATAAAGTTCAGTTATCTTCTCAGTTCCTCTGCACCACGGCCTCAGAAAAAGGCTTTTCCCATCTTGAAGGTGCAGGGACCTTCTGCTGGAAGCTGGTACTCTCCATCAGCACTTCAGTGTTTTATAGCTGGCCATCAGGAAAGCTTCAGCATGGGTTTTGGATGAATAGATCAGAGCACATGAACAGCCAGCACTGGATCTCTCCCCAAAACAAAGCCCCTCTCATGCCTGGGAGAGCTGAAATGGCCAGCTCTTCACAGATCACTGGCCCAGACTCTCAGGGACAGAAACGCAGAGATTCATGGGCATGACACATGCTGATGCTGAGAGAGGTTCAAGACTCTCTTCTTTGCTTCAGAGCACCTGTACTGGTCTCAGCCAGCAGAAAGTTATCCAGAGCCTTGCTCCGGAGCAACGAGGGCATTTCTGTCGCACCCATCCTCTTGACTCATCCTCAGCCAGAAGATCTTTTTTTCTCCTTTGGCTCATTTCTTTCTTTTTTGTTCTCCCAACCACTCAACTCTTCTACCTCCAAATAAAAGCCGATTCACATTTTAGAGGTGGCCCCAGGTTCCTCCCATGAGTTTAGGTGAGTCGAGCCATAAGAAGTGGAGTAATGAGATTATGATTAAAAGCACACCTTGATAGTGGGGCATCCATCAAGCTGTCATAGAAATCGTATCTCGGAGGCTGCTCTCATCAATCTGACCTTTCAATTATTACCCAGAGTTCATGACTCTAAGTGTATATAATTCCTACCTCAAATCTGAGAATACACGCCTTTGTTTTTTTGGCTTCCTTGTGCATGGCTGTGCGAGGTCTCCTTCACTGGCACATCAGTGATGCTTTGCAATTCAAATTGACTTAAAGTAGCTCTTCTCTCGCCCAAAAGTTTGAGAACAAGATCAAAACACTACCAGGGCACCTGAAGGCGGTTGTTTGACATTTTTATCAATGTATTTTTTACTTTTTCTCAGCTGTTTTAAAGCCAGTGAACACTAAGGCTAATTCCAATAGTGCTCACAGCCTATGCTCTACTTTGGCTCGTGTCTTCACAGAAAGGTGAGGATGCTCAGGCCATGCCACAGCACACCCTCAACAACAGGGTAATCCAACCAGGACAAGGTTACCCAGGCATCTGCACAGATGAGCTTTTCTGTCCAAACATCACTGAAAAAGCTTGGTTTTGTGAGCTGCACCGCAGCCAACATGGTAATTCAGGAGCAGGATGGAGCCTACTTCAGCTTTCCATTGGCATCATTAGGAGGATTCCTCTGCCTATCTCTAGGACCAGAGCACTGCTCACCCCCAACAGCTCCATGTATCCCACCCCACCATCTGTCCAGTGTGGGGGCTGAGATAAGACACAATTTGCTTGGCACCAGCCTGGCAACTTGCAGGATCCAAGTGAGATTCCACAGGGCACAGCATTACCAAGCAATGAAATCCTGCCTGAACCTTTTCTACAATAACACATGCAGGACATCAGCCTGTCCACAGGGAATACCCAGCACCTGGGAACGGGGCATCCTCTTGCTCCCTGCTGGCTCCCGCTAACAGAAGAGCAAGCACTGGCTCTTCCTACACAGCAAGTTAGGAAGTTGTTCCCAGACAGGATAAAACAAATGAAGCCATTCGCTTTGTAATTTTTCTCCAAAGGAACTATGTGTTTTTTATAAGAGTGACCTTCTCTGCTATCTAGTGACTTTTCACAAACAAAAAACCCCCACAACATGCAGGTTGTGGAAGAAAAGAAATGCCTGGTTGGTAAAGAAATTACAGGAAATAAAAATGCCTTGATTTGGGATGTTTGACAAATCCAGTCCTGAAGACATTTTCTGGTGGTTGTATTATTGGAGGGTCTGTGCAGCCTTCAATCACAACTTTCTTGTACAAATAAGTACTGAATGGAAGATCTTTTGCAAAAATCTCTGCACTGCTCAAATGACTGAAATTGTGGGAATTTCCATAAGAAGAGCCTTGAAAATAACCCCAGAGACTTAGCGTGACCCTCAATGCTGCAGCAAAGGTGTTCAGGTGAGGTCAGACAAGGCCAGAAGAGAGTGAGTCAAAGACACTCTCAAAAGCAGAAGCAGCTTTCAGAAGTGACCCTGAGGCCAACACAGCATTAGAACATTTCCCTGCTAACACCTGCTAATCCATGCAGCCCTTTGCAGTGGAGCTGAGAGTGGATCTGCTGTTGGTCCCACAGGACCAACCTCCCTCCATCGCAGCCTGGCCCAGCTGGCATCACCACAGACTCACTGCTAAAGCCACTGCCATTATTGGCAAACAAGACTCCTTTTCCAGGGAGAAAACACTTGGCAATATTTCAGGCACAACTTCTTTTAAAGGCCTTACAAAAGCCTTACTTACTGAAAGATTAAAGGTAAGAAGAAATGTATCCCCAGTGTCCAACTCAGTGGTGGAGACAGCTGCCCTCAGCTTCAAGATAAGAACAAGACAAGACATCCAAGATATTCCATCTAGCTGAGGGACCAAATGCCTCTGCATCATGGTGCTCAAAAAAAGACTCAAGAAACTGAGCCCCACACTCATGGTCCAGCTCCTTGTGTCTTGCAAACCTCAGTGCTGCAGGACTGGTTCCATCTTGCTCCTGGGAGCCAAATGCAGGTTCCCTTCTGTCCAAGGAAGAGGTCATATAGCCACACACCACCACAGTCATTTCTCTCCTATATGGTAGCCACATAAACAAGCAGTCTGGAGGCCGCTACATCTGCATTGCAGCCACAGGTTGCTTCCCCCACAGCCTGGCCTCCACACATTTCTCATGCCAGCAGAATCTGATGACAGCACCAGCAGGAGCTTCTCTGCCACAAAAAGGAGATGAAACCTGCAGAAGTCCCACTTCCATTTTTGAGACCAAGCCTTCACTCTCAGGAATCAAATCTCTGCTGCCTTAGAGGAAACCATTTCATTTACATCTCCATAACACCCCAAAAGGGGCTAATTACAGTTATCACCCTGGCTGCTGTATGAAACGAGCTGATGGGTTTGTGCATTCACCTGAGCAGGCAGCGACCACATCACCTGACACAAGACTTGTCGCTGGAGAAAGGTGGCCCCTTTGGCAGCAGCCAGGTGGTGAGGAGAGGCATCAGTTTTACTGCTACTGAGAGGAAAGTTCTCTCTCCCAGAGGAGCAAGCGGGCCGGCGCGCTCCCATTCCACCTCCGTGCAACCAAAACGATGCTTAATGCCTCCCTCAAGGTGGTAACTGCAGCTGAGCTGTGCTGTCAGGAAGGCTCTAATCCTGTGCTAATTTATTTTATCAAATTAAAAAGACGAGCATCCAAGGAACACCAGAGACCTCCTGTTCTCAGGGACCCAGCAGAAAGCTGCATGATCCCTTTGTAAAGAGGGTTGGGGGGTTGTTGTTTTGCTTCTCTTTTTGCCAAGAATATAAAATTAATAAAACAGGATTAAGGGAGATATGGTTTTAACCGATTCCTTAATCCCAGAGAACAATTAATGAGAGCAATGCACCACTTGGCTCGACTCTCCCCACATTTGAATAATAAATAGCACCCACCAAAAAAAAAAAAAAGTAGGTAAAGGGAGCAAGAGGAAGTTCCTAATACAAAGAGCTTTTGCCATATACATGTGTGCAGTGCATTGGACTGCCTTCTGGTCTTGGATCCAGAAAATACAGAATAGAAGAAAGCAGAGACCAGTTCTGGCCACGCACAGACCTGTTTAAGCCAAGATTTAGGGAAATCTCCGCATATTTAAGAAACAAAGTACCATTAAAAGTCCAGTAAATTGCCCATATTAGGCCCTGCATTCAAGCATCAGCCAAGACTGGCTGACTTGGGTACTGTGATCCCAAAGCAAGGTGTCACTCTCAGTCAGAGCCACTCACTCTTAGTATTCTAATCCGCATAAAATATAGAACTTGAGCTCCTGCAACACTCACCCTCATGTTCCCAAGCACACTGTGTGCCAAAGGCAGGGCTGGGGTCCTTCAACTCAGGTACCTATTTTATGGAGGAACTGTCTTTTGGAAGTGTCTCACAGAGGACAAGGAGCCCTGTGAGACTGGATACCTCTTAAGTTCAAATGTATTCCTACTGCCTTGCCTTAGAGATGGAACATGCCTTTCTAGGGCTTACTCCAAGAGTTCCCAAACATCACCATGTCTCACAAGTATCTCCCAGCTCCTTGCCACTGCTCACCTATAGATCAAGCAGAAGTCCCTGCCCAACATGCAGAACAAAGTCTACCACCTGAGAGAAAAAAGAAACAGAGCTTCTCAAAGGATGTTCTCATTCCTGTTTCTTCTTAACTCGAAAGAGTCAAAAGAACCAAGGATGCTCCTCAAGGAATTATTTTTTACCTGATACATAGATACCAGTTTTGGACCTCTGTCACACTTTCACACGACATCACCTTGACCTAGACAAGACCAAGGCAGCCCATGCTTGGGGGTAGGATTCCCTGGATCCTAGAAGAGCATCTCAGCTTTGGAGGCCCACACCAGCTGACCGGGCAGGAGGTCAGAGAAATAAGGAGGAACATCTGAATAAACACAGCCTCATCCCTGCCTGCAGCCCTTGCTGAGGCAGGCCTCTGCTTTGAACTCCTTCCTGATGAAATGATTAATGAATGCCATGCAGACCTCTTCCCTTCCTGCCTCTGCTTTCACCTGCCACACAGAGCAATACCAAACGAGCTGATCATGACAAACACAGCTCTAATTCTTTATTAATATTAATCAGAGGCAACCTTTCCATTGACACCAGAACCCGTGCGTGTGTTGGCAGGGAGGGGATAACACCGCAGCAGTGACATTTCTTGGGTAGGCAATTTTATTTTATTTTTTATTTTTTTTTATCTCGCACTTTCCCTTCCCCCCCTTTAATATGGTCTAGAGATACCTTGTACAAACAGAGGAAGGAAGAGGCTGATTAAATAGCAGAGTTGGAGCATAATGAAAGAAAAAGCCCACTGCAAACATGTGCTGATTGTTTTAGACGGGAGGTACCGGGAGGTGGATTTCAGGTGATACCGTGGTGGCCCCTCTCATAATCCTGGCTAAAGGCAGCATTATGGCTTTCAAGCTCAAAGTGAATTTCATCCAGTCCCTGCTGGCAGGGAAAGAGGCTTAGGCAGGGTAGCAAACCTCAGTCCCATCTAGGACCAGAGCGGGACTGGGAGAACCACAAAGCCACACAGCCGCCCTTAGCTAAAAGGGGTCCTTTCCTCATGCCACCACACAAAAGGGGAAACAATTCTGAGCAGCAGCGTGGACACAGCTATCTCACCTTCAGGTACTCACCAACGCACATACTTGCAGCTCAGGTGGGGCCTGGCTTGAGAGATGAAGCAGAAGATGAGGGTCTCACATGGTCCTCAGGTCACCTGCAAGACATGCACCTTTACACAGCAGCTGGAAGTGGGCTCACACGAGCACCCACTACTTGGGATCTGTACTCAGTGAATCATAGAATAGTTTGGGTTGGAAAGGACCTTTAAAGGTCATCCAAGCGTAAGCTTTGCAGGGTGAGGAGAGCTGTCTGTGGGAGAAGCCATCCAATGGATAGGGAATGGAGGCAACCATGTTCCCCTCCTTAGCCTGGGGGAGCAGGAGCACTTCTCTACAGCTGGGAGGATGATCACTGAACACAGGCAAGACCCAGGGCAAGTAGGACCTGCAGGCTTCCTTTGCTGTCCAGTTGTTGATTTTCTAGCTTTCCTCGTCCTAATGGCCAAGAGACTGCAGGGAGATTNCCCTGTTTCTCAGCTGAGTGCAACTTCTCTCTCTCTGTCTCTTAAAACAAATAGATTTTCATTGAAATCAACATATCTTTCTGAATTGAATAGGTTTTCATGGGGACAATAAATTTCTTCAAAACAATGCATTTTTATTACAACATATTTTTGTTCAAACCAATACTTTTTGACAACCAGATATTAATGACCAGGCCAAAGCCATAAATTTGCCTCAAACTATGTGTTTACTCATGGAAGGAAATAATTTTTCTCATACAAATACCTTTTTATTTGAATCAATCCTCTTTTTTTTTTCCACCCCCAAAAATCAGATATACTTCTGGGAGGGAAGCAGGAAAGCTGTGTACCCAGGAAAGCCCCTTCACTTCAAGAGGGATCAAGTGCTTATGAGGACTCTCTCACTCCCACACTCCCAAGCCCAGAAGCTCCACAGGTCACTTGTAGCTTAAAAATAAACTGTTTTTCCCCTTGCCAACATACCCAAACCATCACCTGGCTTCTGGTAGGTCTTACAGGAACAGAGATTATGTCTTGCTCCCCCTGCTTTGCTGCTTGCTGTTTAAAATTGTGTTTGCAGAACCTAGTTCAGAAATCCTTTCCTGTACTTTTCTCTGCACTGCGGCTTATCCCAGAAATTGCCAAATCCAACATGGGACTAATGTGTCCTGTTGCAGAGCCTTGGAGTCAGTGGTGCTACAGGACCCCTGGCTCTCCCCAACACTCCTAGCATGGTCTTCCCCAGGGAGCTGGGCAGGGAAGAGCAGGTCTCAGCCTCTCTGCTGGATAAACCACACAGGGAATGCCCTGTCATGCATCCCAGGGGGTCTCAGACTTCACCCCAAATGCAGTTTGCTTGGCCCTGCGAGTGATCCTGAGATGGGGGACAGCACAGGTGGAGGTTGTCCAGAGAAACTGCACACAGTGTAATGCAGAAAATGGGATTGCTAAAGGATGAGGGCGGTTTGAAGCTGAGAAGAAGGAGGGCAGCCAGGGCAGAGGTCCCAGCACAGGTCAGAGATGCTCAGGCAGGGCAGCTCAAGCTGGATGCACCATCTCCATCACCTTTGAGGAAGAACTGAGTTGCTCTTGGTTTGGGGAGTCACTTTCATCTGAGGTAGCTGCTGCAAGCCCCTGAGAATACACAGAGGGGACACCCATGGGTCTGTTAAGTCCTGCATCTTTCCTTGCAACCCACCTCTCAAACCTCCTTGGAGCCTACATGACAGACCTGAGCCTCCCAGGGACAGCCCCAGTACACCAGAGATGCTGGTCCTGCACATCTCCAGCCCTGTCCTTAGGTGGCCTGAGCCCCACAGAGCACAGCCCTCACCCAAAGACATCAAAACAATTTCAACCAGAGAGATGCAGCTACAGCAGCATGGGCTGAGAGGTGCAGGAGGAACAGGGACAAGGGGTTGGCATAAGGGCCGAGTTTGCTGGAATTGCGAAGGTTTTGGCTGCTATTTCTGCTGCTGATTCAAAGCCAAAGCAGAAGTAAACCCCTTATCTCCTCTAGACCCCGTTTCCCCAGCTGAGCATCCATACCAGACACAGCCTCCCACTTCAGCAGCTGCCCACACTCTCACACACCTGAGCCCTAATCAAGAAAAATAATTTTTTGGTAGCAAATAGCTGCATTCAACTGCTTCAAGCCACATTTCCAAGCTTAGGCCTGAGTCAGAGCCTGGGGATCCCAGGCACTATGAACATCAGGGGCTGACAAGGGTTCATTTCCCGTGGCCCCCGTTGGCCACTCTTTGTTGAGCTTCCCCAGTCCATGTAAACATGCTAATTGCTTGGGCTCAGCACAGGGCTGGATGCCGCGCTGTTTGTTTTCCATTGAATAGGATTAGGGATTCTGACACCAATGATTAATCGCCGCGCTGCAGACGGCTGACGAGCCCAGGGAAGGCGTCCTCTCCGAGCGGAGAGCGCGCACAATCTCTGCCAAGCAGCTGCCACTGACTTCTATCTAACCCTCTGCATCTTGCCCTTTATCTTCCCACTTCTCCAAAAATGTCTTGCATGCACCAAGCCAACCCCAGGCTCCCAGGGAGCAGGGGGAGAGGGGGCCTGGGCATCCCCAGGAGTGATGAGCTGCCCTCCTCTCAGCCGCCACGATGCCCCATTCTCTGTGCCACTTCTACATGGGCTCATCCCTGCGTCCCACGTTGCCAAGACCCTCCTAACATGCTGCAACACCTCAGCCAGCCCCTGTCAGACTTCATATTAACAGCCAGGGAGATTCACACAGTTTTTCCAGCTCCCATCACCCAGGTGTCAGGGCACGGTAACATCGCACAATGGCCAGGTCCCTTCACCAAGCTCTGTAAGGCCAGGGAATGCCCCACCACTGTTAGAGCCCATGGAATGATGCCTGTGTGGAGGACCCGAGCCCCCAGGATGGGATAGGCAAGGCAGCCCCATTCACAGTGTGAAACAACAACCCCTCAATGTTCTGTACTCACAGGTACGTAGGGTCACGATGGGGGGACCCACACTGTGCAGGTAGCCAGAGGCTCCCACTTCCCAGATGTAGGAGCTGGATGTGCTATGTTCCTGCAGCACTGAGCTGTCCTGTGCACACCAGCAGCCTGTCTCTACAAACACAAAGAGGGCATCAGTGAGGCCACCCATTCCAAGAGGGATCATGTTCAGGCACCGAGGTCTGAAGGAGCTGTGTTCCACGCTGCAGCTCCCAGTCAGCTCTCTGGGCTGCTGCTACCCTCCCAAATACAACCTTCTGCTCACCACCCCAGCTGCTCCTATTGCTGCAGCCCTTTCTCTCCCACACAGCACCCAGGCAGCCCTTTGCCAGCACTAATGCATCCATCTTTAACACTCTCCCTGCACATGGTACTGCTAACTTTCCCACAGACAGGGATAGAAGTGCCCTGCAATGGGCACAGGCCACCCAGCACTAGCTGCCAGGCACCTTCAAAGTCCAAAGGATCTCCAGGAACCTGAGCAAAGCACAGAAAAGCAGTGGGAGTGCCAAATGCCTTTGCCACCTCTACCCTCTGCTCGTGGCTGCAGAAACACTTCTGTGCTCCTGCTTTGCCCACCAGCAGTCGAAGGGCTGGCATGAAAGGGGTGGGAGCAGAGGAAGACTGGAGAAAGCAGCCTTGCAGGAGGCATAGCATGCCCTCAAAAAGTTGCAACCTTTGAGATTACCTCTTCTCCTGACCTTGCAGAAGGAGTGCTGGAGGCAAATCCACCCATCTCTGCTGGTGCCTTGTGCGACATACTGTCACTCAGACAAGCGACGTTCTTAATGGGTTTGTGGGAAAGGCCTGGCCTGCCTTTCCATCTGTACCTTCTGCCGGCTCCCCTCTCCAGCACTGCCTCCCCATACGACATTCCCTTGAATTATTTAGACTGGTAAATCTTCCTGCATCTCACATCTTTAGTCCATCTGTTAGCCAGGGCTTTGCCTTTATAGGAACTGTCCTTTATGCATGCCGGCATCTGTCAACAGTACACTTGCCTCTTTTATTCATGATCTTCCGTGGGAGATGGTACAAGCTGCAGAAATGCCTCATTTCTGGTATGCATTTCATTTTAATGGAAGATTACATGACTGGGGCCCATTTTATTACTTCTTGCCCTGCACATTCATCCATCACGAGCCCCATTTGCTGAGCCTGCATTGGGACGGCAGCCATCAGCCTGCTCATGTTGGATTCCTCCCGTGCCGCTCTCTCCCCCCCTTCGGGATGGGGAGGAAACGCATTGCGTTTGGGGAGGGGAAGGTTAGCAAGGGGGAAGCAATCCGCCGCGGGGCTCAGAGTTAAGCCAGAGCGGTGGCTAAAGCCAAGCATTTCTGGGAAACAGGCCTGGGAATCCAACCGGTCTCATCCCGGCGCGTGTCCCCTGCACCCGCGTTCACCCTCACGCGGTCGCTTTCCAACCCAACCCACTGATGGGTGTTGGGGTGCAGCTGTCCAGTACACCAGGGGATCTTTGAAGAGACTCCACAGCCCCAAATGAACACACACACACACACACACACACACACACACGCTCCTTGGCTCCCTCCCTCCAGCGATCCATGATTCCCTACACATCCCGCTCCTACCTTGCGCGTGCACACACACACAAACGCTGCACACACAGCACCAGGAGCGGTATAAATAAAAATCAATGAGAACCAGCAGTGGTAATTAAACTGCCGGTGGTATTTGCAGCCTCTCTCTCTCTCCTGTAAGGAAGGTTGCATGCAATTAGTAAAAACATTTCGGACTGGGAACAGTGCCAGTTTGCTCTGTCCTTTCTTTCAACTCCCACAGAAACCCGAGGACCCCTGATTATCCTCCGGACTGCAAAAATAAAACCCCAGTAAAAACATTCCACTTCTGTGTTGTGGTTCTCTGAATTCAGGGTTTACTGTGACTGGAGGCAGCAAGAGGGGTCAGAAGGGCCAGAGATGGAGGCAGCCTCCTCAGAGACGTGAGGACCTTCCCCAGCCCACAGTCCTCAGGCAGCACAAGACACAGGTGGCCATTTTAACCCAGAAAACAGTATCTGCCCTGAAAAGTCCCAGCCATAAGACATTTTCTCAAGGACAACTGCTTCATCATCTTGTTCGGTTGAGAAGATTGGACAGTTTCTACCAAAGACAGGCTCTGAAAACAGGTTAGGGCAACCCTGGTGTCTTGATTGAGGATTGAATAACATTTCTAGTTTAACTTGCTTATGAAATTGGTCTAAGATGAAGTAACGTGAGCCAGCCCTCAGCTGAGACTCCAAGTCAGCCCTTGGTGGGCTTCAAAGCATGGAAAACCTGAACAACAATCATCCAAAGCATGGAAAACCTGAACCATAGTCATCAGTGTTGGTTAGGATGCCAGTTCTAGCTGAGGAAGAAAAAAGAGCAGCTTTTGGATGACAAGGAGCCCTATGGAAAAGCCAGTATTCTTGTGCAACCTACAATATTAGTACATACTAAAAAAATAGGAAAAAAATTGCCATAAATAACGTGCTAACTACCAGAGCGGAAATTCAGGGGGAGAGAGCCCAGACATTCCTGGAGAAGAAATACGTAAGGCAACTGTCTCCAAACCAAATGGGAGCTGGAAGAGGCCGAGCAGTTCCTGCAGACAGGGAATGGGCCCTCGCCAGCAGCCTCTCCTACGCACACGCGTGGTGCTTCGGAGTCGGTGGGGAAACCTGCGAGGGAGAGCTACTCACCCAGCAGCCAGGAGGAAGAAGTACCACGTGTGTCCCATATGGCAAGAAAAACCAGCAAGAGTTTGGGCAAGCAGCTTCAGCAGAGGCTAAGGGAAGCAGAAAAAACCGTGCCAATACGTTTCATCAGGTTGTTTAGCTAAGCGGTCATTGTAACTTTAATCTAATATTCAAAATAACCTCAACTCCACCCCTATTTCACATCCAGTACCCTCCTCTGGTAGAGACTCTCCATATCGTAACTAGTCCACCCTGATGGCATAACTCAGCAATTTCCTTTCAGGAATCAATGAGAACAAATGAAAATTTAATACATTCTCCAGACAACCCAACTCCCTTCTCTCCCCCATGGTAAATAAATAATGTGCTAGTCAAATGATGGATGGAGTGCTCGGAGATCAGTGGCCGAGTGCTATTAGGGGCTGGGGAGGTCGGGGAAGTAGAGATGTGGTCTAGCACAGGATGAGGTGGTGGCTGTGGGTGATTTGAGCACATAAAGAAGCCGGGAGCGAGACAGGAGGCACAGGGAGGTTCATAGTTGGTGCAAGAAGGGGGCACGGAGGAGGCTGAGCTGTCTTGTTACGGCTTGCTGCATGGGGGTTATTTGGTTTCTCCGTCACAGACACAAATAGATCCAAAGCCTGGTGCTGTCAATGAGAAAAAAAACAGGCAAAATTCCTTTTGCATTCAACCAGGTTTGAATCAGGAGATTTCACTGGATGAGGATGTGAGATTTTGGCCTGTTCTAGCAGCAAGCTGATGGAGGAGGCAGAGAATGGTGTGAGGGACCTTCAGCCAGCACAGGAGAGGGACAACCAACTGCAGATGTGCCACAAGTCTGTCGGAGCAAATAGAAAAGGTGTGGAAAAGTGGATCTGAAGAACTAGGGAAGGAAGACCTGATTGCACCATCAGCTGGACAGGAAAGAGCCAAAGTTCCTCGCTTGCTCCCCAGCTTGGGTGACCTGTATCCTGGGACATATGCTTGTCTAGGAATTATATTTCACCTCCAATGAAATGAGGAGGTTTGCCTTTTTCCTTTTGTCTGTGATATGTGTCCCTTGGGCTCCCCAGGACACAGCCAGGTGGAGTCAAGGCAGGGCTCTTGGAGATGAGGCTGGAATGTGCTAGCAGGACCTGCTGGAGAAACAACTACCAACCTGAAGCTCACAAAGCATATGGTGGACAGGACAGATGGTGACTGCCAGGAGCATTAACCTGGGCCAGATCTCCACATCTGCACCAGGACAGGCAATTGCATTCACTGACTTGTGTTAATCCATACCTTCAAACCCAAGTTTGGGGCTCAGGTCTAGGAGCTTGAGGGAGTACTGCTGGCCCCAATTCTTGCTGCAAGACACCGAACACATACAGCATCTCTGCCTCCCAGAGACTGAGTCCCGGCTGGTACGTGTGGTCCTGATCACATCCCCCTCTCCTGCACCAGGCAGCTCTGGCTTTTGATCCCGTTGAACTTCAGGATGCACAAACAACAGTGCCTGTTCCGCCGGGTCCCACAGCTGTGCTTATCAGCCGAGCCGACTGTGTACCTCCTTATCTCCGGGGAGAGCCTCTGTGTAAATATTGCTGTAAATTCTTTGGCTTCCCTTCCAAATAGCACTGCTCTTTAATGCCTTCCTTGTAAGACCTGCTTGCCCTACCCCAAGCCATTAGCTGTAACAGGACGTTAATAAGGAGGGGCTTTGGTATCTCTCAGGGATGTTGACCTCTTTCACTAGAAGCAAGGCACCCATTACAGAGCAATGATAAATCACAAGCCTTCCACTCCTTCCCCAGCAGGCACTTCTTTGCATGCATAAACACACACGAGAGGCGCACACGCTCCCTGCATTAACTCTGGCAACACCCAAAAGCTCTGCCAAGCCAACACATGTGGGACCTGGGGCCTCTCCAGTTCATCCCCGCCAGGTGTCCCTCACCTCCATGCATCCTCATAGCATAGGGCACCCTCCAGCCTATGGGTCCCAGTGTGGCCTTCATGCCTTTTGTGAGGGTCTTGGCTGCATCCACATGTAGCTCCAAGATCAGTGAGCCAGAGTGTCAACTCTTGAAACCATGGTGCTGTCAGAAACACCATAGATGTTTGCACAGGGCCAGGTGGGCACCCCATGGGCCAGGGAAGGACAAGGATCACCAGTGTGCTTCCTCAGGGTGGGACAGCACCTTCCCATCTCCTCCCCAGCCGGGCTGTCTGCTCCAAGCTCTGTGGGACAGAGCACAGACTCTACCCAAAGCTTTCCTAAGCAGGCAGCATTTCTCCAGACAGCTCCTTTTACACTATAATAAGGAGCTATTGTGTTTAATACTGAATGCAAGCATTGCCAATTGAGATGAACCAGTGGGAAAGACATAGCAGACCCCATAACACAGGTATAAACCCGCACAGGGAGTGGGACACACTAACCTCTGGATGTCACCAGGGTTGGGCTGCCACCATACCTGTCCCCAAGCTCACAGAATCATAGGATATTCTTAGTTGGAAGAGACCCTCATGGATCAGCGAAGTCCAGCTCCTGACCCTGCACAGAAACACCTCCAGAATCACAAGCTCTGCTCTGTTTGAGCCACCTTCAAACTCACAACTACAGACCAGCAAAGAGACTTACAGATATCAGGCCTCCAGAAATTTTCCTGACATTCTTTAACACATGTTTTTTCCACCATGACAATCAGTTCTTAAAAACCTTCTTCAGTTCCTCTATTTATTTTTTTCTTTTGACATAAAATCAAAAATACACTTGGAGACCTTGCCGGCTTGAGCCTTCAGATTCAAACTTCAATAGCTGACAACCGTGTTGTTTTCACCGTTGCTATTTAAGCAAGGGGGGGGGGAAGCACCAAAAGCAAGAAATTTGGCTGAATATTGACATGTTCTGAGAAAAATTCTGCTCTGGCAGAGAAGGAAAAGAAACTAGTGTCTGTTTAACAGAGAATTGCATTTGACAGAAAACTATTGACGGGGTCTAACAAGAGGGCTTGGACCTGTTAGAGAAGGAGTGTGGGTTTCCTCATCCATCCCACAGCCCACTTGGAGCGCAGGAGTGTTGCGTCCAGCTGGTCACTGCCTGCATTAACAGCCGGTTTGCTTTCAGCCCTCCGTGGTGGAGCTGGAGAGCCTCTGAGCCACGCACATCCTCGCCCAGGGTCGTGATCCCGCACAGCAGTTCGAGCCGGGGAATGGAGCATCTTCCCGGCATGCCCTCCTCCGTGCTCGTAAACAGCCGCCTCCTCTCAGCCGTCTCTGCTCATCCTTTAATTACATCAAGGGAAGAATTCTGCTGAGTCCAGCACAAAGCTGGATGCTTGGCAGCGCAGGGAGAAGTGGGTGCTCCTCCTGGTCCTGGCCCTGCTCACCCCATCCTGATGCTCTGCCTCAGTTTCCCTTGTTTGACAACAGTGCTCCTTGCCCTCACACACTGTTGCTATCACCTGCTTGGAGTTAATACTAAATACTAACCCACCCTCACAGTTTGTTTGTTTGTTTTTACTTAATTTGAACAAACAAATTAAAAACCTCCAAACCATCATCGGTCGATTCAGAGCAACAAGTCTGGTCAGTGAGGATTTTGAAGATTGAAGGGTTGGATCCAAACTGCCGGGGATGGGATGGAGAAATCCCCTCCAAGCACAGCTGTTTCCTCTGCTGTTGCTCTACGTCGGACTCCGGCTGCTGCATTTAAAACTTCGTCACTTTTCAGTGCTCACCTCCTTCCTGGCAGCTCAAGGGCTTTCGCTCCCTGGGGCTGTCATTAATCGGTAGTGATCAGAGGTCGGCTATAACCCTTTCACAGCAGCCTCTTGACTTCACTCTCACCCTGGGGGATGCACTCAGGGACAGAGCAAGAAGCATGTTGAAATATGGCTTTTTTTTTTTTCCCCTCCCTTACTGTAAAGCCCTTGCTGTCATCAGAGCAAGGAGCCGTTCACTTATGACACAAAGCCAGGAAATCAGGGTGCTCTTACTCCAGACTCTGCAGCTGGTTAATGACCTTGGGCAAAGGGCTCCATTTCTCTGCCTTAGTTTTCAGTGATACTTTAAAAAAAAAAATGGGTGAAGAGAGGGACTGTATTTCTAATAAGGGTACCGGCTACAAAGATGAGACCTTAAGGGCAAACCCTGGCTGTGACACCACTAGCAAGCCATGTCACCAGCTCTTGGCAGCAGGGATGGTTTCCAAGCAAGGTCTTTTCCAACCTAAATGATTCTATGATGGGAAGGCACAGGCTGATGATGAGAGCCGGGCTAAATAAGGCTCACCAGCCCTGCACGGTGGTCACTGAACTGCTCCACAAACAGGGTGGAGGGTGACAATGGGAATTCACTGTGGGATCGAGCTCCATCTAACTCACTTTTTAAAGGAGCACACACATGCAATGTGTGCAGATCATAACAGCCTTTGTGTAGTCCAAGCAGCCCTATGAGGGCAAAGGCAAATCCAGCTGTATGCTGCTGTGAATGAGCAGCCTGGTACGGAGGGATCAGCTGCTGCCCAGAGGCAAGGACCCCCCTGCTCTCAGCCTGCAGCTGCCTCACCATGAAACCTGTTTGCTCCCAGGGCATTTCCATTCACTGTCCCACCCGGAGCAATTTTGCAGAGGAACAAAGCAACAAGACCCGGGCTTCAGCTGGGCACTAATGCCATATAAACAACCACGGAGCCATCAGAAGTGCAAATCCACTATGCTCTTCTACATGATAACGCCCTTATAAAGGGATAGCTCGTTTGGCAGGTTATTCCCAGCCAGGATGAGGGGAATGATAAGGACATCGGCTTTTCTAACCCTCATAGGTAAATTGACGGGGGGTGGATTCCACACGAGCCCATAAAATTAAGACCTACAGATCAATCTTTCCTAACCTATTTTCCTGCAATTGCCTGGCAGGCAAAAATATGCAGAAGTGATGATGAGGTGTATCCAATCTTCTGCTAGAGGGTTTCCATTCAGGGCCAAGACTTTGAGATGTCCATAAAGGCAAGCCTCCAGCCTAGTGTGAAAGAGAGCCTTTAACATCTCGTTACACAGAGTGGTAAATCATCCCACGGTAAGTCATCAATTCTTCTCGCCTGTCTGCTGAACTGGACAAGATGGCTGAGAGGACCTGGAAGTGAGGACCACACTGGGAAGGACGGGAAAAAGAAGCTGGCAGTGAGACATCATGGCCCCACAAAGCTGGCTGCTGCCAGGTCACAGCATGAGGGTGCTGCAAGAGCATCCTCCATCTAAGAAAGTGGTGACACACAGCTGAAGGATCTGACTGTCATACAACAGATGTGTTGTCACCCATCTACATGTTCAGCTGCCCAGCCAGAACCTTAGTGGATAAAAATTAGAAGGTTTTAGCCCAAACCCATGGAAAACTGGACGTTTGCCAGGAGCTTTGTTCCTCCTGGATGCTTAAAATGGCATCATTGAGAGGGAGGCAACACCATTTCTACTGCATGCCGACTGAAACTGCAGGTAAATCTGGGCCCTGGTAACAGAGCTGGGAAATTACGTCCTGAGATACATGGAAGTTTTAAATCCATTTTATCTGGACACCTCTGAGTGCTGCTGCAGGCAGCAGGGGAGCTCAGAAACAGGGTTAGTAGTGGGTGGGAATGCCACTTGAGCCAAGCACAAGGGCCTCAGATATGAATTTGTACCAGGGACAAGTTCACATTGGCTTCAAAAAAATATCAGGCATGGTACCTGCCAGAGCCAAGGATCCTCTCCAAGAGGTAGGGAAGGCCTCAGTATGCAGTTAAGCAGAAAACTTCTTCTAGAGGTGTTAATGCTGTAAATAAATTAAATCACATGCCATTGACGGCTGAGAAGTTTAGGGAGAGAGGCAGGGATCAAGTGGCATAGGCATGACACGGGGCAGAGCCAGGATGGCTCTGGATCCTGGAAGGCTTGCCTTCTCCATCCATCACCTTCTCTTTTCCCCATTCCTGCAATCACAGCAGGGAAAGGAGGGACTGTGACAGGTAGCAGGAGGGGTGAGGGCCAGACAGAAGGGCCCTGGGAGGGGGATAAGAAAAAGGCCAGAGGGTGCAAAAGTGGACAAGTAGTAAGCAAAGGCTGCTAGGACTTGCTGGGAAAGGGAGGCTGGTTGCAAACCACACCTGGAAAGACAGATCAGCCCACATTGTCTCACCACTCACAAAACTTTTCCATGAATATGTACTCCCAGTTGCTGGAGTCAGAGGCTATAGATTGTGGGAAGTATCCACACAGATTTCAAAGGTTTCTTGGCTATAGCTCTGCTCCACAATCCCTACTTTGTTGGTAGGAAGAAGTACAAAAGCCAAAGGCTGCTGCATATTCTTTCCTAGTAGTAAGCAAGTATCCATCCATCTGTAAATATCTGGAAGCTGGTGGAGTTCAGCAAGAGCTGTACTTTGCCAAAAGAGGACTAAAAATTACATGATTTTAGGAAAAACAAGTGCATTTATACTGAGATCCTTCTGGGAATCACTTGAACTCGTTTCCCCAGGAAGCTCTTGCTTGGGTTAACTCCCATTGAGATGAGACTGTCAGTGAGCAAGGGCCACTGGGACCCAAACAAACAGAACTGCAAAAATGCCACTCCCCACCAGCCAAAATTTGGGCTTTTTAATAAACAGTTGCTATTCTGGCCACATCAAGTCCACTTACCTTTCTGGTCTGAAGACATGACTTGAGCAGGTCACCTCATGGAGAACACTTCATGGACTGGCCACCAAATTCTGGAGGATGAGACAGCGCCTGGATCAATTTTGAACTTGGAGGGGGATTTCAACCTCAAAGCCACATGTTTGGGCCACCTCTCCTGCTCACACTAGTACCAGTTGCTTGGTCCTGGAAAGTTAGACCCACTCTGTGTCAGAGCCCAGCTTTCCAGAGCCAGGTTTGAACAGTTCGGTCCCTGGAGCCTCGCCTGAGCTGTCAACGGAGTGAGGGGGAAGGAGAAATGTACTGTCAGGAAATGTAATCTCTGAAAAGTGCAGAAATCCAACTGTGGGAGGATTTACAGGAGTTCAAAACTAAGGGACGCCAGGAAAGACAGCTAAATAAACACATAGATCATGCATCTTGAAAGCTGATGTCAAGATCGTAAAAAATCAACTCGGTTATAGGAGCAGACAGGTGGTGATTGGTGCAACCCCTACGCATCGTGTCCTGGAGCCTTTGGCTGGCCCTGTCCACTGGAAAGAGCACCCAGCAGATGTTTTCCTGATTATAAATGCTGTATAATTTATAATCCACAGCTTTGCACTTAAAACGATCCCGGAGCTGTGGGGAGGCTGAGGGGTAGAGAGGCCAAATCCCTCCCATCCATTAATGCAACCAGTCCCCATCACTTCCCAGTGACACAGAGAACAGATTGTTCCCATGGCATGTTAGAGACTGGGTGCTCCTAGCAACAGGTATGGGGGACCTCAGAGCATTAGTTTCATGCCATGGGGTTACCTGCTTTCAAATCCTGCTCCAGAGGCACGAGGAATATCCACCATGCAATGGCAGCAGAGGTGTGTTGCTCTTAGGAAGAAAAATCCCTCGCGATGCCAGGCCCTGCTAAGGGCAATCATAAGCTCTTTTCATCCTTTCCTCTCTCTTCAGAAGTTGACTGAGCCTTGCCAAAGTGTCCATGAGAGGTCTGCAAGTGTAATGGCTCATGTCACTCGGAATTCAGAGAGCAGCACCTTGAAATGGAAAATCCAGCACTTCTTCCCCCTTTAGAAAAATCATATATAGGGGTCCATGAGGGAAAACAATGCACTACAAGAGTGTTCTGAAAATTTCTCCTTATCTTGGCACAAAACACTTCTCTGGGCTTTGCTAGCAAAGGAAATTCAGCACCTTGAATGCCTGGTTTCAGAGACAATAAACAGACCTGCTCCTGGCCAGTTGAAATTGCTCCAGCAATCCCAATGGCCTGATGTTCCTTGGCAAATCCTGATGCCTCCCCTTCACCAGTGGCTGATGCCATGTTCCCCGGGCTGGTCACACAGAGTCTTTTCCCCCACTGTCACTTTGCAGAACCACAGGACATGCTCCCTGCCAGGACATGGAGGAGCACAGCACGATGGAGGGAGAGCCAGAAGACCTGGTGGGGTCTTGTCCAGAGCTGCCTCAGGTGGTTTCAGGCTCGTGTGTGAGCAAGACAGCTGTCTTTGGGCAAAACCAGGTAGCTCTCAAGTTACAAAGTGCTACCGGAGCTGAGCTGATAAACCCACCGTGGGCCAGGACTCCCCAGCTTAACTCCCTGCTAACCCCACGCTCCCTGCTCACGTGCCCACATGGGGGAAAAGTGAAGTAGGTGCAGACAGTACGTCCTGGCTTGCAACACTGACCTTCCCAAAGGAATTCCCACTGAGGCTGGGAATGATACTGAAAACATGCTGAGGGCAAGGAAAGGGCTGTCTGCCCAGGCGGGGCTCAGCCCGAGCCCCCCAGCCGGGCAGCCCTGCTGCAGGCAGCCCAAGCCAGCAGTCTCTGACCCCCCTCTAGTGGCTATAAAACATAGCCAAGTTCACGAACCCGCCGCCAAAGCCGCCTCCTCCGAGCGCCAGGCAGGGTCTGGGCGCTGGGACTCAGCTGGCCCCACGCAAGGCAAAGGCAGGACTCCGGACCAAGAGAGCAAAGTGATACTCCCAGTGCAAACCCACCCTCCAACCCTGCTGCGGGGAGGATGCTGAAACATGGGGAGAAGGTGATGCCAGGGCCATTTTCCATCCTACATCCTCCACTTATTAATAAATAAATAAATTAAAAAGTAAAGGCACAGATCCTCCTCCAAGTCCCCGCTGAGTGGTGGGAGGGAGCCACCAGTGACAATCTCTCTGCATGGCTCTGCCCCTGCTCTGGAGAGCAGGACACACTTGGGGGGAGCAAACCTACCTGAGGGCTACCTGCACAGCAAAGCTGGGGTGTCCCTGCCATGCCCCGCTCCATCCCACAGGCACAGCATTCTCCTGGGACAGCTTTTGCCACTGTCAGCTGAGACAAGGCAAAGGAACCAGGCAGCACTTTCCAAGGCCCCAGAGGAGACCCCACTCCCTGATCCCTTTCGGATGGGAGCTGGAGATGTAACCCTTCCATGGGGAAGCAGTGGCCCTGGGGCAACACAGCAGAGAGGCAACTGCATCCCCTCATAGCTTCTTCCTTCACCCACAAGGACAAAGCAGAGGGACCAAGGCCAGCTTCAGAGGGTGCTTTAGATGGTAGCAGGCACAGCCTCACTAGCAGGATTGACAAGAGCATTTCTGCAGAGCTGGGATCCCAAATCCCAAAGGCTTTTCTGCTGCAGCCCGCACACATCCACATACAACCTCCCAAAGAGGCCCACTGGCTGTGTACCCCTCCAGCATTCCCAAAGTTCACGTTCAGACGGTACCGTGAACACTGAACCAGACACAAAACGATTCTCATGATAAGTGCTGTAAAACACGCTGGTGCTTTTTAGCCTGGTTCCCAAGGAAAGTGGCTTATGCAATTACACCGTAGGCTTGTGTGTTCCAATCGCTTTGGAACCTGTCAGCTAATTTTAACCCAATTTAGCAGAGACACAGAAAACAGAGAGTTTTAGTTTCACTAGGCTGTCAGCTAAAGGACAGACACCTTCTTAGTGTCCTCCCTCGAGCAAAGGCTGCAGAGTATGAGCTCAGCCTCGTAGCAGACACCAGAGACTCCCCATAACTTTAACAAACAACCTACTGCAGGGAAAGGGAGGTTACAAGAGCTCCCATCCCTCACCCAAGTTCACAACAAACCTGTGGGAAAGCTGCCTCTCCTGCCTTGCCACCTGCCCCACTGCCAACCACTAAAAACCCCATCACATTTCATTTTTGTCTGGGAAGTTTAGTTCTTTTCATCCTAAGTTCCCTGTAAACTAAAAAGTTCAGTTTCCTTTGGCTAGTGACTACCATCACACACCATTTAAAGAAAACCTTGAGAATGCTTTTC